>NC_091988.1:177449767-177757886 GCF_044704955.1 Pristiophorus japonicus | reverse complement strand
GGGGGGGAAGGGAAGGGCCTGGCCGACGGGAAGAAGCCGGGCAGAAGACTTGGAGAGGGAGTGGACAGGACCCTGAAGGTGGGGGGGGGCGGGGGAGGAGCCTGAGCGGAGCGGGAGCTGGGGGGGGAAGCGACAGGCAGCGGAGCGGGAGCTCGAAGAGAGAGGTGCAGTCCAATCTTCGCCGCCCCAGTGAGCCCATTCAGCCAGGGCTAGGGGGCGGCGTGCTTCAGCCCCTCCCACACAGTTTCGGGCGCCTGGAGCTACTGCACATGTGCACACACTGCAGCGCGCATGTGCAGAAGTCCCGGCACTGTTTCCAGCGCCGAGACCTGGCTCCGTCCCCCACAGCTTGTGCTGCGCTGCGCCGAGGGCCTGGATCGACCTGAGGGAGGGGAGAATACCGAGTTAAGTTTTCAGCGCGGTTTTGAGCGCGTAAATCAGACGTGGCTCATGGGGCTGCGCCGTCCTAGGTGCGGCCTGAAACTTGACCCCATAGAATCTATACAGAATTATGGTGTGAACTGCTGCCCATCCCTTAGTGCTTTCATTACTCAAAGCAGAATATCATGATGTAAGTACTGCAGGATCATACAACAGTAGAATCATTCTTTGTCACCAGCAGAAAGTACAAAATGGGCAACTACTGACAGTTTGAAAAGTCTAAAGTGAGCTGGTGGTTGCTGGTCCAATCTTAAGCTAATACGGTTTTCTCCTTAGGTGCTGACTGCTCTGCTCTGCATTTCTGGCATTTTCTGTTTTATGTCAGTTGAACATCTTAGCTAAAGGAAGTCACTTCTGACAATGCAGCACCTCCCCCCCCACCACCCCCCTTCAGCACTGCATTGAAGTGGGAACGTGGATTACGAACTCAACAGCTCGAACCCACAACCTCTTGAGCCAACATGAGAAATTACACTTTCCCTGATCAAGAATCTACACAGTAGTGAGTGTGTCAAATCCTAACTATCAGCTTAGAATATTGGAGTGAGGCTTCAAGCCTCAATCTTCCGACTTGGGAGCTATTTGTGCTACAAATTGAGCTAAACTGACATTACAAAATTGTATGCAATATGCAATTATGGCAGTTGGAAGTAGAGTTTAGAACAGCGTCACAACTGGTTGTGCGGTCTTGAGGGCAGTGAGAGCAGAATATGCACTGTATCTTGAAGACGGTCTAATCTTTTCACAGCAGTGCCAATATTAGATCAGCTGTGCAACATAAAAGCGCATGCACCACTGACTGGTCGAATGTAGGACCAGACCCACGATTCCAATATAATGTTCTGCTCTGCTCTCAACTGTGTTATTGCTCATCTACAGCAAGGATAATACAGCAATGTGACAGTCAACCTGAATTGCATTTGTGCCTTGTTCACAATGGAATTAAAGCAGATAGTCTACACCCTTGATTGGGGAAGGATAAGGAAGCGAGGAGTGCAAGGGGGGAGGGGCAGGGGGTGTTAATATAGCAATTTCCAAGAAGTATTAATAATGTGCAAACTGATTTATTTAAATAAAAAGCAGAAGCAGCAGCAAAAAGGTTAACAAATGTAAAATGGGGACAATAGGTACAGATGAAGTGGATCTTGCACCATATTATGACAAGGTGCCACATAAAAGGTTACTGCACAAGATAAAAGTTTATGGGGTTGGGGGTAATATCTTAGCATGGATAGAGGATTGGCTAACTAACAGAGAACAGAGAGAGAGTCGGGATAAATGGTTCATTCTCTGGTTGGCAACCAGTAACTAGTGGGGTGCTGCAGGGATCAGTGTTGGGACCCCAACTATTTACAATCTATGTTAATGACTTGGAAGAACAGACTGAGTGTAACGTAGCCAAGTTTGCTGACGATACAAAGATGAAGCAATGTGTGAGGAGGACACAAAAAATCTGCAAAAGGACATAGACAGGCTAAGTGAGTGGGCAAAAATTTGGCAGATGGAATATAATGTCAGAAAGTGAGGGGTCATGCACTTTGGCAGAAAAAAAATCAAAGAGCGCGTTATTATTTAAATGGAGAAAGATTGCAAAATGCCGCAGTGCAGAGGGACCTGGGGGTACTTGTACATGAAACACAAAAGGATAGTATGCAGGTACAGCAAGTGATCAGGAAGGCCAATGGTATCTTGGCCTTTATTACAAAGGGGATGGAGTATAAAAGCAGGGAAGTATTGGTGAGGCCACACCTGGAATACTGCGTGCAGTTTTGGTTTCCATATTTATGAAAGGATATACTTGCTTTGGAGGCAGTTCAGAGAAAGTTCACTTGGTTGATTCTGGGGATGAGGGGGTTGACTTATGAGGAAAGGTTGAGTAGATTGGGCCTCTACTCATTGGAATTCAGAAGAATGAGAGGTGATCTTACTGAAACATATAAGATTGTGAGGGGGCTTGACAAGGTAGATAGAGAGAGGATGTTTCCACTGATGGGGGAAGACTAGAACCATAGGGCATGATCTTAAAATAAGGGGCCATCCATTTAAAACAGAGATGAGGAGAAATTTCTTCAGAGTTGTAAATCTGTGGAATTCGCTGCCTCAGAGAGCTGTGGAAGCTGGGATATTGAATAAATTTAAGACAGAAATAAATAGACAGTTTCTGTCTAAATGATAAAGGGATAAGGGGTTATGGGGAGCGGGCAGGGAAGTGGAGCTGAGTCCATGATCTGATCAGCCATGATCTTATTGAAGGTGGAGCAGGCTCGAGGGGCCGTATGGCCTTCTCCTGTTCCTATTTCTTATATTCCTATTATCTACCCCACCCTATTGTAAACCCAATGTAGTTTAAGAAGCAAATAGTCTTTTATATTGAAGTAACATAAAAGGAGTACATTTTTATAATTAAAATAATGCCATCTCAAAGGTTTGGATTTTACTATAGAATTAACGGTGAGGTTAACAGCGCTCACTATTATTCGCGTGAAAATCGGACAGCAACGTCCGACAACCGCAATTAAACGTGGAAATCCCAAAGTTGCTGGCCGAGATTTGACGTTCCTCCACAAGCCTCCTGAAAACGGCATCTCACCATCTGACTCACCATTCAAATACAATGAACAGCAGGAGAATCAGGAGGAAAACTCTCCACTGGCTGGAGTCATACCTAGCACAAAGGAAGATGGCTGTGGTTTTTGGAGATCAAACATCTCAGCCCCAGGATATCACTGCAAGAGTTCCTCAGGGCAGTGTCCCAGGCCCAAACCATCTTCAGCTGCTTCATCAATGATCTTCCCTCCATTTTAAGGTCAGAAATGGGGATGTTAGCTGATGACTGCAGTGTTCAGTTCCATTCGCAACTCCTCAGATAATGAAGCAGTCCGTGCCCATATGCAGCAAGTCCTGCACAACATTCAAGCTTGGGTTGATAAGTGGCAAGCAAAATTCACGCCACACAAGTGCCAGGCAATAACTATCTCCAACAAGAGAAGTCTAACCACCGCCCATTGACATTCAATAGCATTACCATCGCCGAATCCTAGGAGCTAGGTGGAATGATTAAAGAAAGACTTGCATTTATATAGTGTCTTTGATGACCACCGTACCTCTCAAAAGCGTTTTACAGCCAATGAAGTATTTTTGGGGTGTAGTCACTGTTGTAATGTAGGAAATGCAGCAGATTATTTGCGCACAAGCAAACTCTCACAAACAGCAATGTGATAATGACCAGATAATCTGTTTTTATAATGTTATTGAGGGATAAATACTGGCCAGGACACTGGGGCTAACTCTCCTGCTCGTCTTCAAAATTGCCATGGGATCTTTTACGTCAACTTGAGAGCAGACAGGACCTCAGCACTGGAGTATTTGCCGAGATTTTTGTGTGCTCAAGTCCCTTGAGTGCGACTTGAACCTGCAACCTTCTGACTCAGAGGTGATTGTGCTATTATTGTAAAAGCTTCTTTAGGTTATGTAAAAAGGAAGAGATTAACGAAAGTAAATGTGGGTCCTTTACAAGTAGAGATAGGGAAATAAAGAAATGGCTGTGACTAAACAAATATTTTGTATCTGTCTTTACTGAAAACACAAAAAACTTTCTGGAAATAGCGGGGAACCAAAGGTCTCGTGAAGATGAGGAACTGAAGAAATAATGCCGGAAAAATTAATGGGACTAAAAGCCGACAAATCCCTGGGCCTGATGGCCTACTTCAAGGGTTTTAAAATATTTCCTTACATTCTAGAACAGTTCCCACACTATTCAAGAATGATAGGAGAGAAAACAGGGAACTATAGACCACTTAGCCTGACATCAGTAGTAGGGAAAATGCGAGAATCTATTATTAGGGATGTAGTAACAGGCCACTTAGAAAATTATAATGTGGTTGGGCAGAAGCAACGCAGATTTATGAAAGGGAAATTGTGTGTCAAATTGGTTCATTTTTTGTGGTTAAACTAGCAGGGTAGATAAGGGGAACCAGTGGATGTAGTGTATTTGGATTTTCAGAAAGCATTGATAAGGTGCCACACAAGAGGCTATTACACAAAATTAGGGCTCATGGGATTGGGGGTAATATTTTAGCATGGATTGAGGATTGGTTAATGGACAGACAACAGGGAGCAGGAATAAATGGGTCATTTCCGATCGGCAGGCTGTCACTAGTAGGGTGCCGCAAGGATCAGTGCTTGGGCCTCAGCTACTTGCAATCTAGATCAATGATTTAGATTAGGGGAGTGTAATGTATCTAAGTTTGCTGACTATGCAAAGCTAGGTGGGAAAGTAAATAATGAGGAGGATGCAAAGGGATATAGACAGATTGTGAGAGTGGGCAAGAACATGGTAGATGGAATACAAGAACAGGAGTAGCAGGAGGCCATTTGGCCCCTCAAGCCTGCTCCACCATTTAATAAGGTCGTGGATGATCTGATCATAGACTCAGCTCCACTTCCCTGCCCGCACCCCATAACCCTTTATTCCCTTATCACTCAAAAATCTGCCTATCCGCCTTAAATATATTCAATGACCCAATCTCTCCACAGCTCTCTGGAGCAGATAATTCCACAGATTTATGACTCAGAAGAAATTCCTCATCTCAGTCCTAAATGGGCGGTCCCCTTATTCTGATACTATGCTTCAAACGTAATGCTGAGGCTTCATGGTCCCACACCTACTTTAATCATGAAGACAAAAGGTTTGGACACTCTTGCTTTAAGGCCACAATGTCTAATTGTTATAGAAGAGATGAGCCCAAGGAGGACAAGATCCAAGCATTTGAAAGGATGTGACGTGGCTGTGAATGAAATATTGAAACATTCCATATGATGGCATGCAAAGTACCTTCACACATTCTACATGCTTAAAAGGATGATGCAATTCAAGTAGAAGGATTTGGGGTAAGATGGGGAATATCTGTGCGAAGGAATAGCAGAATCAGCTCCAAATAGGCACTTTGGTAGTTGTGAAGGAAAGCTCAATGTCAGTAAGTGACTGAATTGACTGTTGTCAAAGGGGCACTAATGGCAGAAGTTCTTTTTAATATATACATAATGTATACTTCTTCTAGCTCTATTTTCTTGGCTGACTTTTGAAAGTAACATTTTAGGTTTACCTCATTTTTATCTTCTTCGAATCAAGCAGAGTCAGCATGAAAGGGAAATCATGTTTGACAAATTTGGTGTTCTTTGAGGATGTAACGAACAGGGTGGATAAGGGGGAACCAGTGGATGTGGTGTATTTGGATTTCCAGAAGGCATTCGATAAGGTGCCACATAAAAGGTTACTGCACAAGATAAAAGTTCACCTGGTTGGGGATAATATATTCGCATGGATAGAGGATTGGTTAACAGAAAACAGTCAGGATAAATGGGTCATTTTCCAGTTGGCAAACAGTGACCTTGAGGTGGCTGAACAGTCCAATGAGAGCCACGTGGGACAGACAGTCGTTGAGGGAAAGGGTGGGTGGGGAGCCTGGTTTGCCGCACGTTCTTTCCGCTGCCTGCGCTTGTTTTCTGCATGCTCTCGGCGATGAGACTCGAGGCGCCCAGCGCCCTCCCGGATGCACTTCCTCCATTTAGAGCGGTCTTTGGTCAGGGACTCCCAGTGGGGATGTTGCACTTTATCAGGGAGGCTTTGAGGAGTTTCCTCTGTCCACCTTTGGCTCGTTTGCCATGAAGGAATTCAGAGTAGAGCGCTTGCTTTGGGAGTCTCCTGTCTGGCATGCGAACGATGTGGCCTGCACAGCGGAGCTGATCAAGTGTGGTCAGTGCTTCAATGCTGGGGATGTTGGCCTGGTCAAGGACACTAACATTGGTGCGTCTGTCCTCCCAGGGGATTTGCAGGATCTTGCGGAGGTGGGATCAACAGTATCCATTTAGTATGGATTATCTTCCTGACGTAAGGTTTCAGATAAGCGAGCATTGGGTAAATATGATTTGAACGCCAAGAGGTTAAGTCCTGAAATCAAAAAAAAATGGGTCTTCCCAAGGACAATATTAGTGAATTGCAGTCATTTTAGTTTCAGGCTGCAGTAGTGTGGGAGAGATCCAAGCTTCATTCACGTGGTCTTACTACAAAATAATGTTATTTAGAAAAATATGAATTGACAGCAACCATTTAGTAGCACTTAGATCCTGGAATAAGATGTCAGAATCAAAATCATCTGTTTAGAGGGGACAAAAATTGTTTCGAAAGATGCAATAGCCTGTCACCAGCAGAATAGCACTAACTCGTGGTTGTTGAGCCTGACAAAACCAAGTAAGATGCAGAGGTGTCAATTCTAATTGGCTCAATATCTCTGTAACCTCCTCTAGCCCTACAACTCTCTCCGATCTCCTCCAGCCCTACAACCCTCCCACATCACCTCCAGCCCGACAACCCTCCCACATCTCCTCCAGCCCAACAACCCTCCCACATCTCCTCCAGCCCTACAACCCTCCCACATCTCTGTGCTCCTCCAATTTTTGCTTTGTGCATCCCCGATTTTAATGGTTCCACAATTGGTAGCCGTGGTTTCAGCTGCCTGGGCCCTAAACTGAAATTAGCTCCCTAAACCTCTCCGCCCTCTCTCTTCTCCCTTCAGACATTCAGTAAAACCTACTCTCTGAATAAGCTTTTGGTCACCCGTTCTAATATCTCATGTGGTTCAATGTCAAATTTTGTTTGATAATCGCTTCTGTGAAACGCTTTAGGCCATTTTACTACCAAATGCAAGTTGTTGTTGCTGTCGTTGAGTGAATGCTCCATTACCTTTACCAACAGACTGCCAAGTTTGAAGAACCCAGCAATTTGATGTGTCTCACTCGGTGTTACCTCAGAGAAATATCTCCAAGAAAGGCGGTGCAAACACTTAACTTTTAATGAGTATTGCTGTTTAATTAAAATAAATATATTTTTTTGCATTAAATGCCTTTTTAGCACCACTAGTCTTGGTCATTTTGTTTAGCATACAAAGAAAATATTAAGCAGTTATAAAAAAAAAAAATTTTTTACTTTTTCCATCTTCATTCATATTCTTACTACCTCTGAAGAATTATTTCTTTCATGTTTCCAGTAGACATTTTAGGCAGTCCGCTTAGACTCTGAGTTCGATCATGACTCCAATTTTAATTTCACAAGGTCATCCACCTTGGGAAAAAAAACAGTAAAAGGGAATATTATTTGAATGGGGAGAAATGCTGTGGTGCAGAGGGACCTGGGGTCCTTGTGCATGAAACTCTTTTTGGAGTTTATCTGCAAAAACAAAAGACATTAAACCGTGCCACCCTACCTGGGTGACATACCAGACATTTACAAGGCCCTTTTTTTTTCCTTTTTTTTTGTGTTTTTCTTTTTTTTTTGGTTTTTTTTTGGGGCACTAAAATCACATTTTTCCCCAGTGCCCCCTATAAAAGGGAAGGGGGACACTAAAAGCACCGGCAATTAAAACAAATTAAACTTTAAAACGTAAAATCAAATTAAAATTTGGTTGCCGGGCGTGATGATGCACTCCAGTCCCTCCGGTGCCCACCTCTCGCGGAAGGCCGCGAGCGTACCGGTGGACACCGCGTGCTCCATCTCCAAGGACACCCTGGACCGGATGTAAGAGCGGAAGAGAGGCAGGCAGTCAGGTTGAACGACCCCCTCGACCGCCCGCTGCCTGGACCGGCTGATGGCACCCTTGGCCGTGCCCAGGAGCAGTCCTACGAGGAGGCCTTCAGACCTACCCGCTCCCCTCCGCACAGGGTGCCCAAAGATCAGGAGAGTGGGACTGAAGTGCAGCCAGAATTTCAGGAGCAGCCCCTTCAAATAATGGAACAGGGGCTGCAACCTCGTGCACTCAATAAAAACATGGAACACGGACTCCTCCAGACCGCAGAAATTGCAGGCGGCCTGGGAAACGGTTAGTTTGCAGGTGCAGCAGGTAATCAGGAAGGCAAATGGAATGTTGGCCTTCATTGCGAGAGGGATGGAGTACAAAAGCAGGGAGGTCTTGCTGCAACTGTCTAAGGTATTGGTAAGGCCGCACCTGGAGTACTGCGTGCAGTTTTGGTCACCTTACTTAAGGAAGGATATACTAGCTTTGGAAGGGGTACAGAAACGATTCACTAGACTGATTCCAGAAATGAGGGGGTTACCTTATGATGATAGATTGAGTAGACTGGGTCTTTACTCCTTGGAGTTCAGAAGGATATGGGGTGATCTTATAGAAACATTTAAAATCATGAAAGGGATAGACAAGATAGAGGCAGAGAGGTTGTTTGCACTGGTAGGGGAGACTAGAACTAGGGGGCACAGCCTCAAAATACGGAGGAGCCAATTTAAAACCGAGTTGAGAAAGAATTTCTTCTCCCAGAGGGTTGTGAATCTGTGGAATTTTCTGCCCAAGGAAGCAGTTGAGGCTAGCTCATTGAATGTTTTCAAGTCAAAGATAGATAGATTTTTAACCAATAAGGGAATTAAGGGTTAACGGGAGAGGGCGGGTAAGTGGAGCTGAGTCCACGACCAGATCAGCCATGATCTTGTTGAATGGCGGAGCAGGCTCGAGGGGCTAGATGGCCTACTCCTGTTCCTAATTCTTATGTTCTTATGTTCTTATACGTTACCACCAACCAACACCACCTCCCTCTCCGTGCACATGATGTCTGCTAAAACAATCTTTTCCGGCTCTGGCTGACTCTCGTGCTGAGACTATAGTGACTAGATAAGCACGTTGCTATGTTTTACAGCGTGAGAGTTAGCCAGAGCTATTTTAGTAGATAGCAGATAAGTGGCAAGAACAGAGCAAGGGAGTGGGAAAAAAAGCAATATCTGCTCAAAAAGCAGATCGTTGGCGACATTGCTAATCGGTGTTACATTTCAATTCATCATGAAAACTTTATCTAAATTCCTTTCTCCAGATACAAGAGTCAGTAGAATGCTGTCACTACATTTTGCAACTTGTGAATCACATTACTTCTCCTTTAACTTCAAACATCTCATAAGATCTTGGTATCCATACCTTTCAAGGCATTCGCTGCTTTAAAAACTTTGCTTTAGAAACTGTGCAACCTCTAAACTGAAATTCCTAATGACAGATCCTAAACTCTTAGTGAAACTGTTAGTTGCTGTGGTTTTGAAAGCTTGTGACCGCCTCAATCTCTGAATAATTCACTGGAGCACTGGTGTATGGGAAATGGTAGTGAATAGCAAGTTCAGACATACCTACTAAATTGCTTTTGCTCATAAATCTTTCACTGTTTATAATTATCAGTATTAACAATTGACATTATGGAAAGATATACCAGAAGACCCAACATTCAAAGAAATAATGCAGTACCTGACCATTACTTTTGCCAATATACTAAATAAAGCTTGATAAAAATCTATACACTAATACAAGATTGGTTTAAAAATTGCACCGCTCGTGAGTTAGGACAGTAAGCAGATGTGAAAAATTGATTTCAGTTTTATTAAAAGGAAGCTTTCTTTGCGAATTTTATATAACCACAAGTGATTTATCTATAAATTCACTACTAGAAAATAGCAGATTTTTTAAACATGGAATTTTCTTCAGGTGTCCGTCTTTTGAACAAAGAAAAATTCACAGAAGACCCTTTTCCAAGCCCACAATTCCCCCACGTCCCTCCTTGAACGCACTATTCCTCTGACTCTGGCCTCTTGTGCATACCCCCCACTTTGCTCCACCACTGGCATCCATGCCTTCAGCGGTCTCGACCCGACACTCTGGAAATTCCCTCCCGAAAGCCCTCTCCACCTTTAGGATCCTCCTCTTTTGGCCAAGCTTTTGGTTACCTCTCCTATCTTGTGAAAGACACAATATAAATGTGAATTTATATTTTTCCAGAGAGCATGTAGGGCTGGATAACTATAATGAGCAATATTTTCGCTCCGCACTGAGCAAGAATTCAGCCCTCAACCTCCTCCACCCTCAGAGCAAGACACGACACCCAACCCAGAGGAGCAGATTCCAAACAGAAATTACAGATTTATTCTGTACAGATTCTACAAATAACAGTAACTGCATGAAAATGTTCATGCAAGGGAGCGTGCTATTTGCCCAAGGATGCATCTCTTATCCTCCCCACTCTCTCGAATGTGGAGTCCATCTTTACAAATCTATAACCGTGCAAGACATCTAAATAATGCGCAGATCTCAGTTTTATAATGTGCATAATAGTCTATTAATACATGACATTATATAAAGGCATTGGAATTCCCACAAGACTACAGAAAGTAAAGTATATTTAAACATACCATAAAACCAAACTACATACTGTTATAGTTAATTTATTGCCTTACAACTTTCTGGTTTCACATTTCATTCATAGGTGGAACATCTGAATGTACAGTACAAGGTGGTTTCAGTATTCCAACAACATATTGCAGCATAATGCATTGAGTAACCACAAAAGAATCCAGATTATTTTAAATTGAGAAATCTGGATGAAGTACAAGATTGCCTAAGGAAGCAAAGACTGTAGAAGTTCATTGCCGAGCCCCTTACACCTGGTGTGCATCGGGAACAGATTCCCCAATTATGGGACACTAAAACCAGTGACCCGTTTGCCAGGAGCGCTGTAATAAACCCCAGAGCCAGTGCATCTCCCATATTCTAGGCTCAGTATGGTGCCAGTTTTGATGTAAATGAGGGCTCCTCCCAATAATGTAAATGGAGGACCCAAGAGCACTGCAGACATGTTAAGTATTTATTAATAAAAGACTTTGTTTTTAAGTCCACTTTTGCATGCAGGGTAACCCTCATTTTCCAAAAAAAAAACCCTTCCATCTGCCATTTGTCTTCTTTGGCTTCCAATGGAAGGGCACTTGTTTAGTGTGTTGGGGGCAGAGAATAGCAAAAATGGCAATCAGCATCCCTATGTGATACACTCATAATAAATGGTCAGACTGAGTACTGTGTGTAATGAGCAGGTGTGACCTTAGCTCCTTTATTAAGGTTCCAGAGTGCAGGTACCTCATGGGTGGCCTGCTTATATACTGTGCTCCCAAGGTATTCTCGGATCCCTTGGGAATCCAAAAGGTAGGCTCTCTGGTGGTCCGGTGTGATGCAGGTTACAAGGGGTTAAATACATAACACTATGTGCCACTAAGAATTTCAGGTTTTCACCTCAGGAGGCAGCAAACCCCAACTGCAGGTCAAAGAAATTTTAAGGAAGTTATCTTCCAAATCATTGACTAAGACAGCATTGAGCTGATGAGAAGTCAGAGGCCAACTCCAAGCTCGGGGTCAGTACTTTACTGCTCAAGCTCTTTCTTCTCAACTTACTTCCCTGAAAGCATACACACGTACAACATAGCATGTGACACATGACTGTAGCTTACAGCCCAGTGTTGCCTTAGAAAACTTGCATTTATATAGCGTCTTTCACGACCATCAGACATCTCAAAGTGCTTTACAGCCAATGAAGTACTTTTTGAAGTGTAGTCACTGTTGTAATGTGGGACACACGGCAGCCAATTTGCACACAGCAATGCGATAATGATCAGATAATCTGTTTTTGTTATGTTGATTGAGGGATAAAAATTGACCAGGACACCGGGGATAACTCTCCTACTCTTCTTCGAAATAGTGCAATGGAATCTTTTACGTCCATCTGAGAGAGCAGACGGGGCCTCGGTTTAAAGTCCCAGCCGAAAGAAAGCACCTCCGACAGTACAGCGCTCCTTCAGCACTGCACTGGAGTGTCAGCCTAGATTTGTGCGCTCAAGTACCTGGAGTGGGACTTGAACCCATAAACGTCTGACTCAGAGGTGAGTGTGCTACCCACTGAGCCACAGCTGCAATATCGGAATGAATGTTCTTCGTTGCCTCCTTTAGATTTGCTGAATGGGTCAGGCATAGCCAGTATCTCACAGAATTTGCACCACAAACTCCTAAGCTTCACAAACATCATTTCAGGTATGCTCGTCCTGGGGACTTCGTTAATGAGTTAAAGGATTCATCAGGTTGTGCACAGAGCGCAGCTGGTCGGGACCATGTGATAGCAGCAGAGAAGAACGAACCAGCTTGCATCTACCTTCACCTGTTTATCGCAGGAAACGGGACCTCAAAGCCTGCTTTAAAGTAAACTAGAGAGAATGAGTTTCTGTGCTCTGTAAGCAATCACACGAGACTATCTGAACCATACAGCAGCTAATGGGTACACTAACCACATTTGTGCAGTTTTTAAATAAATGGAAATGCAAACTACCATGGAGCAAGCAGCAATTTCACAAACACAATCAGCAGAGCATTATAGTGAGCACAACACCTGGTTACAACAACAATGTTTGAACAATGGGAGTGGATGAGAAAAAATAACAGGTTTTTGCCATTTTACCACTCCTTCTCTCATTCAGTTCCTCCCTGAAGTCTCATTTAACATTATTGTAAGCCTCCTGTTGCGCAAATTGGCTGCCGCGTTTCCTACATTACAACAGTGACCACACTGTACATTCATTAGCTGTAAAGCGCTTTGAGACGTGCGGTGGTTGTGAAAGGCACTATATAAATGCAAGTCATTCTTTCTTACTTTGTCAATGTCATCCCACCATCAATGAATAATCTTACATCTGTCCACATCTTACAATTGTCTGCATTTAACATTCTTAAATTCATTCCAACACAACCATTTCCAGAAATACTTCCCATAATGCTGCAGTGATTGGACACCTCACAATCTGCACTGAAACATTAAAGCTGTTTGCAAGAGCAAAAAAAAGGAAATGACACAGCTGCAGTTATGTAGCAAAGGAGAATAGATCTGGGCTCTGCAGATGTTAATTAGAAATTTGAAGAACTATAGTTTTGGGAAGGTGTATTAAAAGGAGGAAGTGCTGCATTTTCACAAGCATTCTCCTGTGTAAAGAATTCCTCGCACAGTATTTTATGTATGAAGCAGAGTGAAAAAGCAAAATTATAATACAACAGTAAAGCTATTGAAGAAAAAATGATAATCTATTTGAATTACCGCACTATCATTCCAGATCTCCACTGTTCTTGTAACAGGTCAGTCATACAATAAAGACTCTCACAAAAGGACTATCCATTGGCATAAAAGTAGCGTGTGTGATGGCCAGTTTTTAATACCTGGTTCTTCAAAGACGGAAGCCGAGCTTTCGGGACTGGTCAGGTTTACCTGCTGAGGTCAATGCCATGGGGGACTCAGCCTGGAACTCTAGCCACCCAGCATCATTAATCTGAAGGAACGCAGGCAGGGATGCAACATTTGCTTGTAGTATGTATTGGCCTGTTCTTAGTCATTTTGACATGACCAAGTACCTGCCTCCTGGGAAAGCCAGGATTAAACTAACAGCCCTATATCGTCAATGCACACAGTATTTTGCTCCGTGACAAACCTACACTCACCTGTATGCTCCAATCTCAGACTTAATGAGATTTCTGAGTCTCCAATACAAATCTGGTTTGCTTAGGGAGTGTCTGGTTGATATGAGATTTGGACTAGAAAATTTGGTTGGAGAGTTTCTCAGGCATTAATGTCGGGTGGACGCTTAATTTAGCCCCGGAAATCTTTTAGCGACAGAAACAGCAAAGTTCAGTTTTTGCGTCCTGAGTGTGGAGCGGAGCGTTAAGGGAAGCGTTCCACACTTCTCTTGAGCACTAAGTCGGGTGAGCAACTGAATATCCCATGCTAAAGAGCTGGCATTGTAGCAATCAAAGAGAGGCTTCCCTGCAACAAAAAAAAAATCATAAAAAACATTCCTTATACATTACTCACCCCAAAAAGATTTAATCGCAAAAAAAAAATAATCACACTTACCTCATGCAGTCATTCCTTCCCTTAGCGCCCCAGGACAGCTCTTTATGCTAGCATTCTCTGACGGTGTCATTACGGGTGTCGCACAAACCAATGTTGCATCCATGTCAATACCAGGGGCATTGCACACCGGCACTACGCTCCCGGGCGATATTCCTCAGCGCCGCCAGTGCCGGCACACTGAATTTGCCGAGCGGTGCGAATGTCGACGCTCGTGGCTGCAAACCTTTTAGTGTCCGTATGCAACCAAACTTCTCCCCCATAGTATGATAAAGCATAATGGATTCTATCATCAGTTTGCTCCCATAAAGGTGCAAAGCAAATAAAAGACACGAAGTCAAGTGTTCAGTGGCCAATCAGTAGGTGGGCTTTGGTAACATTCAACAAAATGCATCAGTCCTTCACCCGTCAAATCACAGACAATAAATTTAGTAGAGCTTTGTGTTGCCATTTGGTAAATACTAGTGACAGTATATTAGTTATATCAACTATATTATTCAAACAAAAATGGCACAGCAATTAATCTAGGATACTTTCTCACCAGACGACAATTACCCAGCAACACGAGTGACTAAAACAGACAGCAAATACTGTAGATCATAGAAAGTTACAGCATGGAAGGAGGCTATTTTGGCCCATCGTGTCCGCACCGGCCGACCAAGAGCTATCCCGCCTAATCCCACTTTGGCCCGTAGCCCTGTAGATTACGGCACTTTAAGTGCACATCCAACTATCTTTTAAATGTGGTGAGGGTTCCTGTCGCTACCACCCTCTGGGTGAAGATATTTCCCCTCATATCTCCTCTAAACCTCCCCACAATTACTTTAAATCTATGCCCCCTGGTTGTTGAGCGCTCTGCCAAGGGGAATAGGTCCTTCCTATCCACTCTACCCAGGCCTCTCATAATTTTATACACCTCAAATCAGGTCTCTCCTCAGCCTCCTCTGTTCCAAAGAAAACAGACCCAGCATCTCCAATCTTTCCTCATAGCCAAAATTCTCCAGTCCAGATGCTGGAAAATCTGAAATGCACACAGATACTGCTGGGACGAGGGGGCAGTAACAGAAAAATGGAGGCCTGTAATTGGGCGGAGGGCAAGGATAATTAAATGACAGAAATGTCTGGCTCTGTATCTGTTTATAAGCTGTCCACATTTTAATATCTTGCAGTTCTGAAGAAAGGTAATTGGCCTGAAACATTAATCCCATGTTTCTCTCTTCACAGATGGCCCCTGACCTACTGTGTGGTTCCAGTATTTTTAGTTTTTAATTTCAAACACTGATGACTGTCTGGCAATCACAAAGTCCTGATCACTGCAGAGTTTGTAGCAATCACAAAATGCTACTTTTACATTGTCCATCAAAAGGTATCACTGAGCAGGTGAAGGACATTCTGCGAGGGGAAGGGGAGCAGCCAGAGATTGTGGTCCATGTTGGAACCAGTGACATTGGTAGGAAAAGTGTTGAGGTCCTACAGGCGTTGTTTAAGGAGCTAGCAAAATGATTGCAGAACAGGAACTCAAAAGGTTCTAATCTCTGTTGTTGCAGGGAGGTTAACCAGTGCTGTGGGGGAGGACTTAAACTAATCTGATAGGGGGAGGGGCAAGAGGACGCAGCAGGAGAGGAGAGAGGAGGTGCACAGAAAACTAGGAGGAATAGACAAACGGCAACAGGACAAAGCAGAAAGAGCAGGAATTAGATGGAGGGAAAAAAGCAAAGCAGACTAGCATGGTATTGGAATGAGTATGTGATAATGCGAGGAGTGTTACAAATAAGGTTGACGTGCAAGTTGGGTTATGATATAGCGGCTATAACGGAGACCTGGCTTAAACACGGGCAGGAAAGGAAAAAAGATAGGAGAGTGGATGGCAGTACTGATCAAAGATAATATTACAGTTATACAGAGGGATGGCATACTAGAGGGTTCAAAGTTTGAATCTATTTGGTTAGGGTTAAGGAACAGAAAAGGAGTGGTTACTTTGCTGGGCTTTTTACTAGAGACTCCAAAATAGTGAGAAGGAGAAAGAGAAAATCTGTAGGTACATTTCTGAGAAATGTAAAAATAATACAACAGTAATAGCAGGGGGACTTGAATTACCCCAATATAGATTGGGGATAAAACAGAGTAAAAGGCAAGGAGGGTGAAGAATTCCTAAAATGAGAACAGGAGAACTTCCTTAATCAGTATGTTTCTTGCCCACTGAGGAAGGAAGCAGTGCTGGATCTAGTTTTGGGGAAGGAAGTTGAGCAAGTGGAGTGTGTTTCAGTGGGAGAACATCTGGGTAAGTGAGATCATAATATAATCAGCCTGGAAAGTTGGGCCCTCACAGGACAGCCAGGTTACAGGAAGACTGGCTGTGCGTTATAAAACATAATGCAGGAAAGTTCTCCTGTGTACAAGCTGAAGTGTGAAAGCAATTCATTAACAACTTCTCAACATTCGCTTTGCTGAAGTGGGGAAATGTGCTTTAGGCCAGAGCTAGAAGATAAAAGCTGGGCATAGGGCTGGAGGAGACTACCCTTTGTGGAGGGCAACAGTTCTCACTTGTGCTCCAGGGATACTAGCCCTTTCCATAGCTCACTCCATCTCATCTTTATAACCTCCTCCAGTCCCACACCAAGTTTTCATCCTCCACTATTCTGACTCTGGACTACTGTGCATAATCCTCCCCTTCCATCTTTTCCCCAGCTCCAACTTTAGTGGCATAGCCTTCAGCCATTACACTGTGCACTCGAATTCTCTTCCAAAACCTCAATCTAGCCACCTCTAGCTAGGTCTTGGTCCAGTGGCAAAGATTGACCATGACACAAGGGACTGCCTATACCACTACGACTAGTAGTTACATATCTTCATCATCTACACTGGTTGTTCTCTCCTGCTCAAACAGCATTTGTTCAGCTTCTCCATTTATTCAACACCACCAGCTTGCAAGCAAGCCTGGCCACACCTGTATGAATACGTGCAATTGAGGTAATTTTGTTTTTAAAAATAAAAGAACAGGAGTTGGCCATACAGCCCCTCGAGCCTGCTCAGCCATTCAATAAGATCATGGCTGATCTGATCAAGGATTCAGCTCCACTTCCCTGCCCACTCCCCATAACCCCTTATCAATTAAGAAACTGTCTATTTCTGTCTTAAATTTATTCAATGTCCCAGCTTCCACAGCTCTCTGAGGCAGCAAATTCCACAGATTCACAACCCTCAGAGAGAGAAGAAATTTCTCATCTCTGTTTTAAATGGGCGGCCCCTTATTCTAAGATCATGTCCTCTAGTTCGAGTCTCCCATCAGTGGAAACATCCTCTCTGCATCCACCTTGTCAAGCCCCCTCATAATCTTATATGTCTCGATAAGATCACCTCTCATTCTTCTGAATTCCAATGAGTAGAGGCCCAACCTACTCACTCGTTCCTCATAAGTCAACCCCCTCATCCACAGAATTCAATCGAGTGAACCTTTTCTGTACTGTCTCCAAAGCAAATATATCCTTTTGTAAATATGGAAACCAAAACTGCACGCAGTATTCCAGGTGTGGCCTCACCAATACCTTATATAGCTGTAGTAAGACTTCCCTGCATTTGGAAAGAGGTGACATGATAGGTCCAAGTCAGCATGGATTTGTGAAAGGGAAATCATGCTTGACAAATCTTCTGGAATTTTTTGAGGATGTTTCCAGTAGAGTGGACAAGGGAGAACCAGTTGATGTGGTGTTTTTGGACTTTCAGACGGCTTTCGACAAGGTCCCACACAAGAGATTAATGAGCAAAGTTAAAGCACATGGGATTGGGGGTAGTGTGCTGACGTGGATTGAGAACTGGTTGTCAGACAGGAAGCTTTTCAGAATGGCAGGTGGGGTACCGCAAGGTTCTGTGCTGGGGCCCCAGCTGTTTACACTGTACATTAATGATTTAGACAAGGGGATTAAATGTAGTATCTCCAAATTTGTGGATGACACTAAGTTGGGTGGCAGTGTGAGCTGCGAGGAGGATGCTATGAGGCTGCAGAGTGACTTGGATAGGTTAGGTGATTGGGCAAATGCATGGCAGATGAAGTATAATGTGGATAAATGTGAGGTTATCCACTTTGGTGGTAAAAAAAAAGACAGACAGACTATTATCTGAATGGTGACAGATTAGGAAAAGGGGAGGTGCAACGAGACCTGGGTGTCATGGTACATCAGTCATTGAACGTTGGCTTGCAGGTACAGCAGGCGGTTAAGAAAGCAAATGGCATGTTGGCCTTCATAGCGAGGGTATTTGAGTACAGGGGCAGGGAGGTGTTGCTACAGTTGTATAGGGTCTTGGTGAGGCCACACCTGGAGTATTGTGTACAGTTTTGGTCTCCTAACTTGAGGAAGGACATTCTTGCTATTGAGGGAGTGCAGCGAAGGTTCACCAGACTGATTCCCGGGATGGTGGGACTGATCTATCAAGAAAGACTGGATCAACTGGGCTTGTATTCACTGGATTCAGAAGAATGAGAGGGGACCTCATAGAAACGTTTAAAATTCTGACGGGTTTAGACAGGTTAGATGCAGGAAGAATGTTCCCAATGTTGGGAAAGTCCAGAACCAGGGGTCACAGTCTAAGGATAAGGGGTAAGCCATTTAGGGCCGAGATGAGGAGAAACTTCTTCACCCAGAGAGTGGTGAACCTGTGGAATTCTCTACCACAGAAAGTTGTTGAGGCCAATTCACTAAATATATTCAAAAGTGAGTTAGATGTAGTCCTTACTACTAGGGGGATCAAGGGGTATGGCGAGAAAGCAGGAATGGGGTACTGAAGTTGCATGTTCAGCCATGAACTCATTGAATGGCGGTGCAGGCTCGAAGGGTCGAATGGCCTACTCCTGTACCTATTTTCTATGTTTCTATGTTAATATAGATTGTAAATGGTTGGGGTCTGAGTACTGATCCCTGCGGCACCCCACTAGTTACTGATTGCCAACCAGAAAATGAACCATTTATCCCGACTCTGTTTTCTGTTAGTTACCCAATCCTCTATCCATGCTAATATATTACCCCCAACCCCGTGAATTTTTATCTTGTGCAGGCACCTTGTCAAATGCCTTCTGGAAGTCATCACATCGACTGGGTTCCCCTTTATCCACCCTGTTCGATACATCCTCAAAGAACTCCAGTAAATTTGTCAAACATGACTTCCCCATCATAAATCCATGCCGACTCTGCTCGACCGAATTTTCCAAATGTCCTGCTACTGCTTTTTTAATAATGGACTCCAACATTTTCCCACCCACAGATGTTAGGCTAACTGGTCTATAGTTTCCTGCTTTTTGTCTGCCTCCTTTTTTAAATAGTGGCGTTACATTTGCAGTTTTCCAATCTGCTGGGACCTCCCCAGAATCCAGGGAATTTTGGTAAATTACAACCAATGCATCCACAATCCCTGCCGCTACTTCTCTTAAGACCCTAGGATGCAAGCCATCAGATCCAGGGGATTTATCTGCCTTTAGTCCCATTATCTTACTGAGTATCACCTCCTCTCCCCCTATAGCCCCTAGACTATCCACTGTCGGAATATTGTTAGTGTCCTCTACTGTAAAGACTGATACAAAATATTTGTTCAGAGTTTCTGCCATCTCCATATTCCCTATTACTAATTTCCCGGTTTCGTCCTCTAAGGGACCACCTTAACTTGTAGTACCACAGGTTCAGCAACATACTTCAGTAACAACTTGTATTTGTATAGCACCTTTAACATAGTGAAACGTTCCCAAGACAAAAAATTGACACCGAGCCGCACAAGTAAAAATTACCGCAGGAAAGAGGAAGGTTATAAAGAGCGTCTTGAAGGAGGAAAGAGAGGCGGAGAGGTTAAGGCAGGGAGTTCCAGAGTTTGAGGCCTAGGCAACAGAATGCACGGCCACCAATGGTTGAGCGATTATAATCAGGGATGCTCAAGAGGGCAGAATTAAAGGAGTGCAGACATCTCGGTGGGGGGGGGGGGGGGGGGGGGCGGTGTTGTGGGTCTGGAGAAGATTACAGAGATAGGAAGGGGCGAGGCCATGGAGGGATTTGAAAAGGATGAGAATTTTGAAATCGAGACATTGCTTAACCGGGAGGCAATGTAGGTCAGCGAGTACAGGTGTGATGGGTGAACAGGACTTGGTGCGAGTTAGGACACGGGCAGCTGAGTTTTGGATCATCTCTAGTTTACATAGGGTAGAATATGAGAGGTCAGCCAGGGGAGCGTTGGAATAGTCAAGTCTAGAGGTAACAAACGTATGGATGGGGGCTTCAGCAGCAGATGAGCTGAGGCAAGGGCGGAGACAGGCAATGTTACAGAGGTGGAAATCAGCGGTTTTAGTTATGCTGCGGATGTGTGGTCGAAAGCTTATTTTAGGGTCAAATATGACACCAAGATTGCGAACAGTCTGGTTCAGCCTCAGACAGAAATTGGGGAAGAGGGATGGAGACAGTGGCTAGGGAGAGGAGTTTATGGCGGGGACCGAAAACAATGGCTTCGGTCTTCCCAATATTCAATTGGAGAAAATTTCTGCTCATCCAGAACTGGATGTCGGACAAGCAATCTGACAATTTAGGGGCCATGGAGGGATCGAGAGAAGTGGTAGTGAGATATGAACTCAATCTTCCAACTTCATCAATGCATTCCACAAGTACCAACTCCACTATTCACCAGTTGTTTGCTTCTCGACTGGGACTTCTGTCACCGTTTGTTTTTTTAAACAAAGCAGTAAACAGTGTAAGGTTTATCCTGGCCTCAGGGAGCACATATATACGCACATGCACACAAACTAAATGCCAATAGCAGCAAACCTAATTAAATAAATTGATTCCACATCTTACTCTACTTCCCACCAGTCTTAAGTGCTGCTTCTCAATAGCAATCTTCACGTCTTTGGAGTCTCTAATTATTTGTTAATTCCCAACATGGTTCCTAATGCTGCTATATGCTAAAGCAATAAGGCTTCATTATTATCCAGCTCATTCCTCCACAGATCTGTTCCAATTGATCTGTTTCTTCTTCTGGCTTATAACTATTACAATTTCATTTCACCTCCCCATTAATATTGGGGACATAGGAAACACTGTAATCTCGTTTACCCAATACGAATTTAATGGAAAACCCGCCACAACGGAATTTAAAATATTGCGAGATTCGGCAACTAAGCAAAAATGAGAGGATCATTGGCTACATAACAAATACAAGCAGCAGTGAACATTATTATTTGCTTTAAGCTGTGCAAACAATACATTGTACTTACCTTCTTACTGAATCATGATTAACCACCTAGCACTCCATGGGGCAGATCTTCCGGCCTTTCACGCTCCATTTTCTGTCCCGGAGGGGCAACAATGACGACGGTGAGGTCTCCTGGGTGGGCGGTCAGCTCCCCGGGGCCGCTTTTGCGGTGACGCTGAGCAGTACCACCCGGAACAGCTGTGCCGGTGTGCAATGCTCCTGACTGCCACACCGGTCCGCTTTTTGAGTCCCGCCCGACGCAGAGACCGCCTGTAAATACGGGCGGTCCAACCTATACCAACTGCAGCGAGGTAAGTAATGCTGGCCTAAGGTAAAAGTGATTGTTTCTTCTTTTAATTGTTTTGCCGATTCATGTAAACTCGCCCTATCGGAAAATTAGTTTACCCGGAGTTGCCAAATCCCCAAATAGTCCGGGTTAACGAGAGTTTTACTGTCGAAGATTTTTATTTTTCTCAAGTGATAAAAATCGATTTGCCAACACTCGCGATTTTTAATGGAAATGCACCCCAACTCACGATCTCGTGATTTTACTCATAAAAGTCAATGATTTTTTTTTACTTCAGGTACTCTGCCAAAAATAACCAAAAATACACTGTACCCTACCTGCACACTGCCACTTTCACCATCCAAACAGCAATTTGTCCTCCACTTCCAGCATCGTCACTGGTAAAATCCAACTGTTCACCTGATTTTTTTTGCTTCTTTCAGCCACCGTCTCCTCGGCCTGGCCGCGCATGCACAGTGGTAAACGCAGCAGTGCCGCTGACGTTTGTCCGCTTTCTCGGCCGGTACGCACCATGTTAGTGGCAGCGGAGCTGGACAACAGACCTTGAAGGAGCAGGTAACGCAACTGAGGTGGTCCTCCGCAAGGTCTGTGCGAAACAGTCCTGCGCTACGCTTAAGTTTGGGACAGAAGGACGCCGTACTCCTCGGTGCTTGGTATCCGGCACTTTGAACCGCAGGCGGCTGGGCCACGCTTGTGGCAAGGACCAAAAGGTTCAAATGGATTCGGGGCAATGGTGGCCGTCGGGTTTATCATCAAGGAGAGAGGTGGATTACAGCCCTTTGCAGTACATGAAGTGGTGATTAATCATCAGTGGCATTTCAGTGAGTCACATATTTAAACCAACAGTGACTCACTCCTAATGCAGGAGATTCACGGTCTCTTAGTTTCATCATTTTACAACTTTATTCCCTTCCACAATGTAGATGTTGCTTTTCTGATTTCCATCTGCAAAGTTGCCATGTATAACCTTTCTTGGAGGGGAGGGATTATTGTGCTTTTAAGATCCCACAAACAAGCAAACCAAAAACTGCGAATGCTGGAACTGTGAGATTAAGAACAGAAAATGTTGGCAAGCACTCAGCAGGTGGAGTGAGAAACAGAGTTAACAGTTCAGGTCGATGACCAGTTCTGATGAAAGGTCAGCATGCTGAAGCGTTAACTCTATTTCTCTCTCCGCACAGATGCTACCTGACCTGCTGAGCGTTTCCAACATTGGAATTGGGAATTGTTGCTCAGCACCAGCAACAAATTTCATATTAAGTCAGTAAAACAAAAATATTTATTTAGAGGATAGAGATCGGTCCTTGGGCCACATTGGCATACTCGGGGTGAACTGCCGACACTGATCGCGACTCCTGTCTCCTCGGGAAGGTATTTTGGATTTTGTTCCCACAAAATATATCTTTGGTTGGCAGCTGCAGCGACTGCATTGTGTGGTGGTCGGGTTGGGCACCAGGTGAAGGCTGGTGATTACAGGCAGGATTTTATTTTTAAAAAAGGATTTTTGTAAAGCATTTTCTGATGCAGTAATAATGGCCCAGAATTTGCGGTCGGAGGCTTCCCGCAGGCGCATGTCTCCGACCGTAAACATTTCCAACAAAGTACTGGTGGCCCGGGAGGTTCGGAGGCTCGTGGTCCTGGGCCTCACCGCGAAGGCCTTCATAGACGCACATGTATCCTAGGAGCATAAGGGTTAACTACATATTAATGGGATCACATGGGCCAGCCCAACCTATCAGAGCATATATATGGAACCACCATAAGTATGAATGGGAATAACCCCAAAAACACAAAAAAAAAATCACATTTCAAAATAATAAAAATGGAATTTAATTAATTTTAAAAAAATGTAAATTTTTGAAAAATAAATTTACATATTTTAAGGGTCTGAAAATAAACTTACCTTATTTAACAGGATTTTAAATGTCTAAATTATTTTACTTTAAAAGTTTTACGCTGATAAAAGCAGGCCTTACACCTGCTTTTTTCAGTCGTAAGAATTTGAAGGGAATCCGTTGAGCAAATAGCCCAACTCCCCGCCCGCGAAGGCCCTGTAGTTTCGGATGAGGTGGATCGGTCAAGAGAATTCTTGACAGATCACAAGTTCCAGGTTTAGGCGCATGCGCTTCGCATACCTAAACCCGGAACTTGCAGGGACTCCAACGGGTGCGATTTCAGGCCCATAGGTTTTGTAAAGAGCTGTGACCCATTAGGGAATAAAAATAAAGCCACGACTGAGATTTATAAATGAACTGTCAATCCATATTGGTTCATGTTTAAAAAAATTAGCAACTGGTATCTTCCCAAATCGCATGATTTTTAAGAGTTTGTCTCATGATTGCTAGTTGGCATTACTATAAAAACAGACCACTTTTAGGATATTTATGACACAGGTTATTTCTGTGGTATGGTTTCCTTTATATCCCCAATAATGTTCCTCGAACTATATGAAATCAGTATGAAATTTGTTGTCTCATACCAATCAGAATTATAGCCCTCACTCAAGTCAAATTAGAGAAGTTTTGAAATTGAAAGTAAAGTCTCAAAAAGTGCATCGGTGTAAAAAAAAACCCACATACACATGCACAGACCTGGGGCTCAATTTTTCCCAAAGCCAGTTTTTGGCGTATCTGAAGAGCTACATCCATTTTTGCGGGGCCCAACTACACCAAAAAAATTGAAAGTTTCCCCGTTTTAACTTGTGAATGTAGCTCGGCACACATGGTCCTTACGCTCTGTGGGTGGAGCCCAAGATGTGCGCCAAAAAGATCGGGTTGCCAGGATAACAAGGGAGACACTGCGGGCCGAGGCTGGAAACTGAAACGTACAAGACATTCTGGCCAGCTCACAGCAACCTGCACAAGCACCTTGCAGCTATTTAAGGCAGCAGCATACCAACATGAAAATATTAAGAGTCTTTGTGCCAAAAGTCTATCCTGTAAACTGTATGAATTGGAAAGGCCCCCCTCCACCCCCGTGCCAGTGTCCGGTGCCGCTCCTAGACCGGGCCGAAAGGCCTCCCTCCCCCAGTGCCGCTCCTAGCCCAGGCCGAAAGGTCTCCCTCCCCCAGTGCCGCTTATAGCCTGGTCCGAAAGGCCTCTCTCCCCCAGAGCCGGTGCTGCTCCTAGCCCTGACCGAATGCTCCCCCCCTCTCCTCGCTCTCCCTCTCTGTCGCCGCTGTCCCGGCCGTGGAACTGGATTTTCTGCAGTGATTCTCTTACCTGCGCTGATTTTGTTAATTGCCCAGAAGGTTTGTCAGAGCGGCCCCATACGCCATCTTAACAAAAATCGTAATTGGCCAAACTTGCTTAAATGGCCAGAATTGGCGCGGGTGGCAGGGTACACCCCCAATGTGGTAAAAAAAAAATCATAGCCTAAAAAAATCGTACCTAAGTGAATTATGCTGGCACAGGAACTTCAGGGAAATTTGGAATTTTAATTTACTCCTAAAAAAACGGCGCAGATAATTGGGGAAAATTAAGGCTTTAGTGCCCAGCAATCCTCAAAAGAAATTAAAAGTATAAAACTTTAAAATATAATTTCATCACTACACAGATACAAAAAAAAGTTGAGGCAACACAAACTGAAGGGTGTTACCTTCAAAAGATTTGCACACATTGGGGCCGAAATTCAGAGTCTCAGAAAGACCCGTTACTGCGGAAACCAGTGGCCTCCGCTTTGTGGTCAACTGGCCGACCCGACCCAAATTCAGGTTGGGGATTTTTCGGCCTGGGCCCGATTCCGCCCCGGTGCTGATGACCGCCACAAGCGCGTCATCAGAACGCGCACCACCGCTCACCCTCACCTGAAAAAGACAGAGCGAAATTCAACTAAAAAAATCATTGCCCCGCTGCGCAGTGCCCCCGACAGCTTTTTCTGTCGGTGCACTTTATCCGGAGTGTGTGCAGCTCGGCAGCCCTTCAAGGCGAGGGCCCACTGCCGCGGCTGCCGTGTATTTATATTTGCTGGCTAGCTTCCCTGTGATGTCATCACCTGAGTGACAGTGGCAGAGTCCTTGTTTTGACCCAAATTCAGCCCCTCAGCCTGCCTTTCCGTCGATATCCCAACCTCACGATGACCGATTGCCGGTCCCACTTTAAAAAGATTTCAAAGTCCTGAAAAATCAATCGGCAGGCCTCCTCATGGATCCCAACGGTAAAACCAGGTTAAAAAGTCATAGGTGCGCCAGCTTTCTTGCGTAGCTGAATTTTGGCCCTATTGTCTCCTCAATCAGCTTCTAGTCTATTAACGTGAAAGATGCTGGATGATTAGAAACAGATACAATCACTCTTAAGTTTCCACAGGAATAAAACAAGGGGAGCTTAGTGCAAGAAACCATAGAGCAGTCAGTGCCAAGAATCCGAAGTTTCTGCATGGGCTTAAAATATAGCATCAAAATATTTACTTCTGTTCACAAACTGTTATAGTTTAAAAATCAAAATCTGAAGCAAGTTATCTGATATCATAGTATGTATCATTAGTGTCAGCAAATTACTGACACTTTCATTGATACAAATCATGACTTCTACTGTTCCCCATGAGCTAGAAAAATATTTTCCTTTCTTTTCCACAGTTTCTATCTTGATTTTCTTTTTAAAATTCCGAGACGGAGTTATCAAATGGCTTACTTATACTGAACTTACATCCCACAATCTGGGTTCAATATATAAAACCACAGGAGAAAATTGAGAGCTGCTACAAATATAAAAATCCTGTAGTGTTGTTGTAAGAATTACGGGCAAAATGCAACATGAAAGTCTGGCCAACACTAATATTAGATTGGCCCTGAATTTGCAGTCAGTACGGCGGTGTACTGTCAGAGTAAGCCGTCACATTGCCTTGGAAACTGATCGCAACTTCGGGATTTGGTGCATGTGCAAGCACATACGGAAATCCTGACGTTGTGGTCTGTCGATGACAGCTCCGATACAGGCTGCACTGAACGTTCCCACCCCCACCCCAACCCCACAATGCTGGTAAATCATTGAAACTGATGAGAACTTCGGCTCTTCCGCAGTAATTCCCCACTAAAAGTTAGACCCAAAGGGATTATGTGTAACAGGGGTTTGTACAGCATACTGACTGCTAAAAAAATGTTAAGGGCCTGGAAAACTAATTTTAATTCTGTACAGTGTAAAATTTGTCCATTTTAATAAAAATTAAAAATGTTTAGAAACTTTTCAGAGCATTTTTTAAATTTGTTTTAAAGTTTGTACATCTTTATTTTAGGCTTGCTGTTTCCCCACGTGAGAACCCCAATCTTTCTTTTGCTCTCTAACTATTTTGAAAAGTTAGAATTTTAAGGGCTTACCCACTTTCTTGTTCACTAGCTGAGAATTCTGCCTTTTAATTGGCTGTTTAGACAGCCTGTTGACATCACAGCCAATCGAACAAGGGGATCCCCATTATGTTTTGTTGAATTGAATTCAAAGTCGAAAAAACAGAGTTCTCAGCACAGGGATTGCAAAATCCTTGTGCAGAACATAACTCAGGGGCAGCAGCGCACACCTTTGCTTTGCTGCTGACCACAGATTCAATGCCATTGTCCTTAAACAGGACACAGCATAAAATTTTCTCAAGTCAGTATATATTGAGCAGGGATTAATTCAGAGCACCAACTTCACAGATTGTTGCACCAACCAAAAAGTTCAAGTGTGATCCTGTATCCAATTCCCAGTGTCCAATAGTGTCAAAAGTTAAGCAATAACACAGGATTTCAACAGTGCTGGCATTATAAAAATAATCTATGTAACAAAGTTTATCAAATCTACTTATATTCATTGGTTAAACTGCTTCTCATTCAATTGAATATTTTTGCTAAGTGTGTATAATACTGAAATTAAAAGTGGAGTCCTTCAGTAATTTACAGCAAGGTACAAGAAACTATAGCTATAAAGAAACTTGACATAATGAAGCAAAGGAAGTTAAGAGATCCAACAAAGGATTTTATAACTAAGTATAATAAAACTACTGCCTCTAGTTGAGAGTCAGTGACAAGGGATCATCAATTTTAAATTGTCAGAGTGAGGAGGGGAGTTTGAGAAATCTATTTACAGTTCTTAAGAGCATGGAACGCTTTGCCTCAGAGTAGCTGACACAGACACCATTGCATCTCAAAAAAGGAAAATTGGACTAATATTTGAAGCAGAGGAAAATATAGGTTACGAGAGAGTAGGACATAGGGTTAG
Source organism: Pristiophorus japonicus (assembly GCF_044704955.1). NCBI lineage: Eukaryota > Metazoa > Chordata > Chondrichthyes > Pristiophoridae > Pristiophorus > Pristiophorus japonicus. The sequence continues at coordinate 177,729,980 of NC_091988.1, read as the reverse complement.
TTTTGAATGGCTCAAACAAAGAGCCACCACAGACAAAATGGGCCAAATGGCATCCTTATGTGCTGTTCTATGGTTTTAGAATACAATTAAGATTACCATGGCTCCAACAGCATCCTAACATCAAGATCTCAACTTGGTGCAAACTCACCACTTACCAGTAATATGCAATTTTATCCCCCAGTTTTTTCTCATTAACATTTCTGTCCAAGACATTGTAGCATAAGTTGGTGGTAGCACCTTCCAGCCATTTGATATAAATGTTGCCTTTAGTCACATCAAAGTTATAATCCAAGAAACTGCCAGTGTTGGGGGTTTTCCAGTAGTATTCTTTTGCAATTTTTCCCCAGAACTCTGCATACAAAATGAAAACAAGATTTCTTAAATATATGCAGCACAGTGTATTTTGACAAGTTTTCTTGCTAAAGTGAGAAATAGAATTGCTGGTGAACATCTGTGTTTATACTGCAATTAGTTTCTTATCCAAAGATACAGTTGCATGTTTGACTTCGGTAATGTGCAACCATTTGCTCTTTCTGAACATGGTTTATTTACAGCTTTTCACCCGTTCGCTGTTCTTTGGTTCAACCTGATTCATGTTGCAACATCGTGGCTCACTGTACCAGGCCAGTAAAGACACCGAAACGAAGATAAATTCGTCCATATGGTTGAAGTCATTCAAATGGACACGCCCCTCACCGACAAAAAGCAGTGTTGTAAAGGCCCCGGTACCTAAAAGCAGGCCTCCTCGAAAAGACAACTCAAAACACAACAACATGCCATGCAAACGTGAAATGTTACAGGATGCAACAACAAAACTAAAAGTAGAGATAATGCACCGCACACGCAAACTGATACCTTCCGGGTTCTGTATGGACTGCAGGTAAAGCTCCTTGTACTTTTGGAAATTGGGGACATGGGCTCCCTTGGCAACTTCAGCAGTAGCGTGATAGACGCCTCTTCCCACAGGTGTCCTGTCCGGGATCATGGTACCTGTCAGAGAGCCTGGAGATCGGGGCGACGCTGCCGTGCCGTGTTGTGCCGCCTTTTCCCGCCACTCACACAGCCTAGGCCCAGCCCCCACCCCCGCCGCGCTGACTTCAAAGCTCACAGGCCAGCGCACACACTGGGCCCGACCCGAGCCCCAACTGCCGGGCTTCCGACCGCAGCCAGCTTCCCCCGCCCATTGGATGCCGCGCTCGCCAATCCCAGCTCCATTCCTCGCCTCCTCCAATGGCACCACAACAATCCCCAGCGCCGCAACCAATCGCGGCTCGGCGCGTCTCACGTGCCTGGCACGGGCTGACAGATTGAGCAACAGCCCCAGAACCCGCACCCATCTCTCCCAGCTTCCAGTTCCAGCAGCAAGCTCTCAGCCCCCCGCAGAAAATCATCATCTTTCGTACGTCGTAGCAAAGCAAATGAATTGTGGATCTCGAAGTCAGATATCCAGGCCAATGCTTCCTGTGTAACAACTGCCTGCAAATTTCCAATGAGGGCAATGCTCAATGATGTGCTCCAGGATCTGAATAGGAGCTCCACAGTCACATGATGGGGATGCTTTAATCTTACATCTCATCATCATAGACAGTCCCTCGGAATCGAGGAAGACTTGCTTCCACTCTTAGAATGAGTCCTTAGATGGCTGAACAGTCCAATACGAGAACCACAGTCCCTGTCACAGGTGGGACAGATAGGCATTGAGGGAAGGAGTGTGGAACAGGTTTGCTGCACGCTCTTTCCACTGCCTGCACTTGATTTCTGCATGCTCTCGGCGATGAGACTCGAGGTGCTCAGCGCCCTCCCGGATGCACTTGCTCCACTTAGGGCAGTCTTTAGCCAGGGAGTCTCAGGTGCTAGTGGGGATGTTGCACTTTATCAGGGAGGCATTGAGGGTGTCCTTGTAACGTTTCCTCTGCCCACCTTTGGCTCGTTTGCCGTGAAGGAATTCCGAGTGGAGCGCTTGCATTGGGAGTCTCATGTCTGGCGTGCGAACAATGTGGCCTGCCCAGCGGAGCTGATCAACTGTGGTCAGTACTTCAATGCTGGGGATGTTGGCCTGGTCGAAGACACTAATGTTGGTGCATCTGTCCTCCCAGGGGATTTGTAGGATCTTGCGGGGGCATCATTGATGGTATTTCTCCAGCGACTTGAGGCGTCTACTGTACATGGTCCACGTTTCTGAGCCATACAGGAGGGTGGGTATTACTACAGCCCTGTAGACCATGAGGTTGGTGGCAGATTTGAGGGCCTGGTCTTCAAACACTGTTCTCCTCAGGCGGCCGAATGTTGCACTGGCACACTGGAGGTGGTGTTGAAACTCGTCGTCAACGTCTGCTCTTGTTGATAAGAGGTTCCTGAGGTATGGGAAATGGTCCACTTTGTCGAGGACCGCGCCATGGATCTTGATGACTGGAGGAGGGCAGTACTGTGCAGCGACAGGCTGGTGGAGGACCTTTGTCTTACGGATGTTTATCGTAAGGCCTATGCTTTCGTATGCCTCAGTAAATATGTCGACTATGTCCTGGAGTTCAGCTTCTGCATGTGCGCAGATGCAGGCGTCGTCCGCTTACTGTAGCTCGACGTCAGAGGTTGATGTGGACTTGGACCTGGCCTGGAGACGACGAAGATTGAACAGGTTCCCATTGGTTCTGTAGTTTAGTTCCACTCCAACGGGGAGCTTGTTGACTGTGAGATGGAGCATGGCAGCGAGGAAGATTGAGAAGAGGGTTGGGGTGATGACCCCGGTCCGAACGTGGATTGGGTCTGAAATGGATCCGTTGGTAAGGATCACGGCCTGCAGGTCGTCGTGGAGAAGGCAGAGGATAGTGACCAACTTTTGGGGACATCCAAAACAGAGGAGGACGCTCCATAGACCCTCGCGGTTGAGAGTGTCAAAGGCCTTTGTAAGGTCGAAGGCGGCCATGTATAAGGGCTGGTGCTGTTCCCTGCATTTTTCCTGCAGCTGTCGCGCTGCAAAAATTATGTCCGTTGTGCCCCGTAGGGGACGAAATCCACACTGACTCCGGGAGGAGCTCCTCGGCCACAGGGAAAAGACGGTTGAGGAGGATCCAGCGATGACTTTCTCAGTGGCTGATAACAGGGAGATTCCTCTGTAGTTGCCGCAATCAGACTTGTCCCCTTTTTTAAAGATGGTCACGATCACTGCATCTCAGATCTCCCAGCATGCGCTGTTGACGCAAATACATGATCTCATCTCCCTCCAGATGAGAGAGATGAGATCATGTATTTGCGTCAACAGCGCCTCTCCGCCATACTTCAATGCCTCAGCAGGGATTCCATCCGCTCCTGTAGCCTTGTTGTTCTTAAGCAGTCTTACGGCTTTTTCTACCTCGTGCAGTGTTGGTGTGTTACTGAGGTGGTGGCGGGTAGCATGCTGTGGGATGGAGTCGAGAACACTCGAATCAAAGGCAGAGTCTCGATTGAGGAGATCTTCGAAGTGCTCCTTCCAGCAGGCCCTGACTCATCAAGGACACCGAGGCAGTATTTCCCCATTCTAGGCCAGCAGTGGGGTGGAGCCTTGGGTGTTTGGATCGTAGGTGGCCAGCTGCTGTATCTCCTCTGCTTTCTCCATCCACCATCTGTTCTTTAGGTCCAGGTTTTTTTTGTTGGACCTCAGCCTTAAGCCGTCTGTAATGCAGCTCTGCTGCTCCAGAGTTGGAGAAGGTGGAAGCATCTACCATGACCGGTTCTGAGGTGGTTGATGGCTGTCCACTGTTTGCGAAGAAGGTTTGATCCTTCAGGTTGTACTGTGGGGTTCTCTAAGAACCCATCCATTCCGCATGTCATAGTTCTTCCAAGCATTTAATCATCGGTCATCAGGTTGAGGGGAGATCGCTGAAGGGCTTCAGCAACGGTCCAAAATGGCCTAAATTTGCGGTGGATCGGTGGTAGATTGTTCAAGTCGGCCTGGATCGGCATGTCTTTGCTGATGTAGTGGTTGTATTCTTTGGAGACTGCATATTGTGGTGGTGCAAGTGTGGTGGTGCAACATTTGCACGCATGGGCAATCAAGGTGTTGGTGTCGATAAAAGCAGAAAATGATAGCAAGAGATGCAGCTTCAGCCATAAAGTTAATTAAGGAAACTGGGACAATAGTCTCAATTGCAGCAAAGGTATTAATGAGAAAAGAAAGACTTGGATTTATATAGTACTTTTCATGACCACCGGATGTCTCAAAGCACTTTACAGCCATTGAAGTACTTTTGGAGTGTAGTCACTGTTGTAATGTGGCAAATGTGGCAGCCATTTTACGCACAAGCAAGCTCCCACAAACAGCAATGTGGTAATGAGCAGATAATCTGTTTTTTTGCTATGGTGATCGAGGGATAAATATTGGTCAGGACACCGGGGCTAACTTCCCTGCTCGTCTTCGAAATAGTGCCATGGGATCTTTTACGTCCACTTGAGAGAACAGACAGGGCCTTGGTTTAACGTCTTATCCAAAAGACAGCACTTCCAACAATGCAGCACTCCCTCAGCACTGCACTGGAGTGTCAGCCTAGACTTTGTGCTAAAGTCCCTCGAGTGGGACTTGAAGCCACAACTTTCTAACTCAGAGGCAAAAGTGCTACCCACTGAGCCACAGCTGACACATAAGCAAAATATACTGCCGATGCTGGAGGTCTATTAAAAACAGAAAACACTGCAAAGACTCAGCAGGTTAGACAGCTTCTGTGGAAAGAGAAACCAGAGTTAATGTTTCAGGTCAATGACCTTTTATCAGAACTAGAAGAAGTTAGAGATCAACAGTTTTCCAGCATGTGTAGAAATAGTGAGGGGGGTCTTAATGAGGGAGCTGGGGCAGGAGCAAGTGTTGGCAGAGGAGAAGCAGGAGTGAGATGGTCACATGGGTGACATCAGTAACTTCCCTGTACCAATGCTCCTCTTACACTTCAACAACATCAACAACTTGTATTTATGTAGCACCTTTAACGTAGTAAAACATCCCAAGACGCTTCACATGAGTATTATGGGATAAAAATATTGACACCGAGCCGCATAAGTAGAAATTAGTGCAGGTGAACAAAAGCTTAGTCAAAGAGGTAGGTTTTAAGGAGCGTCCTGAAGGAGGTAGAGAGGCGGAGAGGTTTAGGCAGGGAATTCTAGAGCTTGGGGCCTTAGGCAATGGAAGGCACGGCCACTAATTATAATCAGGAAGGTGAAAGGAACTGAAAGTGCTGGCTAGACTGACGAATACATCAACAACAAATCACACATTTTAAAATATCTGTATTGAGATTTGGGTGACACTAGAAAAGCAGCATTGCCCAGAGGGCATCAGAGTCAATCACATAGCAACGGGCTAGACTTACATAAAGGCCAGAGGAGGTAGGTTGCCTTTCCTGAAGGACGTTAGTGAACAGGTTGGGTTTTTACAACAATTAAGGCAGACCTCATGCTCATTTTCTGGTCCATTATAAAGTGCATTAAATGTAATAAAACATACGAAGTACTCAACAGAAGCTAAAATACCATAACCAAGGAATGGATAGAGAATGCATACTGTGCAGGTTCACCAGATTGATATCAGGCCTAATCTTAAAATTAGAGCTATGCTGTGCAGGGGTGAAGTCAAGAAGTACATTTTCACAGAAATGGTAGTAGAAATCTGGAACTCTCCCAAAAGGCTGTGGAGGCTAGGTCAATTGAAAATTTCAAAACTGAAGAGTGATAGATTTTTGATAGGCAAGGGTATTAATTGTTCTTTCAAAGAGCCACCACAGGCCCGATGGTCTCCTTCTACGCTGCAAGTTTCTCTGAATCTATGAATAGTGAACGGAACCATGGCGGATAGATGGAGTTAAGATACAGATCAGTCATGATCTAATTGAATGGCAGAACAGGCTTGAGGGACTGAATGGTCTACTCCTGTTCCTATGCTGCTATAAGGAATAAGGGGTAGCGCCTGAAAGCAAGATTGATGAGATAAATTTTGAGGGAGGGGGATAGGGATAGTAAGGTAGAGGGAGAGGCTAGGGAGAATGTTCCAGAATCTGTTCTGAGATGGCTGAAGTTTCTATAACAAAATGTGGAGCAAGGAGAAGAATGCAGACGCTAGAATTGGAAAAACAAAGGTGTGCACAGGAATTTCAGACTGAATGAAATTGCAGAGATATGGAAAGTTGAGGCCAAGGAGAGATTTGTAGATGAGGATAAGAATTTTGAAACTGATGCATAAACAGATAGGGAGTCAATATCGGGTCCTTTATTGAAACATCTGTGAACTCATGTGGAAGCAAGTCATCCTCATTCGAGGGAATGATGTGGATGGATGATGGGGGGGCGGTGGTGGTGATGGCGGCGGCGGCAGCATCGGAGGCAGAAAAATTAAGCCGCTGGTGACTTTGAATGCCACAGGCAGCACTGTGCCTAAATTGCAAGTTGGCAACAGGTGTTCTTGCAGCAAATGGCAAAGATCAGCACACTGCTGACTGTGGAGACAGTTATCCAGGGCCATTAACAGGTAGGTATACCAAGTCTTACAGGTATGGATGGTAGCATATTGAAGGTTTGGTAGGTGAGCTCCCTCCCATGCCTTCTTTCACCTTGTACTGCTTCAACTGTGACAGTGCGTCCAAACCTACTTCCATCATAAACATTACCTTCCTTTGTTGCCCATCACTGGATTATGCTGCTTGCAAGAAAACATAGATGAAATATTTTTTCTCCCTCGCCCGTTGTTTCTCACCCAGTATCTCTTGCCCTGTGCTCAGCTTAATACTCTCTCAGGTTCGTAAAACACAAAACAAAAACTACAAGTGTGTAAACAGAATATGGCATTTTTCTCACTCTCTCACATATTAGAAGACACATCAGACAATGTTATGGATAAATGAAATAGCGTTAATATGAAATGTAATTTTGATTTTTAAACTTTTTTGTTTAAACCTTTATTTTGGAAGCTATAAAGTTCAGTTACTGGGAAAAAGTGTTAATTGAAAAAAATTGCTGAGCTTGACAGGAACCATTGTGGAAGCTATTAAGAAGCATTGAAACATAGTGAACCCGGGGGTACAGAGGTAGTGCAGCTGACACGAAGTGTAGCTATACTGGCATAGGCAGCCAGAGTGCAACAAGCATAATTACAGCTAATTATATGGTGAAAGATTATAAAGGAACAAAATCTTAAACACTTAAAATGTTTCTATGCCAAATGCTAGAAATATTAGAAACAAAATATTAAAACTGTTATCTTACGGTCTGTTGGAGAAATTGAATATATGCATTTCTGAGACATGGTTTGTTGAGAATAATAGAAACATAGAAATTTACAGCGCAGAAGGAGGCCATTTCGGCCAACGTGTCTGCGCCGGCCGACAAAGAGCCACACGGCCCTTCGTCAGCAGCCCTAAAGGTTACATACAAATCCATGAACAATAACGGAAAGAGCACTCAGCCCAACCAGTCTGCTCCACACCACTGCAACACCCCTTATACTAAAAACATCGACACTCCACCCCAACTGGAGCCATGTGATCTCCTGGGAGAGACAAAAACCAGATAAAAACCCAGGTCAATTTAGGGAGAAAAAATCTGGGAAAATTCCTCTCCGACCCATCCAGGCGATCAAAATTAGTCCAGGAGATCATCCTGGCCGTATTCTATTCCCTGCAGTACTTACCATTATATCTGCGCCGACAACAAAAGGTCATCTAGTCTAATCCCAATTACCAGCTCTCGGTCTGTAACCCTGCAGGTTACGGCACTTTAAGTGCCCATCCAACCATCTCTTAAAAGTGGTGAGGCTTTCTGCATCCACCACTCTTCCAGGCAGCGAGTGCCAGATTCCCACAACCCTCTGCGTAAAGAAGCCCCTCCCCCTCAAATCCCCTCTAAACCTTCCACCAACCACCTTAAAACTATGCCCCCTCGTAATAGTCCCCTCCACCAATGGAAATAGACCCTTACTATCTACTATATCCAGGCCCCTCAATATTTTGTACACCTTGATGAGGTCTCCTCTCAACCTCTTCTGTTCCAATGAGAACAAACCCAGCCTATCCAATCTGTCCTCATAACTAAGATTCTCCATTCCAGGCAGCATCCTAGTAAATCTCCTCTGCACCCTCTCCAGTACAATCACATCCTTCCTATAATACGGTGACCAGAACTGCACGCAATACTCCAGCTGTGGCCTAACCAAAGTATTATACAATTTAAGCATAGCCTCCCTGCTCTTATATTCTATGCCTTGGCCAATAAAGGCAAGCATTCTGTATGCCTTCTTAACCACCTGGCCTGCTACTTTCAGGGATCTGTGGACAAGCAACACAAAAAGAGTTCTGTGGACAAGCATTCCAAGGTCCCTTTGTTCATCTACATTATTAAGTGGCCTACCACTTAATGTGTATACCCTTTTCTTATTAGCCCTCCCAAAGTGCATCACCTCACACTTCTCTGAATTAAATTCCATTTGCCACTGCTCTGCCCACCTGACCAGTAGATTGATATCCTCCTGCAGCCCATGACTTTCCTCTTCATTATCAACCACACAGCCAATTTTAGTGTCGTCTGCAAACTTCTTACTCATACTTCCTATATTCAAATCTAAATCGTTGATATATACCACAAAAAGCAAGGGACTCAGTACTGAGCCCTGCAGAACCCCACTGGAAACATCCTTCCAGTCACAAAAACATCCATCAATCATTTCCCTTTGCTTCCTATTTCCAAGCCTCGGAGGCAGGAATGGGTCTTAGATTCATTTAAAGGGTTACAATTGATTCATAAAGGATAGAGTAGGTCATAAAAGTAGAAGTGTGGCTATATTTATTATCGGGGTACAGATTAAGTTATCATGGCCATAGACTGATTATTGGTAATTTTTATAGACCTCCAGGTGAAGGGATCCATTGTGGCAAAATAGAAATTACTAAAGTTTCTGAAACAAATGATGTCTGATGGGGGACTTTAATTTGCCCACAAATCAATGGTACAGTGGTGAGCTAATATTGAGAGTAGGATGGCTGAAAGATTTGTAGAAATCATATAAAACTGTTTCTTAACTCAACAAGTTAATGAGGTAACATGGGTAGTCATACATTTGATTTAGTGTTTAGCATCAGACGTCCATAAAGGGGAACACCTGAGCAATAATGATCATAGCATTTATTAGATTTCTGTTGACCAGTAGAACCAGAAGGTACTGAGAAGCCAATGTTAATTCCAGACATCAAAAGGGACAACTTTACTAGAATTGGAGAAGATTTCAATCAGGTAATTTGGTCAACTCTACAAGGCTACTAACAATACAAAAGAAACATTGACTATATTTCAAAGCATATTCAAGTATAAGGAAGTCACATGGGGTGCCGCAGGGATCAGTGCTGGGACCCCAACTATTTACAATCTATGTCAACGATTTGGAAGAAGGGATCGAGTGTAACATAACCAAGTTTGCTGACGATACAAAGATGGGAGGAAAAGCAATGTGTGAGGAGGGCACAAAAAAATCTGCTAAAGGACAGACAGGCTAAGTGAGTGGGCAAAAATTTGGCAGATGGAGTATAATGTTGGAAAGTGTGAGGTCATGCAGAAAAAAAATCAAAGAGCACGTTATTATTAAAATGGAGAAAGATTGCAAAGTGCTGCAGTACAGTGGGACCTAGGAGCACTTGTGCATGAAACACAAAAGGAAACTATGCAGGTACAGTAAGTGATCAGGAAGGCCAATGGAATCTTGGCCTTTATTGCAAAGGGGATGGAGTATAAAAGCAGGGAAGTCTTGCTACCGTTATACAGGGTATTGGCGAGGCCACACCTGGAATACTGCATACAGTTTTGGTTTCCATATTTACGAAAGGATATACTTGCTTTGGAGGCAGTTCAGAGAAGGTTCACTAGGTTGATTCCGGGGATGAGAGGGTTGACTTATGAGGAAAGATTGAGCCTCTACTCATTGGAATTCAGAAGAATGAGAGGTGATCTTATCGAAACGTATAAGATTACAAGGGGGCTTGACAAGGTGGATGCAGAGAGGATGTTTCCACTGATAGGGGAGACTAGAACTAGGGGGCATAATCTTAGAATAAGGGGCCGCCCATTTAAAACTGAGATGAGGAGGAACAACTTCTCTCAAGAGGGTTGTAAATCTGTGGAATTCGCTGCCTCAGAGCTGTGGAAGCCGGGACATTGAATAAATTTAAGACGGAGATAGACAGCTTTTTAACCGATAAGGGATTAAGGAATTATGGGGAATGGGCAGGGAAGTTGACCTGAATCCATGATCGGATCAGCTAGGATCGTATTAAATGGCAGAGCAGGCTTGAGGCTCCTATTTCTTATGTTCTTATGTATGTCCCGAAAGTCAAAAGTAGAGCAAATGGTAAGATAAAGCCAAAATGGCTGACTAGTCGCATACAAAGCCGAATTAGACTTTAACAAAAATGCTTCTAGCCAATGGGTTACTGTACAAGAAAGAATCTTGTGGAATTGGTGGGAAGTTGCTACAATGGATTAAGAATTGGTTGCATTCATGCAGGCAGAGCGAGGCTATTAATGGTTGTGAGTTTGCTTGGAGATCAGTTCCCATTGGTATCCCGCAAGGATCGGCATTCAGGCTGTTGCTATTTACTATCTTCATTAATGACTAGGACATAGGTGTTGGGACAAGTTTGCGAATGATGCAAAGATTTGTATTTGTTGACTATGAATGAGAATAAATTACTGCAAACGGATCTTGACGGAAGGGGTAAAAACAGACCTACACTTGGCAAATGGTATTTAACATAGATAAATGTAGTGTTATGCATGTGGGTAGGACCAATGCTTACACTCTAGAGGGTACATAACTGAAGTCTATTGAAAAAAAAAAAGAGTCTCTGTGTTATAGTACATAATTCTGACCAATAACCTAAAGCAATAGCCAAAGCAAATAGGGCATTAGGTTGCATCGCTATTGTGTCCTTATACAAGACATTCTTCTTTCGGATGAGACGTTAAACCGAGGCTCCCGCTGCTGTGTCAGGTGGATGTAAAAGATCCCATGGTACTATTTCGAAGAAGAGCAGGGGTGTTATCCCCAGTGCCCTAGCCAAATATTTAACCTTTAATCTGCATCACTGAAGCTGATTATCTGGTCATTTATTGCTGTTTGTGAGAGCTTGCTGTGTGCAAATTGGCTGCCGCATTTTCTATATTACAACAGTGACTATACTTTTTAGAACATTTTTTATAAAGTACTTCATTGGCTGCTAAGCGCTTTGGGATGTCTGGTCGTTGTGAAAGGCGCTATATAAATGCAAGTTTTTTCTTTTTGTTTAGGCATCACTTAGAATACTGAGGCAGAAATTGGTATGTGCCCATATTTTGAGCATAAAACAGACACAATGTATACCAATTTCAGGGCACTAGGTGCTGCACCCGATCTGTCCTTGGCAACTGTTGATCCACACTGTTTTTAGGCAGCCCTGGTGGCTGCACGAGAACAGTGTTGACCCAATTTAAATATGAAAATGTCCTTGCACATTTTAGGACCTTTCTGCAATATTCTTGACAAACTTGGCCGTGCAAGCTTAGAACAGTTTTTCCAGTTGTTCTACAGAGACCTACCCAGAAGTTTTTAAGGTAGTTGTTACTCACCTTGATGTGCAGCCAGGAGGAGCAGAACTGATTTATTTCTTTTTCCTCTCCCCGGTGGGTGGTGTGAAACATGATGCTCGAGGTATCAAGACTGCGTGGAGCCATTTTCATATATTCATAAATCTCAAAGCTTTGTGTGTGATTTGTGGGTGGCCAGATTGAGGAATCACAGGCTAACAAATTTATTTAGGCAACACCCATTAAAATATGAACATAGAATAATGGGAACAAGTTTGACACAAAAAGTGAGTCCAAAACGAAACAGGATGTCAGTTATGTACACAGAAAATGCATGCAGATACAAGACTTTTATTCAGAAGGAAAAGTTCAAGATGATTACTCTAGTGAACATTACCCAAGTAGTTTGATAGGTAAATGGTTAGCAATTGACCTATTAAGTTTCACCAAATCCAACAGGAAGAAAGTTTGGTTCAACACTAGCAGTAAATTACCTGTATAAAGTACTTGCCTACAGTGTCTTACAATGCATATTAATTGCAGCAGCTTTTCAGATGATGTACGTTAGACCACACATATATTCAAGCAAGGGATTAGTTTTCAATTAAGATACATTCATGTTGCAGCACACATAGCATGACACAATAGCAAGTATGGCACACCAACCAGTGGCAGTTGAAGAGGGATTCAGGCACAAGGCTCAACCCTAAGCTTCAGGATCCAAGTTTAGCAGTATTACCGAGTTCTTAGGTGCTGAGAGCTAGTGGCAGAATTAATGACATCCATCTCTGTGGTACTTCAAACAGCTAAATCTCATTCCACATTGGACTCTATCACCATCATCGCTATCTTAGCTAATGACCATAGCCAAGGCATCATCACTGTGCCATACCTACTACTCCAAAGATTCAAATCATGGCTTAATTTGGGAGTTACTGAAGTTGCCTACTTGCTTGGTTTCCCTGGAATTCCCATTCCATCTCCTCTATGATTTGAATCTGAGCCAACATTCTCAGTCCCATCCAGGATAGTAAAACCTTATGGTCTAGAAATTCGAGTTACTTGCGCCTCCCGTTAGTGCCCCCCGGGGGAGCCAACGACTTTTCATCCGGGCAACATAGCAGTAACCCGTAGCGTCCCGCTCCGCTGATGTTATCACCTTGCACGGCGTCCGGCATCCTAAATTGGGTATCGCACCCTGAAGCTGCGCTGGACGATGCCAGCAACAGCTTCAGGGGATGTGAACCTGGCCAACCACAGGGCGATACTTAAAGGGGAGGTGCATTGGTTTAAAAAAAATTCCAATGTTTTGGTGCGCCCCATGGGCGCTTTGAATGCGAGGTCCGTGCCGCAATCGGTCAGCCCAGCACTCTGCTTGAGTGCCGGACTGTTGGCATGGCACCCCCACTCCCCGGTGGTCTAGGTAGGCCCATTTTTATACTGCAGAGTTTGCAGCTTGGGCCCTTCCCTTTAATTAACATAGAAACATAGAAATTAGGTGCAGGAGCAGGCCATTCGGCCCTTCGAGCCTGCACCGCCATTTAATATCATTGCTGATCATTCAACCTCAGTATCCCTTTCCTGCTTTTGCTCCATACCCCTTGATCCCTTTGGCCGTAAGGGCCATATCTAACTCCCTTTTGAATATATCTAACGAACTGGCCTTAACAACTTTCTGCGGTAAAGAATTCCACAGGCTAACCACTCTCTGAGTGAAGAAGTTTCTCCTCATCTCAGTCCTAAATGGTTTACCCCTTATTCTTAGACTGTGACCCCTGGTTCTGGAACTCCCCAGCAAACGGGAACATTCTTCCTGCCTCTAATCTGTCCAATCCCTTCAGAATTTTATATGTTTCTATGAGATCCCCTCTCATTCTTCTAAACTCCAGTGGATACAAACCCAGTTGATCCAATCTCTCCTTATATGTCAGTCCTGCCATCCCAGGAATCAAACTGGTGAATCTTCACTGTACTCCCTCAATAGCAAGAACGTCCTTCCTCAGATTAGGAGACCAAAACTGAACACAATATTCCAGGCGTGGCCTCACCAAGGCTCTGTACTACTGTAGTAAGACCTCCCTGCTCCTGTACTCAAATCCTCTAGCTATGAAGGCCAACATGCCATTTGCCGCCTTCATGCCAAACTTCAATGATGTACCATGACACCCAGGTCTCGTTCCACCTCCCCTTTTCCTAATCTGTCACTAGTCAGATAATATTCTGTCTTCCTGTTTTTGCCATCAAAGTGGATAACCTCACATGTATCCACATTATACTGCATCTGCCATTCATTTACCCACTCACCTAACCTGTCCAAGTCACCTTGCAGCCTCTTAGCATCCTCATCACAACTCACACCACCACCCAGCTTAGTGTCATCTGCAAACTTGGAGATATTACATTCAATTCCTTAGTCCAAATCATTGATGTATATTGTAAGTAGCTGGGGTCCCAGCACCGAACCCTGCGGCACCCCACTGGTCACTGCTTGCCATTCTGAAAAGGACCCGTTTATCCTGACTCTCTGCTTCCTGTATGCCAACCAGTTCTCTATCGACATCAATACATTACCCCCAATACCATGTGCTTTAATTTTGCACACTAATCTCTTGTGTGGGACCTTGTCAAAAGCCTTTTGAAAGTCCAAATACACCACATCCACTGGTTCTCCCTTTTCCACTCTACTAGTTACATCCTCAAAAAATTCTAGAAGATTTGTCAAACAGGATTTCCCTTTCATAAATCCATGCTGACTTGGACCGATCCTGTCACTGCTTTCCAAATGCGCTGCTATTTCATCTTTAATAATTGATTCCAACATCTTCCCCACCACTGATGTCAGGCTAACCCGTCTATAATACCGTTTTCTCTCTCCCTCCTTTTTAAAAAAGTGGTGTTACATTAGCTATCCTCCAGTCCATAGGAACTGATCCAGAGTCCATGGAATGTTGGAAAATGATCACCAATGAATCCACTATTTCTAGGGCCACTTCCTTAAGTACTCTGGGATGCAGCCCATCAGGCCCTGGGGATTTATCGGCCTTCAATCCCATCAATTTCCCGAACACAATTTCCTGACTAAGGATTTCCTTCAGTTCGTCCATTTCACGAGACCCTCGAACCCCTAGTATTTCCAGAAGGTTATTTGTGTTTTCCTTAGGTGAAGACAGATCCAAAGTATTTGTTCAATTAGTCTGTCATTTCTTTGTTTCCCATTGTAAATTCACCTGATTCTGACTGCAAGGGACCTACGTTGGTCTTCACTAATCTTTTTCTCTTCATATATCTATAGAAGCTTTTGCAGTCAGTTTTTAATGTTCCTTGCAAGCTTACTCTCATACTCTATTTCCCCCCTCCAAATTAGACCCTTTGTCCTCCTCTGCTGAATTCTACATTTCTTCCACTCCTTAGGTTTGCTGCTTTTTCTGGCCAATTTATATGCCTCTTCCTTGGATTTAACACTATCCTTAATTTCCCTTGTTAGCCACGGTTGAGCCACCTTCCCAGTTTTATTTTTACTCCAGACAGGGATGTACAATTGTTGAAGTTCATCCATGTGATCTTTAAATGTCTGTCATTGCCTATCCACCGTCAAACCTTTAAGTATTATTCGCCAGTCTATTCTAGCCAATTCACGTCTCATACCATCGAAGTTACCTTTCCTTAAGTTCAGGACCTAGTCTCTGAATTAACTGTCACTCTCCATCTTAATAAAGAATTCTACCATATTATGGTCACTCTTCCCCAGGAAGCCTCACACAACAAGATTGCTAATTAGTCCTTTCATTACACAACACCCAGTCTAGGATGGCCAGCTCTCTAGTTGGTTCCTCGACATATTCGTCTGGAAAGCCATCCCTAATACACTCCAGGAAATCCTCCTCCATTGCTTGGTACCAGCTTGGTTAGCCCAATCTATATGTACATTAAAGTCGTCCATGATAACTGCTGTACTTTTATTGCACGCATCCCTAATTTCTTGTTTGATGCCATCCCCAACCTCACGACTACTGTTTGGTGGTCTGTATACAACTTCCACTAGCGTTTTCTGCCCTTTGGTATTCCGCAGCTCTACCCATACAGATTCCACATCATCCATGCTAATGTCCTTTCTTACTATTGTGTTAATTTCCTCTTTAACCAGCAACGCTACCCCACCTCCTTTTCCTTTCTGTCTATTCTTCCCGAATGTTGAATATCACTGGATGTTGAGTTCCCAGCCTTGGTCACCCTGGATCCATGTCTCCGTAATCCCAATTATATCCTAATCGTTAATAGCTGCCTGCGCAGTTAATTCATCCACCGTATTACGAATACTTCTTGCATTGAGGCACAGAGCCTTCAGGCTTGTCTTTTTAACACACTTTGTCCCTTTAGAATTTTGCTGTAATGTGGTCCTTTTTGATTTGTGCCCTGGGTTTCTTTGCCCTCCTTTCTATCTTTTGTTTCTGCCCCCATTTTATTTCCCTCTGTCTCCCTGCATAGGTTCCCATCTCCCTGCCATATTAGTTTAACCCCTCCCCAACAGCACGAGCAAACACACCCCCTAGGACATTGGTTCCAGTCCTGCCTAGGTGCAGACCGTCCGGTTTGTACTGGTCCCACCTCCCCCAGAACCGGTTCCAATGTCCCAGGAATTTGAATCCCTCCCTCTTACACCACTCCTTAAGCCATGTATTCATCTTAGCTATCCTGCTATTTCTACTCTGACTAGCACGTGGCACTGGTAGCAATCCTGAGATTACTACCTTTGAGGTGCTACTTTTTAATTTAACTCCTAGTTCCCTAAATTCAGCTTGTAGGACCTCATCCCGCTTTTTACCTATATTGTTGGTACCTATATGCACCACGACAACTGGCTGTTCACCCTCCCCCTCCAGAATGCCCTGCAGCTGTTCCAAGACATCCTTGACCCTTGCACCAGGGAGGCAACATACCATTCTGGAGTCTGGGTTGTGACCGCAGAAACGCCTATCTATCCCCCTTACAGTAGAATCCCTTAACACCTTCGCTCTCCCACTCTTTTTCCTGCCTTCCTGTGCAGCAGAGCCACGCACGGTGCCATGAACTTGGCTGCTTCGGCCTTCCCTTGGTGAGCCATCTCCCCAACAATATCCAAAGCGGTATATCTGTTTTGGAGGGAGATGACCACAGGGGACTCCTGCACTGCCTTCCTACTCCTGCTCTGCCTGATGGTCACCCATCCTCTATCTGCGGTGTGGCCAACTCACTGAACGTGCTATCCACAACATCCTTAGTATCACGCATGCTCCAGAGTGAATCCATCCGCAGCTCCAGTGCCATCATGCGGTCTAACAGGAGCTGCAGCTGGATACACTTCCTGCACATGTAGTCGTCAGGGACACTGGAAGTGTCCATGATTTCCCACATGGCACAGGAGGAGCATAACACGGGTCTGGGCTCTCCTGCCATGACTTAACCCTTAAAATAAGCTAATTTGGCAACAATGCCAAAGGTTGCTTACTGACAAGATAAGGAAAAAAGAAAAACTACTCACCAATCAACCAGCCAATCACTTACCCTCTTGGCTGTGATGTCACACTTCATTTTCTTTTCCTCCCAGGTCAGGGAGTCAGCATTGGTGGGGAAAACAAGACAAAGCAACACCTCCAGTTCCCACTGACCAAACTCTTACAGTTGCACTTTGAGCTGCTGCTGCACTCCGTGCAGGTCTGCACAAAACCCTCTCTTTTATACTGTTTCTAGCTGACTCACCACTGGCCTGTTTAGGGAACCAGTTTTTACTAGCTGGCCAATTAACTAAGCTAACTTGCTTGTTTGTCTCTGCTTAAACCTACAAGAATCCTATCTGTTTAATATTTCAGTTTTACTTAAACTTGTAATCTTATTTTACCTTTAGAAGCTACTAGAAATTGTCACTAGTAATTTACACCAACCTTGACATGGTTTAAAAAGGGATTAACCCTTAAAATTCTCCCACTTACCAAACTCTTACCTTTGCACTCTGAGCTGTTACTGCACTCCGTTAAGGGACGAGCCCCTCATACGAGGCACAGCGCTGCACTCCATTCTTGACACGTCCAGCCTGCTAGCGCCCCAGAAAGGAAGTGGAGCACGTTGTTTTGCGCTCCACTTCCTTTTGGGGGTGGTAACCTCAATTACTCGCGAGAAGCGAAAACTCTGCGCCTGGTGCAAAGTCTCACACCTCGCGCGTGTTACCATCCCCAAACGGGGCACCACAGAATTTTCCCCCATAAAAGTCCTAATAGCTGCAACAGAAATCCTTTTTGGCCCTCCCTTCTGGACAAAGTATTGGAAGACCCCCGTTTAAAAAAGATACAGTGAAGCACGATTCAGGGCTGTACTCTTGCATTGGAAAAAAAACATTTGTAGATGGCTTATTGTAGAAGTGGTGCTGTTCTGCTGCTAGATTTTTTTTTAGAATCAAAACAAAATTGAGCTAGGATATTGGGAAAGGAAGGGCAACCAAAGCCAGAGTTCTCTGGATGACAAAGGAGATTGAGAGTAGGATGAAGCAGAAAAAGGGGAGTATGACAAATGTCAGCTTGATAATACATGGGTGAATCAGGCTGAATATAAAAAGTAGAGAAGTAAAAAAAAGGAAATAAGAAGGGCAAAGCGACAGTACGAGAATCTGCTGGTGCACAGAGTGGTCTGTACAGGAAGTGGAGTGCAAAATATAGAGTGTAAAAGTTGGGGATTTGGTACATAGGAGGAAGGAGGTGCTGCTTTGTGCCTCTAATACTTGTAGTGCTATGTGTTACAATTAAATATTTAATTTAATTTACGTACAACTTAAACTAGATCAAGTAATTAGTTAAAAAAACTAAAAACTAAGTTAATTAAATAAATAACTTTCATTAATTAAATAAATTAAGCAAGATTATATAGGGATGGCAGTGCAGGTGGTGTGCCACAACTGCAGCATGTGGGAGAATTGCGATCCCGGACGACCATGTCTGCAGTAAGTGGGTTTGATTTAATAGCCATTATGGAGATGTGGTTGCAGAATGACCAAGGCTGGCAACTAAATATTCCAGGATACTCGACTTTTAGAAGAGATAGGCAGAATGGAAAAGGGAGGGGGTGGAGGGAGCGTTGCTCTGATAATAAAGGATTGGGATAAATACAATTGAGGGAAAGGATCTTAACTCAGAAAAACAAGATGTAGAATCACTTTGGGTGGAATTTAAGAAACAATAAGGGGCAGAAAGCACTGCTAGGAGTAGTTTATAGGCCCCCTAACAGTAGTTATAATGTCAGGCACTGTATAAATCAGGAAATTAGAAGTGCATGTAACAAAGGTAATACAATAATCATGGGGGACTTAAATTTTCAAATAAACTGGGCAAATCAAATTCGCAGTAATAGTGCAGGGGACGAGTTCACAGAATGCATTCAAGATAGTTTACTGGATCAGTATGTTGAGGAACCAACTAGAGAACAGGCTATTTTAGATCATTGTGCAATGAGAAAGGGTTCATTAGTAACCTTGTCGTAAAGGGGCCTTTAGGGAAGAGTGACCGTAATATGATAGAATTTTATATTAAGTTTGAAAGTGATTTAGTTAAATCCAAAACTTAGGTCTTAAATCTGAACAGAGCAAACTGTATAGATATGAGAGGAGAGTTGGCTAAGGTAGGTTGGGAAACTAGATTAAAAAAGATATGATGGCAGATAAGCAATGACAAACATTTAAATAAATAATTCACACCATACATTCCCTTAAAGAATAAAAACTCTCAGGAAAAATGGTCCAACCGTGGCGAACGAGAAGTTAAAAATTATATCAGAGAAAAGGGGTTATAACGTTGCCAAAAAATAGTAAGCCTGAGGATTGGGATGATTTTAGAATTCAGCACAGGAGGAGGAAGAAATTGATGAGAAAGAAAATAGAATGAGAGCAAACTAGCACGAGACATAAAAAACTGTAAAAGCCTATTTCGGTGTGTCATCATCAGTATCATCATAGGCAGTCCCTCGGAATCGAGGAAGACTTGCTTCCACACCTGAAGTGAGTTCTTTGGTGGCAATATGCGAGCCACAAACTCTGTCACAGGTGGGACAGACATTCGTCGAGGGAAGGGGTGGGTGGGACTGGTTTGCCACACGCTCTTTCCGCTGCCTGCGCTTTACCTCTTCATGCTCTCGCCGTTGAGATTTGAAGAGCTCAACGCCCTCCCGGATGCACTTTCTCCACCTAGGGCAGTCTTCAGCCAGGGACTTCCAGGTGTCAGTGGTGATGTCGCACTTTATCATGGAGGCTTTGTAATGTTTCCCCAGCCCACCTTTGGCTCATTTGCTGAGAAGGATCTCCACATAGAGTATTTGCTTAGAGAGTCTCGTGTCTGGCATGCCCAGCGAAGCTGATCGCGTGTGGTCAGTGCTTCAATGCTGGGATTTTAGCCTGGATGAGGACACTGATGTTGGTGTGCCTGTCCTCCTAGGGGATTTGCGGAGACGTCATTGCTGATATACCTCCAGCGACTTGGTGTCTTCTGTAAATCGTCCATGCCTCTGATCCACACAGGAGGGTGGGTAGTACCACAGCCCTGTAGACCATTAGCTTGGTGGTAGATTTGAGAGCCTGGCCTTCCAACACACTTTTCCTCAGACGGCCAAAGGCTGCACTGGAGGCGATGTTGAATCTCTGCATCAATGTCTGCTTTTGTTGATAAGAGGCTCTTGAGGTATGGGAAATGGTCCACGTTGTCGAGGGCCGCACCGTGAATCTTGATGACTTGGGGGGGGGGGGGGGGGGGCAATGCTGTGTGCGGCGAGGACAGGCTGGTCGAGGACCTTTGTCTTACGGATGTTAAGTGCAAGACCTATGCTTTCATTTGCCTCAGTGAATACATCGACTATATACTGGAGTTCAGCCTCAGAATGTGCGCAGTCACAGGCGTCGTCCGCGTACTGTAGATCAACGACAGAGGTTGGGGTGATCTTGGACCTGGCCAAAGGAAGAGATTGGCAAATGTAAACGTGGGTCCCATACAGGCAGAGACAGGGGAATAAGGAAATGGCTGTGACATTAAACAATTACTTTGTATCTGTCTTCACTGAAGACACAAAACTTTCCAGAAATAGTGGGGAACCAAGGATCTAGTGAAGATGAGGAACTGAAGAAATAATGCTGGAGAAATTAATGGGACTAAAAGCCGACAAATCCCCTGGACCGGATGGCCTACTTCAAGGGTTTTAGAAACATAGAAAATAGGTGCAGGAGTAGGCCATTCGGCCCTTCTAGCCTGCACCGCAATTCAATGAGTTCATGGCTGAACATGCAACTTCAGTACCCCATTCCTGCTTTCTCACCATACCCCTTGATTCCCCTAGTAGTAAGGACTTCATCTAACTCCTTTTTGAATATATTTAGTGAATTGGCCTCAACAACTTTCTGTGGTTGAGAATTCCACAGGTTCACCACTCTCTGGGTGAAGAAATTCCTCCTCATCTCGGTCCTAAATGGCTTCCCCCTTATCCTTAGACTGTGTCCCCTGGTTCTGGACTTCCCCAACATTGGGAACATTCTTCCTGCATCGAACCTGTCTAACCCCGTCAGAATTTTAAACGTTTCTATGAGGTCCCCTCTCATTCTTCTGAACTCCAGTGAATACAAGCCCAGTTGATCCAGTCTTTCTTGATAGGTCAGTCCCGCCATCCCGGGAATCAGTCTGGTGAACCTTCGCTGCACTCCCTCAATAGCAAGAATGTCCTTCCTCAGGTTAGGAGACCAAAACTGTACACAATAACTCCAGGTGTGGCCTCACCAAGGCCCTGTACAATTGTAGCAACACCTCCCCTGCCCCTGTACTCAAATCCCCTCGCTATGAAGGCCAACATGCCATTTGCTTTCTTAACCGCCTGCTGTACCTGCATGCCCACCTTCAATGACTGATGTACCATGACACCCAGGTCTTGTTGCACCTCCCCTTTTCCTAATCTGTCACCATTCAGATAATAGTCTGTCTCTCTGTTTTTACCACCAAAGTGGATAACCTCACATTTATCCACATTATACTTCATCTGCCATGCATTTGCCCACTCACCTAACCTATCCAAGTCGCTCTGCAGCCTCATAGCATCCTCCTCGCAGCTCACACTGCCACCCAACTTAGTGTCATCCGCAAATTTGGAGATACTACATTTAATCCCCTCGTCTAAATCATTAATGTACAGTGTAAACAGCTGGGGCCCCAGCACAGAACCTTGCGGTACCCCACTAGTCACTGCCTGCCATTCTGAAAAGTCCCCATTTACTCCTACTCTTTGCTTCCTGTCTGACAACCAGTTCTCAATCTATGTCAGCACACTACCCCCAATCCCATGTGCTTTAACTTTGCACATTAATCTCTTGTGTGGGACCTTGTCGAAAGCCTTCTGAAAGTCCAAATATGCCACATCAACTGGTTCTCCCTTGTCCACTCTACTGGAAACATCCTCAAAAAATTCCAGAAGATTTGTCAAGCATGATTTCCCTTTCACAAATCCATGCTGACTTGGACCTATCATATCACCTCTTTCCAAATGCACTGCTATGACATCCTTAATAATTGATTCCATCATTTTACCCACTACCGATGTCAGGCTGACCGGTCTATAATTCCCTGTTTTCTCTCTCCCTCCTTTTTTAAAAAGTGGGGTTACATTGGCTACCCTCCACTCCATAGGAACTGATCCAGAGTCAATGGAATGTTGGAAAATGACTGTCAATGCATCCACTATTTCCAAGGCCACCTCCTTAAGTATTCTGTGATGCAGTCCATCAGGCCCTGGGGATTTATCGGCCTTCAATCCCATCAATTTCCCCAACACAATTTCCCGACTAATAAGGATTTCCCTCAGTTCCTCCTCCTTACTAGACCCTCCGACCCCTTTTATATCCGGAAGGTTGTTTGTGTCCTCCTCAGTGAATACCGAACCAAAGTACTTGTTCAATTGGTCCGCCATTTCTTTGTTCCCAGTTATGACTTCCCCTGATTCTGACTGCAGGGGACCTACGTTTGTCTTTACTAACCTTTTTCTCTTTACATATCTATAGAAACTTTTGCAATCCGTCTTAAAATAATTCCTTACATTCTAGAACGGTTCCCACAGATTGGAAGGTAGCAAATGTAACCCCACTATTCAAGAAAGAGGAGATAGAAAACAGGGAACTAGAGACAGTTAGCCTGACATCAGTAGTAGGGAAAATGTGAGAATCTATTATTAGGAATGCAGCAACAGGCCACTTAGGAAATTGTGATTGGGCAGAAGCAACACAGATTTATGAAAGGGAAATTCTGTGTCAAATTGGTTCATTTTTTAATGATTAAACTAGCAGGGTAGATAAGGGGAACCAGTGGATGTAGTGTATTTGGATTTTCAGAAAGCTTTGATAAGGTACCACACAAGAGGCTGTTACACAAAATTAGGGCTCTTGGGATTAGGGGTAACATTTTAGCATGGATTGAGGATTAGTTAATGGACAGACAACAGAGAGCAGGAATAAATGGGCCATTTCTGATTGGCAGGCTGTCATGAGTGGGGTGCCGCAAGGATCAGTGCTTGGGCCTCAGCTATTTATAATCTAGATCAATGATTTAGATGAGGGGGGTGAGTGTAATGCATCTAAATTTGCTGACAATGCAAAGCTAGGTGGAAAAGTAAATAGTGAGGAGGATGCAAAGGGATATAGACAGGTTATGCGAGTGGGCAAGAACATGGTAGATGGAATAGAAGAAATAGGAATAGGAGGCGGCCATTTGGCCTCTCGAGCCTGCCATTTAATAAGGTCATGGCTGATCTGATCATGGACTCAGCTCCACTTCCCATAACCCTTTATTCCCTTATCACTCACAAATCTGTCCATCTCCGCCTTAAATATATTCAATGACCCAATCTCTCCACAGCTCTCTGGGGCAGATAATTCGAGAGATTTACAATCCTCAGAAGAAATTCCTCACCTTAGTTTTAAATGGGTGGCCCCTTATTCTGAGACTATGCTCTCTAGTTTTAATTTCCCCTATGAGTGGAAATATCATCTCTGCATCCACCTTGTCAAGCCCCTTTATTATCTTACATGTTTCGATAAGATCACCTCTCATCATTCTGAACTTCAATGAGTATAGGTCCAACCTATCTTCATAAGTCAACCCCTTCATCTCTGGAATCAACCTCGTTGAAACTTCTTTGAACAGCCTCCAATACAAGTAAATCCTTCCTTAAATACGGAGACCAAAACTGTACACAGTACTCTAGGTGTGGTCTCACCAATATCCTGTACTGTTGTAGCAGGACTTCTCTGTTTTTATACTCTATCCCCTTGAAATAAAGGCCAATATTCCATTTACCTTCCTGATACTTGCTGTACCTGCATACTAACTTTTGGTGCTTCATGCACAAGGACCCCCAGGTCCCTCTGTACTTTGCAATTTTTCTACATTTAAATTATAATTTGCTTTTCTATTTTTTCTGCCAAAGTGGATAACCTCACATTTTCCCACATTATACTCCATCTGCCAATTTTTGCCCAGTCACTTAGCCTGTCTATATCCCTTTGCAAATTTTTTGTGCCTCTTCACACATTGCTTTTCCTCCCATCTTTGTATAGTCAGCAAACTTGGCTAGGTCGTTTCTTCCATATAGATTGTAAATAGTTGAGGCCCCAGCACTGATCCCTGCTGCACCCCACTAGTTACTGCCAACCAGAAAATGACCCACTTATCCCGACTCTCTGTTTTCTGTTACTTAGCCAATCATCTATTCATGCTAATATATTACCCCCAACCCCGTGAACTGTTATCTTGTGCAGTAACCTTTTATGTGGCACCTTATCGAATGCCTTCTGGAAATCCAAATACACCACATCCACTGGTCCCTCCTTATACACCCTGCTCGTTACATCCTCAAAGAACTCCAGCAAATTTGTCAAACATGATTTCCCTTTCATAAAACCATGCTGACTTTGCTTGATTGAATTATGCTTTTCCAAATGTCCTGCTACTGCTTACTTAGTAATGGACTCCAGCATTTTACCAACAGATGTTAACTGGTCGAGTTTCCTGCTTTCTGTCTGCCTCCTTTTTTTTTTTAAAAAAGACGTTGTTACATTTGCGGTTTTCCAATCCGCTGGAACCTCCCCAGAATCCAGGGAATTTTGGTAGATTACAACCAATGCATCCACTATCTCTGCAGCCACTTCTTTTAAGACCCTAGGCTGCAAGCCATCGGGTCCAGGAGACTAGTCTGCCTTTAGTCTGAATATTTTACCAAGTACTACTTCTTTAGGTGATAGTATTAAGTTCCTCCCTTCCTATAGCCCTTTGATTATTGGGATATTTTAGTGTCCTGTGCAGAAATGTGAAATTATCCACTTTTGTAGGGAAAGTAGAATTTTTTTAAAAAAAGGAGATTGCGAAATGTGTGTCCCTTGTACACTAATCACAAAGTTAACATGAAGGTACAGCAAGCAATTAGGAAAACAAATGGTATGTTAACTTTGTACCTTTGTTTAAAAGTGAGAAAGGGATAGACCAAATAATTACAAGCCAATCACCCTAACCTCCGTGATGGGCAAATGATTGATACTTTCCTTCAGAATTTTTTCCGATCGTCATTTTGAAAGGCACAGATTAACCAAGGATAGTCAGCATAGATTTGGTAAGGGAAGATCTTGTTCGACTAACATGATTGAATTTTGTGAGGAGATAACAAGGGTCGACGGTGATAGGGCGTTTGATGTCGTCTACATAGACTTTAGCAAGGATTTTGATAAGGAATGGCAGACAGGTCAGGAAAGTAAAAGCCCATTGGATCCAAGAGAAAGTGGCAAATTGGCTCAGTGGTAGGAAACAAAGGGTAATGGTCGACAGGTGTTTTTGCGGCTGGAAGGTTGTTTCCAGTGGGGTTCCACAGAACTCAATACTAGGTGCCTTGCTTTTTGTGGTATATATCAATGATTTAGACTTCAATGTAGGGGGATAATTAAGAAGTTGCATGTGATACATAAAATTGGCTATGTGGTTGATAATGAGGAAGAAAGCTGTAGACTGAAGAATTTTAGCTATGAGGAAAGATTGAATAGACTTGGGTTGTTTTCTTTGGAACAGAGGAGAAGGCTGAGGGGAGATTTAATTGAGGTGTATAAAATTGAGGGGCCTAAATAGAATGGATAGGAAGGACCGATTTCTGTTAGCAGAGAAATCAATAACCAGGGAGCATAGATTTAAAGTAATTGGTAGAAGGATTAGAGGGTTGAGAACTTTTCACCCAGAGGATTGTGGAAGGTTGGAACTCACTGACTAAAAGGGTGGTAGAGGCAGAAAACCTAATCACATTTAAAAAGTACTTGGATATGCACCTGAAGTGCCATAACCTGCAAGGTTACGGACCAAGAGCTGAAAACGGGATTAGGCTAGATAGCTCTTTTTTGGCTGGCACAGACATGATGGATCGAATGGCCTCCTTCTATGCTACAGATTTCTGATTCTATGTTAGCCTTTAATACAAAAGGAGTGGAGCACAAGAGTAAATAAGTCTTACTGCAATTATGTAAGGGCTTGATGAGATTACATCTGGAGTACTGTGTACAATGTCAGTAGTCTTACCTAAGGATATACTTGCCTTAGCAGTACAACGAAGGTTCACCCAACTGATACCTGGGCTGGACCTGTGAGGAGAGATTCAGAAGACAGCCTACATTCCCTAGAATTTAGAAGAATGAAAGGTGATTGAATTGAAACATAAAATTCTTACAGGGTAGACAGGGAGGATGTTTCCCGTGGTTGGGATCTCAGAGTACAATCTCAGAGTAAGGGGTCAGCCATTTAGGACTGATGAAAAATGTCTTCACTCAAAGAGTAGTGAATCTTTGGAATTCTCTACCCCAGAGGTTGTGGATGATCAGTCAGAGTATATTCCAAACACAGATCAATAGTTTTTTGGATATTAAGGCAATCAAGGGATACGGGGATAATTTAGGAAGGTGAGAGTTGAGGTAAATCAGCCATGATCTTATTGAAAGGCGGTGCAGACTCGAAGGGCCGAACGGCCTACCCCTATTTGTTATGTTCTTAGTAATAGATTGGCATCTAACATAAAAGGGAGCCCAAAGGCCTTCTATAAGCATATCAACTATAAAAGCATGATCAAAAGGAGCAGTGAGGCAGAGTCGGGACCAAAATGGAGAACTATTAGTGGAGGCAGAAGGCATGGTCAAGGTACTAAATCAATACTTTACATCAATGTTTACCAAGGAAGAGGGCTTTGCCAAAGTTATGGTAAGCAAGGATGTTGCTGGGATGCAGCACGAGACAAAAATAGATAGAGGAAGTACTAGACAGGCTGGTGGTAATTAAAGTGGATAAGCCATTCGGTCCGGATGCATCCTAAGTTGCTGAAGGAAAGGTAGAAATTGTGGAGGTAGTGGCCACAATCTTCCAATCCTCTTTAACTACAGGGGTAGTGCCAAAGGACTGGAGGATTACAAATGTTACACCCTTGTTCAAACAAAGGGAGGATAAGCCTTGCAATTACAGGCCAGCCAGTTATCAGTGATGGGGAAGCTTTTAGAAACAATAATGCAGAGGAAAATGGACTAATAAAAGGAGAGCCAGCATGGATTTTTTAAGGGCAAATAGTGTTCAACTAACTTGAGTTTTTTGATGAGGTAACAGAGGGCGGATGAGGACAGTGCAGTTGATGTGTATATGGACTTTCAAAAGGTGTTTGATAAAGTACCATATACTAGACTTATTGGTAAATTTGAAGCCATAGGATAAAACAGGCAGTATCAGCAGGGATACAAAATTGGCAATGGGATAGAAAAAAAAAGTGTTGTGGTGAATGGCCGTGTTTCAGTCTGGAAGGAGGCATGCAGTGGCATCCCCAAAGGTTCTTGATGTACATTAATGACTTGGAGGTACAGGATAATTTCAAAATTTGCAGATGACACTAAACTTGAAAGTGTAAACAGTGAGGAAGATAGTAATAAACTTGAAGAGACAAGCTAGTGGAATGGTGGACACATAGCAGATGAAATTCAATGCATAACAGTGCGAGGTGATACATTCTGGTAGGAAGAATGACAGATCATACATGCTAAATGGTACAATTTTAAAGGGGGTGACCTGGGTATACTTGTGCACAAATCTTTGAAGGTGCAGGACAGATTAACAAAGCAGGTCAGGCAGCATCTGTGGAGAGAAAAACAAAGTTAACGTTTCAGGTCGACGACCCTTCGTCAGAACTGCCGAATGTTCGAAAAGAGCACATTCTTAAGCATTGCAAAGGGGAGGGGAAGAAAGAACAAAAGGGAAGGTCTGTGATAGGATGGAAGGCAGGAGAGATTAGAGACACAAAAGGTAATGATGGAGGTTAGAAAAAGGTTAATCTGTATAGGGTGTGAATGGCATAGTAATGACCAGTTGCCATTATAGACAGAGAAAAAAAATAAACATAAGACGGGGGGTGGGGGGGGGGAAAGAAAGAGAGAGGACGAAAAGAGAGCCAAAGATGGCCAGAGGTTATGCTCTGAAATTGAGAGTCCACTGTTCCAATGCAGCTCAACGCAAGCTCGAGGAACAGTACTTCAACTTTTGTTTAGGCACTTTACAACCTTCTGGACTCAATATCGAGTTCAACAATTTCAGAGCATAACCTCTGGCCATCTTGATGGGCCGAATGATCGTCTCCTGTGTTCCAGTATTTTATGATTCAGATAGATATCCAGAACAGCTTGTGCCACAGAAACATTACATATCTCAGGTCTGTGCATCTTTGAAAGAAATAAAACAGCTTTTGAGGGAATTCGCCTCTTTGGGAAATAATTTGAAGATATGCTGGAACATACACCACAAAACTTGTAAGTTATCCTATGCATGCTTTTGTCTCAGCAACTCAGAACAGGCAATCTGAAGCAGCATGTTGCTCCTTTACTCTACTATAACACATTAATTGGCTATTAGTAATCCATTTATAGAAGCTGGTAAGAGGGGAATTTAAACATTTTTTAAACAAAAATTTTTTTTAAAAAGTGTCCACCAATAGAAGGGACTTTTGACTTCAGCTGCTTTTTCTTAAAAATGAGAAACTAACAATCTGATTTGCCAGCTGGTGCCAGAGCTTCCTGAAGTATCAAAACCTGTATGGAGAGTAGCAAGTTCCAACTTGGAATTTAGAGGTTTTGTTTGAATGAGTGACTCCACCTCAGTGAAAAATCATAAACCTTGTGTGTAGTACTTGTGGCTATAGAACAATGAAGTTTGTCACATTTGTGTTTGATGGTGAAGGAGTTAAATGACCAGGATTCCCCTCCCTAAACATACGGGCATGGTTACCTATCTCAAGTTAGCTTACAGCATTGTTTGTCATCCTTAGATGGGTGCTCCCATAAGCTTTTCCTGCCTCCAGATGATTTCCTGTGTGACCTGAACACACAAGAAAACTTATTTCATAGGTCCAACAGGAGAGGTTTTCTTAAGCCATAGGAGGAAAGCATGAACATCTTTGAAGCCAAGTTCACATCTTTGCAAATGAAACCTTCTCCTAGAACTCTAATGATGAGCTTAGAGCAAATTTAATATCCCAGTAGTTCTACAATATAACAATATCTGCTATGAGTTACTGGGAAGGATGCAAGACATTATACACAATTTTTAATGTGGGATTTAAGCACCAAAATGAAGCAGAACCACTTGAACTATGGCTTGAAAAGGATATCGACCAAACCAAGCTCTTCAAAATTAGGATAAAGAAAACCTTTCCAATACAGATTATCCAACGGAGCAGTATGAAAACAACCAGGACACAATGGAACTCACGACTTCAACAATGTTCCATGATCAAGCATGATGTAAACAGAAAAAATGAGTGATATCCAAAACAGGACAATATATACAGCTAAGTGGAGAACAGTCAACCAACTGGATAGGAAGTTCTTAAAAGGGACAGTGTCCATGTATGACCAACTCCCCCTCAAATACCTATGGCAGATGAATATTCGAGGTGATTTAATTCACCCACTCACCCCCCCCCCAAAAGATGACAGATGAGGATTATTTTCTGTTCCATTTTCTTTTACCACTTAAAATATAACAGATCTAAAGTATGACAGTGGAAAACAACACAATAAGTCTAAAAGCATTACTAGACAAGTAAAACCACAAAAATGTGGCAAGTAAATGACAAAATACATTTTAGATTGTTTTTTTAATTATTTTCAATATACAAAAGATGGGCATTTTATTTGCAACACTAAAAAAAAGACAAATTTCCAACTAGGAAGGAAATAAAGAGGCAGAGAAAAATCATATTTCCATAATGTAGCCTAATTAACCTCCTTTCTGGTTCTAATCCTTACTTTATTGAATAAACTAAACTCTCAATCAGAACAAATGCAGCGATTAGCTTTAAATAATACAACTGATCGAATTAAATTAGCAATAAACTATTCTTTAGCAATGTTCTATATTTAATCAGAATATTTTAAAGATTATAAATGTACCAACATTTCCAACAGACAATTTTGTTGAAATATCAAACTTTATTGTTAGTAGAAATTGATTCGAGTAGAAAAACACCCTGTAGTTTTAAGACCAAGTTTGATTTTTCTTACAGCATACTGAAGTCTTAGGGCAGAAAAAGGAATAAAAGGCCACAGAAGAATTCAGGAAATATTTTATCGCTGTAGTTACAACCACAATTGGTAGTGGGAACTTTTGGCACCACAACGATTTCCTGCAGTTGATCCAACGTCAATTTCACCATAAAAAAATTCATGCAAGATATTTATCGGCAACTTATTTCTTGCACATCAAATGAACTGGCTTGCCACATACACACAACATATTTTGGACACGCTATAACTATCAACATACAACTGATAATGTATAAAGATCTGAACCATTCTATACACTTTCCGTTACAGTGCAATTTACAGTCATTATCATGCAGTGATCATTCTATCAACCTGTTTAACACTGTCCAAGAGCATTTTATGCTTTGTGGTGGCAAAAAGCATCAAGATGTTACAAAAGCACTCTGCAGGACCTTCAAGAATTTCCACTTCCACACCTGCAAATACCGCTCAGATGTAAAGTGTAGAAGCAGTCATTGTTAAATATGGACTGAAACTTCTGCAAAGTGCACTTTAGAAAGGAGGTACATTTTAATTTTGCTTACACTAACAAAATTACAAACAAAGCTCTTTTTGACTTTACAGAAAATAAGAGTGTCTTTTCCTGTGGATGTGCATATGCACACATGATTTTTGACAGGATATTCCAACCATGGGTATGCTGCATCTAAGCAATAGGTTTAATACTCCTCTTGTTCTTCTGGCTGTTCATCTGCTACATCTGGCACAGCAAATCCCTCCTGGAATGAAAATAGAGAATTTATTAAGCAACATTCAAATTAGGTAGATCACATAACTGAAATGGGTTAAAAACAAATTATCTAAACCGATTTGTCACAGGTCAGGATCTTCTAGCCATTTTCAATAAGAAATTTGTTTTTAATTAAAATTCCTTACAATGTTGTGTTGCAAAGCCTAGCATATTTGTGCAAGTAAAAAAGGGAAACCGAAATGGTAAGCAGTTAAGATGCTCATGATCTAGCTTTGATAGTATTTCCTCGGGATGCAAACAAGCAGCAATTTATTAGCTCGTCTCAGTAACTGATAAATGCTCATATCCAATGTGTTGGAAATGTGTGTTCTTTCAGGGAGTGAACAGCCAGAAATAAAGCAGAATCACCAACATCGATACAAACAGTCTAGTTTTTGGAAACAGGACACTAACTGTCCAGGTAGTCAGACAGCAAAAGGGTCTGAGGAGGATGAAATGTAGGAGAATGGAGTTAGAAAAATGGTTTGAAGTCAAGTGAGGTGACTTGCTGAAGTGAGGAAGTGTAGCATCTTAATTATTTTTACAAAGACAAGTTATACTGATGAAAATTAAAGGAATCCAATCATAACTGTTGTTCTGTATATTCATCCATTGGGAAATAAAGCAGCTTAATGATTTTATATCAAGTCTTGCATCACCTTCAGAGAGAGTGAAAAAATACATGTGCAAAAAAAAAGTGTATCTGATCTACATCACAAGATCCCATGGTCACATCCCTGGGTTGTGCAAGTAGGTATAGAACAATACAAAACAATAAAAATTATGGAACTTAAAACAAACGAATGGCGCACTTAGATAATAGAAGGTTTCTACAAGAGACCAGAATGCATAACAACAATTGGTGATAGTGGTGGATTACGGAATTAAACTAGTGAAGGCGGCAATTTCAAATGATTAGAATTGAGAACAAGAAATATCAAAAAAAAAAATCACAATCCAAAATCGAGCCAACGAGTTTCAGTTGGAGATCGTGTGATGTAGACAGGAAGAGTAAGGCAGGCAGGAAGAGATGGAGTATGAATTAGAGGCCAACAAGAAGGAGAACAGTGCCAGCATGAGCAAGTCGAAAGGGAGAAATAGCGTTGTCAGTCTTGTACTGGCACACAATGCATGAGCCGCAAGTCTGGCAAGTGGGTTTGCAAAACTTGGGGCCAACTATTTTATTAAATCAAATCTTATTCCATATTCTAAAGAGGGGGATGATGTTGATAGTTTTGCCCCGACACTTGAAGTGTTGGCAAGTCACCACAAGCAAGACAAAAATGAACGGCAAGCCAACTTGTAATGTCACTAATCAGAAGAGAGCTTGCAGTCAATTTCTGGAAATTGTTGAGTTGATTTAAAAATCTGGTCAGGAGTGTAAAACTAGGCACATGATCATTTTATGCCCCCTTGAGCACAGATAAGCCATTACACTGAGAGACCAGACACTTCACATTGTCCCATGGATGAGCTGATAAGCTAGTAAACCTTCCCTGGGGCGAAGCTAAAGAGGAAAGCCAAGCAGAAGTCACATCTGAAGACAATGAGATCAGGTTCTTTACATGTAGCAAGAACGGTCACAAGGTGAGCCACTACTGGTCATCTTAGAAATCCTGCGATGCAAACCAGGAGGCTATGCGAGCTTGTGAGAAATCAAACAGCCAGTTACGCAGTGACTGCCACTGTGGATAGGTTGTGCTTTTCTTCAGCCAGTCATGGCAAATGACATGCATGCAACAGGGTGGCGAGACCCTGGCACAATAATACATTGCAGCCTGGTGAAGGACTACCATTACATAGAAGGGTAAAATTGTCTGCATTCTGGACTGTGGAATGACCACCAAAATAGCCATGGTAAGAGTTTGACTCATATTTTGGTTATGCAGGAGTCATAAAAGGAGGACATTATTCATCCACACCATTCCATATTTTAACAGCCAATGACAGATAGAATTGGTTATAAACAACAACTTATATTTATAAAGCGTCTTTAACATAGTGAAACACCCCAAGGCGCTTCACAGGAGATAAAGATTTGACACCGAGCCGCATAAGTAGAAATTAGCGGTGACCAAATGATTGGTCAAAGAGATATGTTTTGAGGAGCGTCTTGAAGGGGGAAAGAGAGGTAAAGAGGCGAAGAGATTTAGGCAGGGAGTTCCAGAGCACAAGCAGTTTAGAGGTGAGGAAATCAGGGAGACACCGTACAAGGCTGGCCATATTGGTCCAGCGCATGCTGCTGCACAAGTCGGTAATTGAGCATACCGGAATAGAGTGTGTAGGAGTTACAGCAATTTCAGGCAGAAGGCATGCTTGATTGGCTCCAAGAACAGTGAAGTGTGGCAGGATTGATAGCCGGTGGCATTTGATGTGATTCTAAGGGTTCCGTAGCCCAGGGAGGCCAGAATAGTACCCACACCCAAGGGCTCAAGATAAAGCAGACAGGAAGGTCAACCCTCACCTCAAATACTGAACTTAAAAAAAAAGGGACCAAAACCTAGAAGTTGTCTTGTCACACAAGAGAACATGGGTGTGTTCAGGTTGCAAGTCTGCACCACATGTTGTGCAGGAGAAAATAACTGTGTGTGTTTCATCTGCTCAAGAAGGAGACAAAGGAGCTTATGTGGTACACTGCCCTGCTGGGGATGCGGTAAGCCATCCTGTGACCAAGGATAGTTTATTGAGGTGGCAGATGGACAGAAGAGACAGAACCCAAGCTCCTGTCCTGAGAACAAGCCGGGGAAGAGGTTCATAGTGGGCTAGCTGTCTGGGCCGCACAGAAAATTTGGGGCTCTACAATGGTGCAGGCACTCCCCACTGCAAAATATGTGGAACATTAATGTCACAAGCGGTCAGAGCCGCCAGCTACAGGGCTCGATTTCTCTCGGGTAAGTATCAGCCCATTAGGAAATGAAGTAGTTCAACGATAGATTAAGACTCATCATACCAAGTACTCATTCAGTCTCCTTTCAGGGATTGAAGAAATATATATCCAAAAGGCAGAAGTATCTGGCCCAGGTCACATGGGGGTGCTATGGTTACATCCTTGAGTAAGTACATTATATTGGATTACATCGGCTATACGGCACAGAAGCAGGCTATGCAGTCCAAGCCAGCCTTTATGCTCCACTTGAGCCTCCTCCAGTCTTTCCTTATCTGTCAGCGGAACCCTCTATTCCCCTCTCCCTCATATGCTTATCCAGCCTCCCCTTAAATGCATCTACACTATTCACTTCAACCACTCAATGGTAGTGAATTCCACTTTCTCATCCCACTCTTTGGGTAAAAAAGTTTCTTCCGAATTCCCTATTTGGATTTCTTGATGACTATCTTATATTAGTGGCCTCTAATTATGCTCTTCCCCACAAGTGGAAACATTCTCTGTATCCATTCTATCAAAACCTTTCATAATTTTAAAGACCTCTATTGGGTCACCTCTCAGCCTTCTTTTTTTTCCCCCAAGAGAAAAAAAAAAAGAGATTCAGCCTGCATCCTTTCCAGATATGTATACCCTTGCATTTCTGTTATCATCCTTGTAAATCTTCTCTGCACCCTCTCCAGTGCCTCGATAGTCTTTTTATAATTATAGCGCCCAGAACTGCACGCAGTGCTCTAAGTGTGGTCTAACCAAGGTTCGATACAAGTTTAGCATAACTTCCCAATTCTATCGCTCTAGAAATAAACCCTAGTGCTTGGATTGCTTTCTTATGGCCTTGCTAACCTATGACGCAACCTTTAGTGATTGGTGTATTTGTACTCCGAAATCCCCTTCTTATAGCCCACCTGGACTCGCACCTTCCAAGAAATAAGTTGCCTCCCTATTCTTCCTACCAAAATGTACTACCTCACATTTATGTGTGTTGAACTTCATTTGCCAATTATTTGCCCATACTGCAAGTTTATTAATGTCCATCTGTAATTTGTTGCAGTCCTCCTCAGTATTGACCATCACCCCCAAATTTGGTATAATCTGCAAATTTAGAAATTGAGCTTGATTCCAAAGTCTAAATTGTTAATGTAAATTGTGAACAGTAGTGGTCCCAGCACTGATCCTTGTGGAACACCATTACCTACCTTCTGCCACTGTGAATAGCTACCCTTTACTCCCACTCTCTGCTGTCTTGAAGCCAGCTAGTGATCCATTCTGCTACTTGTCCCCTAACTCAGCATGCTCTGATCTTATTCATTAGTCTATTATGGGGTACCTTATCGAAGGCCTTTTGAAAATGTAGAAAAATTACATCTACTGCATTACCATTGTCTGTTCTCTGTTACCTCTTCAAAAATTTGTAATATGAAATCGTGCCAGCTGGTCCTGCATGAACTAGGATGCATATGTTTTATATTAACTTAATTTTATTTGAAAAGTATACCCAAAAGTGTATAGTTCTGGATGGTTGGGAGCGAGTAATGCAGTTGTAAGGGCTTAGGTGCCAAATAAGAGTAGTTTGTCTTGAACAGTGAAATTAAAGTAGCCACATTATTAAAACTGCCTGGACAAATATTTTAGAAGCTTATTTACTTGTTACAAATTCAGGTCTGTCATTCTTGGGTGCAGTTGCTCCCTTAATTGGTATGACAAAAGGCAGGTAACTATAGGCCGGTTAGTTTAACATCTGTAATGGGGAAAATGCTTGAAACTATTAAGGAAGAAATAGCGGGACATCTAGATAGGAATAGTGCAATCAAGCAGACGCAGCATGGATTCATGAAGGGGAAATCATGTTTAACTAATCTACTGGAATTCTTTGAGGATATAACGAGCATGGTGGATAGAGGTGTACCGATGGATGTGGTATATTTAGATCTCCAAAAGGCATTCGATAAGGTGCCACACAAAAGGTTACTGCAGAAGATAGGAGGTACGCGGAGTCAGAGGAAATGTATTAGCATGGATAGAGAATTGGCTGGCGAACAGAAAGCAGACAGTCGGGATAAATGGATCCTTTTCGGGTTGGAAATCGGTGGTTAGTGGTGTGCCACAGGGATTGGTGCTGGGACCACAACTGTTTACAATATACATAGATGACCTGGAAGAGTGGACAGAGTGGAGTGTAACAAAATTTGCAGATGACACAAAGATTAGTGGGAAAGCGGGTTGTGTAGAGGACACAGAGAGGCTGCAAGGAGATTTAGATAGGTTAAGCGAATGGGCTAAGGTTTGGCAGATGGAATACAATGTCGGAAAGTGTGAGGTCATCCACCTTGGGAAAAAAAACAGTAAAAGGGAATATTATTTGAATGGAGAGAAATTACAATATGCTGAGGTGCAGAGTGACCTGGGGGTCCTTGTGCATGAATCCCAAAAAGTTAGCTTGCAGGTGCAGCAGGTAATCAGGAAGGCGAATGGAATGTTGGCCTTCATTGCGAGAGGGATGGAGTACAAAAGCAGGGAGGTCCTGCTGCAACTGTATCGGGTATTGGTGAGGCCGCACCTGGAGTACTGCGTGCAGTTTTGGTCACCTTACTTAAGGAAGGATATACTGGCTTTGGAGGGGGTACAGAGACGATTCACTAGGCTGATTCCGGAGATGAGGGGGTTACCTTATGATGATAGACTGAGTAGACTGGGTCTTTACTCGTTGGAGTTCAGAAGGATGAGGGGTGATCTTATAGAAACATTTAAAATAATGAAAGGGATAGACAAGATAGAGGCAGAGAGGTTGTTTGGGGAGACTAGAACTAGGGGGCATAGCCTCAAAATACGGGGGAGACAATTTAAAACTGAGTTAAGAAGGAATTTCTTCTCCCAGAGGGTTGTGAATCTGTGGAATTCTCTGCCCAAGGAAGCAGTTGAGGCTAGCTCATTGAATGTATTCAAGTCACAGATAGATAGATTTTTAACCAATAAGGGAATTAAGGGTTACAGGGAGCGGGCGGGTAAGTGGAGCTGAATCCACGGCCAGATCAGCCATGATCTTATTGAATGGCGGAGCAGGCACGAGGGCTAGATGGCCTATTCCTGTTCCTAATTCTTATGTTCTTATAAGTGTGGCTGCATTTATTCAGCATCTGAGCTAGCAACAGTACTAATTGGCATTTGAGGAACTAAATTTCCCTTTCCAGTGCTTTAAATTGAAATGTGTTGACATTTTTACTTAAAACGAGTTCCTATTCCTGATTAAAACAACAATTTTAACTTAATAGAAGCTGCTTTTCTTGGGAAAATAGCTATTCGGGCTAACATATCTCAGACACTCTCCACATGATCAATACGTGATTGTAAAAAGTTCTCA
Organism: Pristiophorus japonicus; assembly: GCF_044704955.1. Classification (NCBI taxonomy): domain Eukaryota; kingdom Metazoa; phylum Chordata; class Chondrichthyes; family Pristiophoridae; genus Pristiophorus; species Pristiophorus japonicus. The sequence goes on along the minus strand of NC_091988.1, from coordinate 177,692,809 downwards.
GGCAAATGTGCTTAGAAGCCAATCTAATACAGAAAAAAGGTTCTTACATCTGTTGCATACAAAATCTCCACAATTCGCTGGATCACTGGATCATTATCTTGTTCATTTTCTTGGCAGATTAATTCAATATTTCTGAGTTTTCCAAAATAAAAGTCTCTTTCCTTTTCAAGATCCTCCACTGTAATTTTTAGTACGTGAATCTGTAAGCATATAATATTGTAATAATGTAGAGATACTTTCATTTCAAACTCAAATCAATTGAACCTGAAAAAGATGAAATCAAGGGTCACTCTGAAATATAACAGTAATTTTTTCACCAATTAGACAAAAGTGACAAGATAGCTCTCCCTTCTCCCAAAAAACTCCAGAGCATGTATAACATTATAAAATTAGACAACCTCACTTTAAATAGGAAATAACTGTCATTTCAGCACCAAAGCTGTGAATTCTTCAAATTTATAAAATGGGCTTCAATAGACTCAGCTGATAAAGATTCAGTCTCTGTACCAAGTTATCAGATCAGACAGAATCAGAAAGCAGTGGGGGGAGGGGGAGGGGCTGTAATTGACTTCGCCACCCCAATTTAAGAGAAGAAGAAGAAAATAAATCACCAGGGTTGGTGCTCTTGGGAATCCTAGCTGGAAATGTAAATGTGTGGACTGGATTGGTTGTGATGTCCCCCGCAGTTCAATAATGGCCACGGGGCAAGGTACTGCCAGGGAACTAATGCTAGTGGAACTATACACCAAGCAAGGGGAGAAGAGAAAATTAGCAAATTAAGTTATTAAAAGAATAATGGCTAAGTTTATGCAACACGTTTTGGATTTGGCTTGAGCATCATTTTATTCTTATGATTCACAAAGATCAATGAACTTGGCAATTCCTTAGGTCAAAGACAGACTTAGACTTGCATTTATATAGCGCCTTTCATGACCACCGGACGTCTCAAAGCGCTTTACAGCCAATGAAATACTTTTGGAGTGTAGTCATGGTTGTAATGTGGGAATTGCAGCAGCCAATTTGTGCACAGCAAGCTTCCACATACAGCAATGTGATATGACCATGATTGTTATTAGAAAAATCCAATTTTGGTTCAATTTTTCAAGTTACAATAGAAGCATTCCCTTGAAGGGGAATATTCATTCATGGGATGCGGGCGTCACTTGCAAGGCCAGCATTTATTGCCCATCACCAATTGCCCTAGAGGAGGAGGTGGTGAGCCGCCATGTCAGAGGGCAGTTAAGAGTCAACCACATTGCTGTGGGTCTAGAGTCACATATAGGCCAGACCGGGTAAGGACGGCAGATTTCTTTCCCAAAGGACATTAGTGAACCAGATGGGTTTTTACGACAATCTGGTAGTTTCATGGTCATCATTACTGATACTAGCTTTTTATTCCAAATTTTGTAATTTATATGAACTCAATTTAAATTCAAGGGGGGAAATACAGCTAGTTAAGCATACATCTATTTATTCTGTTTAATCGTCTGTATTCCCTGTCAGATGACTTACTATTAAGGTAATGTAGCTAGCCAGAGTAAAATACATCTACGAAGAAAAGCAAATGTCTGTTCCATACAGTACCGTAGCATTATCAAATGCAATATTTCCTTTCTTTACCCAACCTAACAAGGTAATATGACCTCCGTTAGCAATTATGTACAGGTTTTTCTTTGCTTCTGAAGTTGAATATTTATACTGCCTTCATCTTGGGAATGGAGCTTATGTGCACATAATACAAGTATAAGAAGAAGAAAGTGACAACATCCTTTATGAAACACCTGGAATCAAGGCCATAAAAATGATTTTTTTCTCATTTCAGACCTTTATATTTAAGATATTAGTGCAAAGTGAGCAAAACAAGTGAAGAGACAGACTTCCTCACCAAGTCCCGCTCACCTATTACCCTTGTGCTCACTTACCTACATTGGCTCCCAGTTAAGCAACGCCTCAATTTCAAAATTCTCATCCTAGCTTTCAAATCCCTCCATGGCCTCTCCCCTAACGATCTCTAATCTCCACCAGCCCCCACCACCCCAGAGATGTTTGCGCTCCTCTTATTCTGCCCTCTTGCATATCCCTGATTATAATCGCTGAACCATTGGTGACCGTATCTTCAATTGCCTCGGCCCTAAGCTCTTGAATTCCCTGCCTAAACCTCTCCGCCTCCTTTCCTCCTTCAAGACGCTCCTTAAAACCTGCCTCGGACCAAGCTTTTGGTCACCTGACCTAATTTCTCATTGTGTAGCTTGACGTCGAATTTTCTATCTCATAATACTCTTGTGAAACACCTTGGGACGCTTCACTACATTAAATGTGCTATATAAATACAAGTTTTTGTTGTTGTTGTTAGATGTTCAACCAGCAGATGCTATTTTACAATCATCCATTAGGAAGAGGCAGGTAAGAGGAGAAGAAAATGATTTGGTCTCAGCACAAAAACTGGGAGCCATAGAAAAGTAGAAAAATTAAATCAGTCAATCCTAATCTATCCTCAAAGATTTTAATAAGGATCCCAAAATGGTAAACCAGGAGTAATTTCTTCCATCGTAACCTGGGGATTTTTGTTCCTCCACATTCATTCAAGCCACAATCAGATGATACAAACCAGGAACCAAACCTGGAGCCATCTATGGATTAATTACATCAAGCAGTGAATTTATTTCTCGAGCTATCAGGGAGCTATGTGCCTAATACATCAAAGAATACAGACAGGCATCGCTGTGTAAAAATAGGCAAACTTGCAGTTTCAGTAACATTTAGAACTGAAACTGCTTAAAATGTAACAAAAATCTGTTGTGTAAAGACAGTATTGGAAATTGTTGCCTATGATAGGAAGGTAAAACTAACAATGCAATTCAGAGCTAAGTTTTGTATATAAACTGTGTAGTAAAATATCACCTAATCAAACTTTTAAAAATTCTTCCTGGGATGTGGGAGTCGCTGGCAACGCCAGCATTTATTGCCCTTCCCCAATTGTCCGAGAAAGTGGTGGTGAGCTGTCTTCTTGAACTGCTGTAGTCCTTGTGGTGAAGGTACTCCCACAGTATTGCTAGGGAAGGATCAGCCAGGATTTTGACCCAGCGACGATAAAGGAACAGCGATTTACTTCCAAGTCAGGATGGTGTGTGACTTGGAGGGGAATGTGGAGGTGGCGGCGTTCCCTTGTGTTTGCTGTCCTTATCTTTCTAGATGGTAGAGATCGTGGGTTTGGGAGATGCTGCCGAAGAAGCCGTGGCAAGTTGCTGCAGTGTATCTTATAGATGGTACAAACTGAAGCCATGGTGGTGGAGGGAGTGAATGCTCAGGTGGTGGATGGGATGCCAATCAAGCCGGCTGCTTTGTCCTGGATGGTGTTGAGCTTCTTGAGTGTTGTTCGAGCTGCACTCATCCAGGCAAGTGGAGAATATTCCATCACACTCCTGACTTGTGCTTTGTAGATGGTGGAAAGGCTTTGGGGAGTCAGCAGGTGAGACGCTGGCCACAGAATACCCACCCTCTGACCCTCTTTCTTGTTGCCACAGTATGTGTGTGGCTGGTTCAGTTAAGTTTCTAGTCAATGGTGACCCCCAGGATGTTAATGGTTAGGGATTGGGCAATTGTAATGCCGTTGAATATCAAGGGGAGGTAGCAAGCCTCTTGCTTGTTGGAAATGGTTATTGCCCAGTACTTGTGTGGTGTGAATGTTACTTGCCACTTATCAGTCCAAGCCTGAATGAGCATTAGTGAGCAGGTTATTGGTGAGCAAGTGCCACTTGATAGCATTGTCGCGACACCTTCCATCACTTTGGTGATGATTGAGAGTAGACTGATGGGGCAGTAATTGGCTGGATTGGATTTGTCCTGCTTTTTGTGAACAGGACATACCCGGGCAGTTTTCAACATTGTCAGGTTGACGCCAATGTTGTAGCTGTACTGGAACAGCCTGGCTAGAGGCGTGGCTAGTTCTGGAGCACAAGTCTTCAGCACGGCGGCCAGGATGCTGTCGGGGCCCATAGCCTTTTGCTGTATCCAGTGCGCTCAGCCTCTCCTCAATATCACATGGAGTGAATCAAATTGGCTGAAGACTGGCTTCTGTGATGGGGATCTCAGGAGGTGGCCAATAAAGGATCAGATCATCCACTTGGCACTTCTGGCTGAAGTGGTTAAATAAAGTAGTACATTTCTTAATGCGGGTGTCCCGATAGGATTCTTCAAAATCCAATTGAAAGAGAGCCACCCATATAAAGTTTATGTAGAATCTAGAAATTCCAGCATAGAAGACCGTTACTGCATCTGTACAAGAGCTATCTATTGATGTTTTCTCTTTCCCCCAAGTCCTATGTCCTTCATATTTTCTTTCACATAACTTAGAAGAGAATTGGATAAATATAGTGTCTGCCTTTAACCACTTTTGTAAAGCATTCCATATTCGAACAACAGTGAGATTAGTTTTCTTACTGCCCTGGTTATGCTGCCATAGAAAATCCCAAATCTATAGTGGAGTTTAGGTTCAAGAAGAAAAATTATAGTACCACTATCATTGTTTTGTTGAAAAATTAAAATATGCACCATTTTGATATCCAGTATATTTTCAATTTAAAATCAAATCAAATACAGTCTTGAAATTTAGGAGCTTTCAAATACAAGTAGGCTCTTGATAATGTTAACACCAAAGCAATACCAAATACTTAAGAATACTGAAAGACAGAATTTCTGATCACCTGTTGAGCTAGCTCTGCAACTTGTGCATCTCCGTTTCCCACCATAGCAGGCCTTTTAGGTGCAGCAGACACAGGTTTCGGAGTCGTTGCAACTTTTGGTATTGGATGAACTTTTTGAGTAACTGTAACATCAATATCCACAAACAACTGTAGGTTAGAAAGGTCATGTTCAAAAGTATTACATTACTGAAAATAAGATACTGACAATACACAGTAGCTCTTGCTTTCTAACAATCGAGAGGTTTAAGCCCACAGCTACCACAGATCGCGTTACATTTGGAATTACAGGTATTTGGTCTTGGCCAGGTTAATAAATGAAGTGCCACTATAATATTTTTTTTGTTAAAAGTTTGCAGCTTGGATTACTTGCCCTTGCGGTTAATGATTATCTGGATGTAGAGCATACAAGACCATGACAATGAAAGAGAGCTCTTTTGGAAAGTATATGTCTCAGATAGATCTCACGCATTGAATAGTCATGAAGTTGCAGTGTGATTCCCCCCACCCACCATCCAGCTACAGGAAGGGTTAAGCCTCTTAGTTACTCATCAATCATTCGCTTCATTATCCATACCTAGGAGTAATTTTAGCTGAGCTGCAAGATATAGTGCATAATTTTAGTGGCCTCATTTGAAGACTAGAGCCTGGACCACCCATTCTTACAGTTAATAGCAGAAACAGGCAAGAAACTTTACTTGCTATTGGCAAAATCATTTTGGTGAGGAGTGAACATAATTAAAAAGTCAAATACATACACATCATGTGTTAATAAGTGTAGAAAGGTTACCTAAACATAAAAAGACATGTGCTGAATGCCATGCTTACTTTCAACACCACAGTTTGTGTACAGGACACAACTAATAAACCAGTGAATGGGAGTTAAGTTTAGACAGCACCAAAATACACCTGCAATCCAGGCTCAACACCTTCACTGGTGATTCCAAATTTTCAGTTCATCTTCAAAATATGTTGATCAGCAAGCATAATAGTGGTACAAGTGGAGACACAAAGTTTGATATCCACGTGAAGGGATAACCTTCGCTTTCACAACCAAGAGTAGTTTCAGGATATACAGTGGAACTTCAATTATCCGCGCTTTCAAGGAGCCAGAACTCTTTTTTAAAAAAAAAAATAAACTTCTGTTGCATATTGTTCCCCAGCGCATCAAATCCTCCCAGCAGCACCCCATATGGGTTTATGCAGTGAATAGTAGGTGAAGGAAAGAGCGTAGGTAGTGTTCTGTGGGCTGCAACGGGGAGATGGGAGGGGTTATAAGGACATCTAAACCTTGTATACCATGATCTTTCATTACATCATGAATAAATGCCAACTCCATACAGCTGTCAAAATCTGCAGAAGCTAGCCTTTTCTTACCCAGTTGTTTTTCCCAGATATTTCAATAATTATTCCATGTTTAATAAATTCACCTCCTTTCCCTACCATCACTGCACAATGAAATGGTTGTCCCAACAGTTTTTTCAATTTAATTTCAGTCAAATTGTCGATTCCCTTATTCCTCAAATTGCTTGTGCAATTTGGGATCTGCCAATTTCCATGATGGGTTGGGGAGGAAGGCCCCCTCTGTTTGACGGTTAACTGAGTTTCCACTATAATTTTGTGTTAGTGTTGAGCCTGGATAATTGCTGCACAGTGTTTTGATTTAATCCAGAGCGTACCTTCTTCTTTCCCCACCCCACAAAAAAAAAGTGAGTAAACTTCCACCTGGTGTGCAAAATAAATTTTTGGGAAAGTTTACCTAAACATAAAGACATGTGCTGAATTCCATGCTTACTTTCAACATCACAGTTTGTGTACAGGACATAATGCAAATACTCCCCCCCACAGAAGTACTAAAAGACTATACCAATTTTTGATTGTGTTACATTTGTTAGAGATAATATTGGCTTCAGAGTCTTCCTCTCTGGTGGTGCAGTATTTAGACTGTCATCTGTAATTTATAGAGCAGAACATTATCCAATAGGAACAGTAAAGTGGCCCACAAATCTACAGCATATTCAAAATATGCCAGAATTCTGTTAAAAACGTCAAGCTTCTTAATCCATTGGCACAAGGGAAGGGAATCCAATGATTTTAAATGCCAGCCAAAAACTGGCATTAAGTGCAACTAACAGGAGTTGGCTATCGTACAATACATTCAAGAGGAAGTATTTTGTAATAAGATCCACTTAAAGAGATTGATAATTTTTTTAAATAGCGCAAAACCTAAATGGTAATGATGCACTGATGTGCATGAAAATTGCAAGTAAAAAGGATGAAAATAGACAAGACAAGGACAAACAAAGGTGGAATCCTCTATAACTTTATAGGAAATATGTTCATAAAAAGGTTAGTAAGAGGATTGACGAAAACAAAAAACAGTCAAGATAAATGGTTCATTCTCAGGTTGGCAATCAGCAATTAGTGGTGTGCTGCAGGGATCAGTGCTGGGACCCCAACTATTTACAAATCTATATTAATGACTTGGAAGAAGGGACCAAGTGTAATGTAGCCAAGTTTGCTGACGATACAAAGATGGGAGGAAAAGCAATGTGTGAGGAGGACACAAAAAATCTGCAAAAGGACAGACAGGCTAATTGAGTGGGCAAAAATTTGGCAGATGGAGTATAATGTTGGAAAGTGTGAGGTCATGCACTTTGGCAGAAAAAAAAATCAAAGAGCAAGTTATTATTTAAATGGAGAGAGATTACAAAGTGCTGCAGTACAGCAGGACCTGGGGGTACTTGTGCAAGAAACACAAAAGGTTAGTATGCAGGTACAACAAATGATCAGGAAAGCCAATGGAATCTTAGCGTTTATGCAAAGGGGATGAAGTATAAAAGCAAGGAAGTCTTGCTACAGTTGAACAGGGTATTGGTGAGGCCATACCTGGAATACCGTGTGCAGTTTTGGTTTCCATATTTACGAAAGGATATACTTGCTTTGAAGGGAGTTCAGAGAACGTTCACAAGGTTGATTCCGGAGCTGAGGGGGTTGTCTTATGAGGAAAGGTTGAGTAGGTTGGGCCTCTACTCATTGGAATTCAGAAGAATGAGAGGTGATCTTATCGAAACGTATAAGATTATGAGGGGGCTTGACAAGGTGGGTGCAGAGAGGATGGTTCCACTGATAGGGGAGACTAGAACCAGAGGGCATAATCTTAGAATAAGGGGCCGCCCATTTAAAACTGAGATGAGGAGAAATTTCTTCTCTGAGGGTTGTGGAACTCACAGCCTCAGAGAGCTGTAGAAGCTGGGACATTGAATAAATTTAAGACAGAAATAGGCAGTTTCTTAAACGATAAGGGAATAAAGGGTTATGGGAAACGGGCAGGGAGGTGGACCTGAGTCTATGATCGGATCAGCCATGATCGTATTGAATGATGGAGCAGGCACGAGGGGCTGTATGGCCCACTCTTGCTCCTATTTTTTTATGTTCTTATGTTCTTAATGTAACGGATTGCAATAGGATGTTTAATGGAAAGTCAAAGTTAAGTACTCACTCAATGTTTTTATTAAAAAATATGAAATCCTCAAGACAAATGAGGTATTTAAATCCAGAGGGAGATACTTAGTACTTTATATTTGAAATTACTCCTATACTTTCTGTTTTCCTTCTCATTACGCAATCATTTATATTTCCCTAAAACAATACAAGCAACATCTAGGTCTTACACAAGTACACAAGATAAATTATGGTAATTGTTATGAAAAAAATTGATACACTTTAAATGTATACAGTATTCCTTGCCAAACTGCCTTAAACAGATGTTTCCCACTGCAATTGGTTTTCACTCTTTCACTGAAGGATTTGGAACCAGCTAGAACATCAAATTTAGAAAACCACAAGGACACATGCTGCTATTTACATGTGGAATTCATGTGACACCTAGTGGCAAAGCAGATGACCTTCAGCAATTTACACAAAGACATAACTATAGCCTAGAAAATTTACTGAACCAAAAGAATAGGATCTTCAAATTATATTCAACACTGATGAATTCTATACATTTTAAAGATCATCACGACAACTTGCCATTTAAGTTGAACTACGAGTTTTTCACTTTAGTTTTGAATACACTAATTTGAAACACAAACAGCTTGTAGAGTTCAAGATGACAGGTTCAGAGTGCAACTGCTAAATACTGCATTTTTACTTTCCTACACATTACAACAACTTGCATTTATATAGCACCTTTAACTTAGTAAAATGTCCCAAGGCGCTTCACAGGAGCGTTAACAAAAATTAACACCGAGCTACACAAGGAGATATTAGGACAGGGAGAGATAAGGAGAGTATTAAAAGAAGACGGAGGCGGAGATGTTTATTGAGGGAATTCCAGAGCTTAAGGCCTAGCCAACTGAAGAGAGTTGTTGATGCCAGTTCATTGGATATACTAAAGAGGGAGTTAGATATGGCCCTTACGGCTAAAGGGATCAAGGGGTACGGAGAGAAAGCAGGAAAGGGGTACTGAAGGAAAGATCAGCCATGATCTTATTGAATGGTGGTGCAGGCTCGAAGGGCCGAATGGCCTACTCTGGCACCTATTTTCTATAAAGGCATGGTCGGCAAAGGTGGAGCGATTAAATCAGGGATGCTCAAGAGGCCAGAATTGGAGAAGCAGAGACATCTCAGAGTTGTAGGGCTGGAAGAGGTTACAGGAGATAAGATGGTGCGAGACCATGGCGAGACTTGAAAACAAAGATGAGAATTTGGAAAGAGGTGTTGCTGGTCCCGGAACCAATTTAGGTCAGCGAGCACAGGGGAGATGGGTGAATGGAACTTGGTGCAATTTAGGATACGGGTAGCAGAGTTTTGGATGAGTTGAATTATTTTATAGTGATGTTTGGTTGAGGGATAAATATGATGCTTGTTAAATTGTTATACGTGATCACCAAGTGTGTAGGATAGAAAGAGCAGTCACCACTTAATGTTTCAACCATTTGTGGAATGTTTTAATTGTTGCAACATCAAGTCACTGACTGGTGATTAAATTGAGCTGCAAAGAGTAATCAATGCAAAATAACCTTCACAAAAGTTGGAAAATAAGATAATAAATTAAATATTGAACGGTCAGTAATCCTCAAATCTTAGGCGATTACTGTTATCAGTAACACTATTATCTTTTAGAGCTAATCCATTTTACATACCAGTGTCAGCAGTGGCTTAGCTGGTAGCACACTTGCCTTGGAGTCAAATTGTGGATTTACATCCCAATCCAGAGACTAGAGAACAAAATCTAGGCTGACACTCCAGTGCAGTACTGACTGGGTTTTGTCCCATCTGCCCCCTCAGGGAAACATAAAAGATTCCATGGTACTATTTTGAAGAGCACGGGAGTTTCTCCCCCTCCCAACATATGTCCTGGTCAATATTTAATCCCTTCCCCAACATCACCAAAACAGATTCTATGGTCATACTCACATTGCTTTACATAAATTGGCTGTCACATTTCCAACATTACAGCAGTGGCTACTCTTCAAAGGTGTTTAATTGGTTGTAAAGCACTAAGACATCCCGAGGTCGAGAAAGGTGCTATATAAATGCAAGTTTAAAAAAAAAGACTTAAAAGTCCACAGGAATGGTTTTCTGTGTAGCACACCTATTGAAAGTATTAACTCTTCAGGGGTACCCTGTACTAACTTCCAAAAGACAAGCTTAGCTACCCAAAAGGAAAACAGCACGACAATTGCAGAAAATATGCATTTAACTAGAACAGAAATAATATGGTGAGCAAGTCAACAAAGAATCTAATGGAAGATGGGCAGAATTATGATAGTCTTGATCAACCTCTGGTAAACACCCAGTATATAAATATGGTGATGTTGCAAGGCTAAATCAGCTAGCAGAGGTGAGAGAAATCCAAATTGCTATCCTTTGTATTGTATGGATCGATTACCTATGCTATACAAATAAAGTCTGTTCTGTACACTCACTGTCTCCGTACTTACTTGAGATGTGTCACCAGAACCAAAGGGAAGGAGGTTGCTTTAATAGAAGTGGTACATATGCCAAAAAGGGCACCCATGTGCTAATGGACCCCATCTTGTGGGAAAGCACTTAGTCTGTTCAGCACCATCTAGATAGCATGGTTATGCCTAAACAGTGAATCATCAAGGGTGAAAACCTGCACCCATAACATTATGGCAAAGCACACAACAGAACAAGCTTGCTGTGCTTAGAGACTGCTCCATTTCAAAACCTTCAAGAAACTTTTTTTTTTAAATGGAGAAGGAAATGTTTTTACAAGTTGGGAGTGGGTAAGCAAACTGTTTCTAGATAAAGTATTTCCCATCTCTATTTTACAAAAAGACAACCAATATTAATATTGTTTTTATAACATTTTCAAGCTAGAGTGAAGTGCAATATAGTTCCATCAAGGTACTCAACATGCTCCTGTAGCAGCTTCACTGATTTCAATTGGAGTCAGCATTTAACAGCCTCAGAGCCAATCTGCAGCTACTTAATCCTTTTAAAAAGGCCAAATATATAGCAGTACCGAGCTGGTGACAATTCTTGGTGATAGTGTTATTAAAAGAAACCATAAAAGTAGATCACGTGTGTGGAAAGCTATCAGAACCTACCATACTGTGGAACAGAAATATTACAAGGAAACCATCTTAAATATACAATCCCAGTCTACTGGCTGCAAGGAGAGACAGCTTACATTTTTTTAAATAAATATAAAGTGCACACCCAGGCACAGTAAAAATATAAAAATAAATGCACATCCTAATTACCTCTAAAGCTTCATTATAATAACTAGTCACTGCTTATGGTACTTTTGTCAACCAAAAACAAACACTTTCATACCTAGAATTTTGAATAGATACAGACAAAATACATTTCCACAGTGGTTTCATTAAAGTACTGAATAAAGGAAGTTAACTAAATAAAATGCAATACCTGTGCTTCCTGTACTGAGTGGTTTCTTGGGTTTATTGAAAACCTGGTCACCATGATTGGGCGGTGGACCTGCATCCTGACCTTGCCGGGCTAGTATGGGATCATAGTCTTTACCATCGTAGTTTGCATCAAAGAATTTCTTGAACCACTGAACAAACTCAAAATTGTCTTGAAATTTCCCTTTTACTAGTTTATCAACAGGGATAATCTTAAAAAAAAGAAGAAAGAAAATTAAGACAAATTTTTTCTCCACTTTTAACTTTTTGCTAATTTTGTTTTTAGGCAGAACGAGATCAAAGGATCTGTACAGGACTAGAAGGTAATTCACTAATTGGTAGCATTTGAAGTAAAGAAAAACAGAATTTAGTAGATATTAGGAGGGGTGACTAAAAGCAATGGGTCTCAAGGAGGAGGGAGATGGAAAAGCAGTGGGCTTTAGGGAAGTTAATTCCAGAGCACAGGGCCCAGGTGGCTAAAAGCACAAATGCCAATGATGCAATTAAAGGATGTAAAATGGGCCCAAGCCAGTGAACCAGAGAATTCTGAGGGGGGATTGTAGGACTTGAATAAATTAGAGATAGAGGCATGGGATGTATTCAAAAAGGATCAGAATTTTAAACTGGAGGATTGGGAGCCAATGTAGGTCAGCAAGGACAGAAGTGATGGCTAAGCAGGACTTGGTGCAGGATAGGATACTTGCAGCAGAGTTTTGGATGTACTAAGTTTACAGAGCATGAAGAATAAGAAGCCATGCAGGAGAACATTGGAATAGTTGGGTCTGAAGATGACAACAGCAAGGATGAGAATTTCAGCAGGAGATGGGCTGTGGTAGATTGGGAGGCAGGCAAAGTTAGAAATTGAAGTAGGCAGTCAATATGATTGTGAGAAAGCTCAGCTCAGTCAAATAGTATTCGGAGGTTGCAAACAGTTTGATTAAGCTAGAGACAATGGCCAGGCTGGCGGAAGAAATCAATGGCAAAGGTACAGAGTTTGTGGCAGGGCTAAATATGGTGGTTTTGGTTTTCCCAATTATTAACTGGAAGAAATTGTAGTTCATCCACGACTGGATATCAGACAAGCAGTCTGACAGTACAGAGGCAGTGGAAGGGTTGAGAGGTGTGGGAGAGAGGTAGAGCTGGGTTTTGAGAAACAAGTAGACAGAATTTTTTTTAAAATTGCACTTGTATGCTGTATTGCAGTTTTTAAAAAAAAGCTTAACAAAAATACAACTCATTTTTTGAAATACTAATTTTCATGCATGTCTGTTGAAGGACATTTATGAAGCTTTGATAAATGATGACAAGAAAACAAATACTGAACGTGTTCTTGTGCATCCGGCAGAACAGAAATCATGGAAATAAATTGGGCCACTTAATGATGGCAATATTTCAATAACTGCGGTACAAGCAATTTATAATCTTTAACTTACCTTGTCAACACCCATTCTCTTGAAGGCTGCTTGTAAAAGTTTGAAATTGTGAATATATTCATGTTCCAGTTTGGCTTGGAATTTCACCTTCTTCAGTCCAACACAACCAGGGAAAAGCATGTCCATAAACTGACAATATGCTGCACCTTTAAAATAGAAATTTATTTTACAGTTAAGGTTACAGTACATTCCTTGGTTGCCCCAGTGTTAGATTATGTCACAGCTATGATCATACTCTTTGAAAAACATTTAACTTCCACATGCAATTACAATTTGGTCAGCTACTTGGGCAATAAGAGCCAGTTACCTGAAATCACAAGTAAAGGATGAAAATTCCTCCGAGCTAAACATTTTGATTAGGTAAACACCATCCGTCAGCTGTACAGTGTTCTGAAGTACACTTTGTATTTTTATTTAGAGGAGCCAGAGAATGAACGAGGTCAAAGTGAGGTCACTTTTCTCCCCTTCCCCATCGATTAATTGGATTACAAAATTCTAATTGCTGTGGCGGTTTTATTTTTTTAAAACCCGACAACTACAAGTTACATGTAATGTTGAACATGAATCCTACTTCCCATACAAAAGGTCATGACTGACCAACCTTGAAACACCTCGGCAACAATAAAACTACATCTTGCATGATCAGGATTCAAATTCTTATGCTCATTACATCTTTTGATGGCCAAAATATTTCTTCAGCTACGAGCCTATCTCCTGTGGCTTTGCTTACACATAGCCAAGAGCTAAATTTTGATATTAACCGTTAACCTGGATTACCCCTTTAAGCCCACATGGGACAGTGTCTATACAGCTGCTTGCAGCTACTTGTAAATTGCTTTTTTTTTCATTAAAAATATAAGCTTCTCTTTTATAGTTATTAGGGATCAATAAAGAGAGTGTCATTAGGAAACTTAACACTCTTTTTGTTTCCTCCCCCCCCCCCCCCCCGCCAAGCAGTATTTATTAGTGTAAATGTAGGAATCAGATTCAGTGGAAAAATGTTGAATCTTTAAAAACCTGGGTAAATTCAGAGAAAATTAGCAAAAACTAGTTTTCATTTTGAACATCACAAATTCAAGAAAACAAGCAAGGGACTTTTTAAAAAAAGGTAGTCAAGCTAAATGATAGCTGTATAAATATAAATAATTTTGGGTTAACAGGGTGGGGAGAAGAGAAAAGGAGGAGGAGCGGGAAGGAGACCACCAGACTCGTAACCTAGGAATCTGGTTCCCAACACTCCAAACCAGTGGAGTCAAGTGAGCCCAGATCTCATGGGTCATACTCTGCAGATCCTACACTTCTCCTATCCTATTACAGCCAGTTTGCAGAATCCCCTTCAATGTTTCCAGACCCTGGGATTCTCCTCTGACACACACTTCTCCTCAATACTGCCAGATTCTCATAGATACACCAAGAAGCCCCTCCCAGGTCAGTATCTAATGTCATTATGCCACCTCTCATCTCTCCTCTCTCGTATACTCTGGACTCCAAAATCCCTACGCCAACATTTCATTTACTCTACAATCTTCCTACTCTCGTGCCGCCATCCCAGACTGGACTCCCTTTTAGACAAGCCTGCAGCTTCCCTCTGTGCCTCTCTTGGCATTCTCTGAAGGGACCATCGTGACACTCATCGCTGTCTCCTCACAAGCAGTAACCTCAACTGTCCCATCCTACTCTCTAACTTACCTTACCACCCAGCTTGCCCAGGGAGGGCTAACCTGGCAAATCTCCTCCCCATCCAACACATCCCTCCAAGCAATGACCATGTGTATGCTGGCAGTAGATCAGCTATCAAGGATCCTCTCAAAATCACCTTGCAGAATGTCCGTTCACTTGCAAACAAGGCCCTTGCCATCCATGACCTTATCGTGGATGACTACATCAACATCATGGCACTAATCGGAAACTTGGCTGAGGGATAATGACTCAATAGCTTTAATCGAAGCCTCCCCTCCCGGCTATACCTTCCACCACTTGCCCCGCCCAGACCGCCGTGGTGATGGTACAGCTCTCATCACCAAATCATACCTTGGTCTGTCCCTGTACTCCTCCGGCTCTTTCTCATCTTTTGAACATTTCACTTTATTCCACTCCTCTCACCTCAGTCAAAATTCTCGTTCTCTACCGCCCACCCAAGTATGATAACATTTTTTATCACAGATATATCCTCACTGCTTTCCTCCCTCAGCCTATGCAGCGAGCGTCTTCTCATCCTCGGTGACTTCAACCTCCATCTCAATTCATCATGCTCTCTCTCGTCAGAGTTCATTACCCTCCTGTCCTTCCTCAATCTCTCCCTCCGTGAAAATTCCTCAACCCATATTCACGGCCACCCCCGTGAGCTTGCAATCTCTCGTGACCTTGCTATTCCAACCATGTCAATTAAAGATAAAGCCATCTCTGACCATTTTCTTATATCGCTCTCGACCCACATACCCCATCCCCAATCCAAACCTACTTCCTTCTGCATCCAAACTCTCTTACAACTGCACTTATCAACTCAAAACTGTTCAACCGTTGTCCCTCTTTTAACAATGACATTTCTGCAGCCACCGATCTGCTCAACCACAAGTAAAAATGGCGTAGACTTGAACAAATGTGGTGGACAACTGGTTTCACCATTTACCACCAGATCTGGCGCGAACACACAAAACATTATCAGTTCCTACTCTGGTCTACAAAAACTGCTCACTATTCCAGGATCATTCCGGAATGCAAAAATAACCCCCGACTACTATTCTCTACTGCTAACCGTCTCCTTAAATCCCTCTCTCCTGTCTCCACCATACTCACCTCCAACAACAAATGGACATTGCCTCAAAGGTTGAGACCATCCGATCAGCTGCCTCTGCGAGTTCCCTTCCTTCACCTAGCCACAGGGCAAACGTCATCTGAGGCTCCCACTTGCCCTAGCCCTAAATTCACATCTTTCTCTAGTTTCTCTTTGCTCTCCCCTCTTGATGTCACCAAGCTCACCTTGTCCATGAGACTCACTTCCTGCTCCCTTGATCCTATTCCCACTAAACTGCTGACCACCCAAACTTCCTTTTTTGGCTCCCATGTTAAACAACATTGTTAACGGTTCTCTCTCCTCAGGTACTGTTCCCCTCTCCTTCATATCTGCTGTCATCACCCCTCTCCTCAAAAATACAACCCTTGACCCCACTTTGCTTGCTAGCTATTGCCCCATCTCCAACCTCCCTTTCCTGTCCAAAGTACTTGAACTTGTTTTCGCCTCCCAAATCCATGACCATCTTTCCATGAATTCAATGTTCGAATCGCTTGAATCTGGTTTTCGCCCCTGCCACAATACCGAAACGGCTATCAAAGTCACAAATGACATCCCGAGAGTGACAAAGGTTAACACAGTTGACCACCCCATCCTCCTTCAATGCCTCTCCACCATCATCCAGCTAGGTGGGACTGCACTCGCCTGGTTCCCACTCCCACATCGTTACCTCTGGTGTCCTCCAAGGATCTGTCCTTGGCCCCCTCTTATTTCTCATCTATGTGCTGCCCCTTGGCGATATCATCCGAAAACACAGTCAGTTTCCACATGTACGCTGACAACATCCAGCTCTACCTCCCTACCACTTCTCTTGACGCATGCTTGGTATCTAAATTGTCAGATTGGCACAATTGTAAATTGGCTCAAGATAAAAGTTCACAGAGTTGGGGGTAATATATTACCATGGATAAAGGATTGACTAACTAACAGAAAACAGAGTCAAGATAAATGGCTCATTCTCTGGTTGGCAACCAGTAACTAGTGGGGTGCCGCAGGGATCAGTGCTGGGACCCCAACTATTTACAACCTATGTTAATGATTTGGAGGAAGGGACTGAGTGTAACGTAGCCAAGTTTGCTGATGATACAAAGATGGGAGGAAAAGCAATGTGTGAGGAGGACACAAAAAATCTGCAAAAGGATATAGACAGGCTACGTGAGTGCGCAAAAATTTGGCAGATGGAGTATAATGTCGGAAAGTGTGAGGTCATGCACTTTGGCAGAAAAAAATTAAAGAGCAAGTTATTATTTAAATGGAGAAAGATTGCAAAGTGCTGCAGTACAGTGGGACCTGGGGGGTACTTGTGCAAGAAACACAGAAGGATAGCATGCAGGTACAGCAAGTGATCAGGAAGGCCAATGGAATCTTGGCCTTTATTGCAAAGGGGATGGAGTATAAAAGCAGGGAAGTCTTGCTACAGCTATACAGGGTATTGGTGAGGCCACACCTGGAATACTGTGTGCAGTTTTGGTTTCCATATTTACGAAAGGATATACTTGCTTTGGAGGCAGTTCAGAGGTTCACTAGGTTGATTCCGGAGATGAGGGGGTTGACCTATGAGGAAAGGTTGAGCCTCTACTCATTGGAATTCAGAAGGACGAGAGGTGATCTTATCGAAACGTATAAGATTATGAGGGGGCTTGACGGGGTGGATGCAGAGAGGATGTTTCCACTGATGGGGGAGACTAGAACCGGAGGGCATAATCTTAGAATAAGGGGCCACCCATTTAAAACTGATGAGGAGAAATGTCTTCTCTCAGAGGCTTGTGAATCTGTGGAATTCGCTGCCTCAGAGAGCTGTGGAAGCTGGGACATTGAATAAATTTAAGATAGAAATAGACAGTTTCTTAACTGATAAGGGGATAAGGGGTTATGGGGAGCAGGCAGGGAAGTGGACCGGAGTCCATGATCGGATCAGCCATGATCGTATTAAATGGCGGAGCAGGCTCGAGGGGCCGTATGGCCTACTCCTGCTTCTTATGTTCTTGTATTGAAGAGCAGGGGAAGTCAACCGACTGTCCTGGTCAATATTCATCCTTTAACCATCATCAGTAAAAAGATTATCTCGCCATTATCACATGGCCTTTTTTGGGGCGTTGCTGTGCGTACATTGGGTGCCGGGTTTCCTACATTACAACAGGGACAACACTCAAACTTAAGTGGCTGTAAAGGGCTTTAGGACATCCCGAGGTCGTGAAAGACCGCATATAAATGGAAGTCTTTTTTTCCCCTCTTTTATTTTATGTCCTAAATATGCGGAATGTGGATTTTAACACATGCCATGGGGCCAGAAGGCACAAGAGCTCCGCACAGAACCAACGCTACCTTAAATTTCTACATTGCAGAAAATCTGGAACTCACAAGGGAGAGAGAGAGGGAAAGGAAAGGGAAAGGAGAAGAAGGAAAGTGGAAATAGATGAAAATAAAGAACAAACTTGCATTTACATAGCACCTTTCATGAACTCAGGTCATCCCAAAGAGGCTTACAGCCACTTAAGTACTAGTGCAGTCACTGCTATTGAACTATGACAGGAGTCCCTGGCCAAAGACCACCCTAAGTGGATGAAGAGCATCCGGGAGGGCGCTGAGCACGTCGAGTCTCATCGCCGAGAGCATGCAGAAAACAAGCGCAGGCAGCGGAAGAAGCGTGCGGCAAACCAGATTCCCCACCCACCCTTTCCTTCAACCATTGTCTGTCCCACTTGCAACAGAGACTGTAATTCCCGTATTGGACTGCTCAGTCACCTGAGAACTCACTTTTGAGGTGGAAGCAAGTCATTCTCGATTTCGAGGGACTGCCTATGATGATGAGTGCAGTCACTGCTATAATGTAGGGAAATGTAGCAGCCAATCTGCACACAGAAAGGTCCCTAAAACAGTTAAAGGAATGACCAGATCATCTGTTTTAGGTGTTGGTTGATGGATGTACATTGGCCAGAATACGGAGAACTTCCGTGATCTTGAATAGTGCTATGGGTTCTTTAAGGCCACCTGAGGGGACAGATCGGGCCTCAATTCAACAGCTCATTCAAAAGACTGCAATCTTTCTCAGTGATACACCGAAATGTCAGCCTTGATTATGTGCTTAAATCTCTGGAGTCGGGCTTGAATCCATTACCTACTGACCCAGATGAGAGTGCCACTGAGCTAAGGCTGACATGATGTGGGGTGGTGGGGTGGGGGGGATTTAAAAATAAAGCAAGTAATTTATTTTGGGAGCAGGGGGAAAACAGGAAAAAGATCAATATAATTGCAGAGGACAAGACATTTGTTGGTGAATACTTTCCTCTTACCCATACCCAAAACTTGGATCCTTTTATGACCTAAGACATCTACAAAATAATAGACCCACTATTCCATTACAATCATATCGTAGTTACCTGAGCACAGCTGTTCAATTTTTGTGTAGTTCAATTGAAGAGAATCGTTAATCCATGCCAACATATCATGCCGACTTAGGTTGTCACTGGTCACAGATGTAGAATAAACGTTCACTGCCATCTTTTTTTAAACCTGGAAAAGCAAGTTTTAAATTGAATTTTTAAACTACATACAGGAAAACTATGACAAAGAATTCCATTATGCAAAAGGTGTTGTGTACATCAATATTGTAGACTAAAGAGTCAAATGTCACCCTTCTGTACAGAAGTCAAATTTGAACACTGTACATTTTAATATCTACCTCAAGCTTATCATAGAAATTTACAGCAGGGAAGGAGGCCATTTCGGCCCATCGTGTCTGCTTGCCATTTGAAATTACCAATCTTTTTTCCTTTAAAGTGGCAACACAAAACAAAATCAAAGGCTATTGCAACTTCCCGTTATAACCTACGCGTTTTATTGTAAATGTCTTTAGATTACAAAATTCTTTACTTTCATAAATATTTGGGTACAAAAGTTGTACCAGCTGGAGGACCGATTGAGAAGTCTAGCTTTCTTTTATACTTTAGTTCAATTGCAAGCGAACAACCTGGTACAAATCTAACTTTCAGCCTCAACAAGTGGTGTGAACATGAATGCACAAAATGACATTACTGTGCCTGGCCCAAAAGGAGATGCTAGTGTAGTCACGTTAAACTGCAATTTTATCTGGTCTATTGTGTGCTCTTAACAGATTCATTCCAAACGAGAAGAGATTTGTCCCAGAGGAACAAATTGGCAGCTCTCAGTTATTTTCATAGAATCATGCAGCACAGAAGATGGCCATTCTTTGAATAGGCTATCCAATTAGTCCCACGCCCCTGCTCTTTCCCCATAGCCCTGAAAATTTTTCCATTTCAAGTATATATCCAATTTCCTTTGGAATGTTACGACTGAATCGGCTTCCACCACTCTCAGGCAATGCATTCCAGATCATAACTCACTGCGTAAAACAAAAACAAAATCTCCTCAGCCCTCTTCTTTTGCAAATTACCCTAAATCTGTGTCTTCTGGTTACTTGTAAGTGGAAACAGTTTCTCTTTATTAATTCTATCAAAACCATAATTTTGAACACCTCCATTAGGAACATAGCAACATGACTAGGCCATTCAACCCTTGAGCCTTCTGTCTTTCAATGAGGTCATGGCTAATCTGCATCTCAACTCCATCCACCCACCTTGGCTCCATATCCATTTAGACTTTTGTCCGGCAAAATTCTATCTACTTCAGATTTAAAATGATTACTTGAGCAAGCATCTACTGCTTTTTGTGGAAGAGAGTGCCACATTTCTACCACCCTTTGTGTGAAGTGTTTCCTAACTTCTCTCCTGAATGGCCTGGCTTGGAGTTTAGGTTATGTTCTCTTGTCCTAAACTCTCTCATCAGTTTATCTTTGTCTACCCGATCAATTTCTCTCAAGATCCTAAATATCACCCCTCAACCTTCTAGGTTCTTGGGAATAAAAGCCTAGTTTAGGTAATCTCGCCTCATAATCTAACACTTGGAGCCCTGCTAACAGTCTGAAGAAGCTTCCAAGGCCAATATATCCTTTCTAAAAAAGGTGCGGTGCCCAGAACTGTACACAGTACTCCAGATGTGGTCTAACCAAGGCTTTATACAATGGTAGCAAAACTTCCACCCCATTAAATTCTAGTCTTCTATTATAAAGGCCAACATTCCATTTGCCTTTTTGATTTTTTTTTTGGTACTGAATTACTACATTTTAGTGATTTGCTTACTATGTTTTAGTGACTTGCTTACATGGACCCCTAAATCTCTTAGGACCTCCACTGTTCCTAGCTTTTCACCATTTAAATAATACTCGGATTTATTTTTGATCCAAAATGGATGCCCTCACACTTGCGTGCGCTCAAATCCATCTGCACAGTTTCACCCGCTCACTTAATTGATCAATGTTTCTTTGTCATTTTATACTCCTGTCTACACTATACCAATCTTTGGGTCATCAGCAAACTTGGATACAAGGCTCTCCCCTTAACCCACTATGCGCCAAGGAGAACAACCCGAGCTTCTCTAGTCTCTCCACACAACTGAAGTCCTTCATACCTGGTATCATTCTAGTAAATCTCCTTTGCACCCTCTCTAAGGCCTTGACACCCTTATATTCCTAAAGTGTGCTGCCCAGAATTGGACACAATACTCCAGCCAAGGCCGAAGCAGCAATCTGTGTTACAATTATGTCATTTAAAAAGGTTGAGCATCATTTCCTTGCTTTTCCTCTACTCAAAGTCCCATATGCTTTTTGTAACAGCCTGATCAAGGCTATTTAATGCAACTTCAGTTGGGAGGTTTGCATTTGACATTGGGAGTCCCAACTACAATGCATTAAAATAATTGAAGATCCACCAGAATAATGCAGTGAAATGTCCAATTTATCTACTGTAGCAACATAGTTACAGACGGAGGAGGATCACAGGCTTGAGATTGCATACACAAATAAAGCGTGAACAATGACTCAGCTAACGATCAGGATCAAGCAAGCGAAGGTGCATGGAAACCATGTGACCTAACAAATGTACTGCATGACCAGAAGGTTTTGAAGAATGAAAGCTCAACAAAGCAAATAACCTCCATTTCTTCAATACACATCAGCAACAACTTGCATTTATATAGCACCTTAAATGTAACAAAACGTCCCAAGACACTTCACAGGAGCGTTATCAGACAAAATTGACATTGAGCCACAAAGAGAAATGGAGGTACTTTCCAAAACACGAAGCCCATAAAATTCAAAACAGGAGAATCCAATAAATAAAAAAAATGTAACGCTATATAGGACTAGGTTCTATGCGCGCCAAGAGCTGCATGTGGCCCATGGGCGACATTTAAGACACATTGGGGTCAAGTTTCGGTCCGAGTTGCTCCTATTTTTTTGGAGCAACTAGTTTAGAATGGAGTATCTTAGAAATTGCAATTCTCGGCCTTTAGTTTGCTCCAGTTCTAGCGTAGGTTACAAATCAGGCGTAGGGAATGAGGGGTGGAGGGGGGGGGGGGGAAAAGAGGGATTAACAAACACTAAACACTTCACTTTTATTATTGATGATGGCTCTTTATTTGTAAATGATAAATAAACCAATAAATCAATCCAATTAAAAAATGTTAAAAAATGATTTCTACTCACCTACTGCAGCACCAGAAGAGGGGAAGAGATGATGGGGCTGGGGGCAAGAGAAGGCGGCGGGGGGGGGTTGGGGGAAAAGAGAGAAGAAGATATGGGGGGGGGGGGGGGAAGGGAAAAGAGAGGGAGGGAGAAGATGATGGGGGGGGAAAAGAGAAAGAAAGAGATGATGATGCCGGGCTGCTGCCGACGCCACCGACTCTTCAGGCGGGGCCCGCATGCAATAGTGCCAAGCTGCCGACAATTCTTCGGGCGGGGCCCGCCCCAGCTAGATGCAGGGCGGGTGGGCCCCGCCAACGATAAGGAAGTCGGGTCCCGCCGAGGACTTCGGGCGGGGCCCACACACTGCCGACGCCGACTCTTCGGGCGGGGCCCACCCCCAGTGAGGCGCCGGGTGGGCGGGCAGGCCCCGCTGAGGTAAGATACGCAGGCCACTCAGCCGGGGATAGGGGCGACGTCCATTTGGCCTGGGATAGCGCAGCTGTCGGCACTGTTTTCGGCACAGGGCTGTAGCTCCGCCCCCAGCAGCTCCTGCTGCGCCGCACCAAGGTGGAATTGGGCCTATGGCTATTGGAGAATCGTAAGGTAAGTATTCGGCGCATTTTTTGTTCTATAAATTACGCGGGCCTCTCCGATGTGTGCCGTTCTAGTGGGCAGCCGAAACTTCACCCCATTGTTTTAAGTATACTTCATATATCAACAGTTATGGGATGCTTTCAAGCGGTCAGCTCTGTTCAATAGGTAGCACTCAATTCTGAGTTAGCAAGTTTATGGATGCAAACTGCATCCCCACACTCACACTCCAAAACTTGAGCATATAAAAAACAGACCAGCCCTCCAATGCAGTACTGAAGGAGGCTAGATTGTCAGAGGCCTTCCCTCTCCTATCTACCTGTTCAGATGGATCATGCAGACATCAAAGATCTCAAAAAGGTCATTTGTTGTTTGTGAAATACAAGACACTTTATGAGTACAATGCGCCCGCCGCCTCAAACAAAAATATATATATATATATTTTTTTTTTTTTAAAAAGCGTGGACTGCCTATGTAACAAGTCAACTCAAGCAAGGAAAGCTGCAGCAAAGCAATTTTTCTAGGGGCACAGAATGAAGTTTTAGGGCCATTTGACACAAAGGCCTGACTTTAACAAGGGGCTGAGGGTCAGAATTGGTGCAAGCGAATCCCGAAGCAATGAAGATGTCGAGGCTTGGTCAATTTTAACAGCCGGGCCTCATTTCCATAAATTTCATCAGACTCCTGCCCAAACCCAGCCACATCCAATTCCACTACCTGGCCGGTGGGTGGGAGCAGGGTTTAGGATGACAGGAGGCCGCCAGTGGGGATCCACTGGAACAATCAACAGCAGTCAGATTAAATGGTGGGGGAGGCCCAAAATAACACTCCTGGCCCATAAGGAAACCGAAATAAATTTATCTGCCTGCACCTTTTCTGCCTACAATTCAGCTCCCGGTAGATTTGCCCTGACAAGGAAGCCATCTCTGATCCCTTGCTTAGACATTGGAATAAAACTGCAATCAGGTCCCTACTATGTCCTTACTATACAGTATAAATGCACACGAGGCCCATGCTTGAGAAACGATCACCCTGTGACCAGTTACCTTTATTACCAAGACCTCAAGAGATAGACAGTGGGTGGAGCTTCCCCTTTTATACCGGAAAGTCCAGGTTAGGAGTGTCTCCCACAAGTTCGCCCCCTGTGGTCAGTGTTCAAGGTATACAACTTAGGTCAGCTTATACATGGGTTACAATGACAGTTGAATACATGACATCACCTCCCCCCCCAATGTCTTATTGGGATCACAGGTTAAGTCTCTGGTGGTTTATGCTCCCTTGTAGAGCGCCCGAGTTGGGGCTCCGGTTGTTGGGCGCTGGCCTGAGTGTCTGCTGTTTGCGGTGCCTCAGGCCTGTCCAGACTGCCCACAGTGACTGGGCTCTCCTCCACTTGGTTCCGGTGTTCGGTTACCTGTGGTGGAGTAAACTCTATGTCGTGTTCTTCCTCTGCTTCTTCTATGGGGTTGCTGAACCTCCTTTTAGTTTGATTCACGTGTTTGCGGCAGATTTGTCCATTGGTAAGTTTAACTACCAAAACCCTATTCCCCTCTTTGGCAATCACAGTGCCTGCAAGCCATTTGGGCCCTGCAGCGTAATTAAGGACAAAAACATCAATACATCGCGCCCTCACATTCTTGTCATGGTAGTCACATTGTGACTGACGCCTGCTCTCAACAATTTCTTTCATAGTAGGGTGTATAGGTTTTGAGCGTTCTTTTCATTAGCAGCTCGGCGGGTGGAACCCCTGTGAACGAGTGTGGTCAGGATCTATTGGCCATCAGGAGGCGTGATAAGCGGCTTTGTAGGGAACCCCCTTGGATTCTGAGCATCCCCCGTTTGATTATCTGCACTGTTCATTCTGCCTGGCCGTTTGAGGCCGGCTTGAACGGTGCCGTTCTGACATGGTTGATTCCATTGCCTGTCATGAAGTCCTGGAATTCAGTGCTTGTGAAGCACGGGCCATTGTCGCTGACCAAGACGTCCGGTAGACCATGGGTGGCGAACATTGCCCGTAGACTTTCTACCGTGGCAGAGGAGGTGCTTAAATTTAAAATGGCACACTCAATCCATTTGGAGTAGGCGTCTACTACAACCAAAAACATTTTTCCATGAAAAGGACCTGCGTAGTCCACATGGATGCGTGACCATGGCTTGGCGGGCCAGGACCAGGGGCTAAGGGGGGCTTCCTTGGGTGCGTTGCCCAGCTGAGCACACGTGTTGCACCTGCGAACACAAAGTTCCAGGTCTGCATCTATTCCTAACCACCAAACCTGTGACCTGGCAATTGCTTTCATCATGACAATGCCCGGGTGCTTATTGTGAAGTTCTCTGATAAACACCTCTCTGCCCTTCTGGGGCATGACTGCTCGGTTTCCCCACAGTAGGCAATCGGCCTGAATCGAGAGTTCATCCTTGCGCATATGAAACGGTTTAAACTCCTCAGGGCATAGAAACATAGAAACATAGAAAATAGGTGCAGGAGTAGGCCATTCGGCCCTTCTAGCCTGCACCGCCATTCAATGAGTTCATGGCTGAACATTCAACTTCAGTACCCCATTCCTGCTTTCTCGCCATACCCCTTGATCCCCCTAGCAGTAAGGACCTCATCTAACTCCTTTTTGAATATATTTAGTGAATTGGCCTCAACAACTTTCTGTGGTAGAGAATTCCACAGGTTCACCACTCTCTGGGTGAAGAAGTTCCTCCGCATCTCGGTCCTAAATGGCTTACCCCTTATCCTTAGACTGTGACCCCTGGTTCTGGACTTCCCCAACATTGGGAACATTCTTCCTGCATCTAACCTGTCTAACCCCGTCAGAATTTTATATGTTTCTATGAGGTCCCCTCTCATTCTTCTGAACTCCAGTGAATACAAGCCCAGTTGATCCAGTCTTTCTTGATAGGTCAGTCCCGCCATCCCGGGAATCAGTCTGGTGAACCTTCGCTACACTCCCTCAATAGCAAGAATGTCCTTCCTCAGGTTAGGAGACCAAAACTGTACACAATACTCCAGGTGTGGCCTCACCAATGCCCTGTACAACTGTAGCAACACCTCCCTGCCCCTGTACTCAAATCCCCTTGCTATGAAGGCCAACATGCCATTTGCTTTCTTAACCGCCTGCTGCACCTGCATGCCAACCTTCAATGACTGATGTACCATGACACCCAGGTCTCTTTGCACCTCCCCTTTTCCTAATCTGTCACCATTCAGATAATAGTCTGTCTCTCTGTTTTTACCACCAAAGTGGATAACCTCACATTTATCCACATTATACTTCATCTGCCATGCATTTGCCCACTCACCTAACCTATCCAAGTCGCTCTGCAGCCTCACAGCATCCTCCTCGCAGCTCACACTGCCACCCAACTTAGTGTCATCCGCAAATTTGGAGATACTACATTTAATCCCCTCATCTAAATCATTAATGTACAGTGTAAACAGCTGGGGCCCCAGCACAGAACCTTGCGGTACCCCACTAGTCACTGCCTGCCATTCTGAAAAGTACCCATTTACTCCTACTCTTTGCTTCCTGTCTGACAACCAGTTCTCAATCCATGTCAGTACACTACCCCCAATCCCATGTGCTCTAACTTTGCACATCAATCTCTTGTGTGGGACCTTGTCGAACGCCTTCTGAAAGTCCAAATATACCACATCAACTGGTTCTCCCTTATCCACTCTACTGGAAACATCCTCAAAAAATTCCAGAAGATTTGTCAAGCATGATTTCCCTTTCACAAATCCATGCTGACTTGGACCTATCATGTCACCTCTTTCCAAATGCACTGCTATGACATCCTTAATAATTGATTCCATCATTTTACCCACTACCGATGTCAGGCTGACCGGTCTATAATTCCCTGTTTTCTCTCTCCCTCCTTTTTTAAAAAGTGGGGTTACATTGGCTACCCTCCACTCCATAGGAACTGATCCAGAGTCAATGGAATGTTGGAAAATGACTGTCAACGCATCCACTATTTCCAAGGCCACCTCCTTAAGTACTCTGGGATGCAGTCCATCAGGCCCTGGGGATTTATCGGCCTTCAATCCCATCAATTTCCCCAACACAATTTCCCGGCTAATAAGGATTTCCCTCAGTTCCTCCTCCTTACTAGACCCCCCGACCCCTTTTATAACCGGAAGGTTGTTCGTGTCCTCCTTCGTGAATACCGAACCAAAGTACTTGTTCAATTGGTCCGCCATTTCTTTGTTCCCCGTTATGACTTCCCCTGATTCTGACTGCAGGGGACCTACATTTGTCTTTACTAACCTTTTTCTCTTTACATATCTATAGAAACTTTTGCAATCCGTCTTAATGTTCCCTGCAAGCTTCTTCTCATACTCCATTTTCCCTGCCCTAATAGAAACATAGAAACATAGAAAATAGGTGCAGGAGCAGGCCATTCAGCCCTTCCAGCCCGCACCGCCATTCAATGAGTTCATGGCTGAACATGAAACTTCAGTACCCCCTTCCTGCTTTCTCGCCATAACCCTTGATCCCCCGAGTAGTAAGGACTTCATCTAACTCCCTTTTGAATATATTTAGTGAATTGGCCTCAACTACTTTCTGTGGTAGAGAATTCCACAGGTTCACCACTCTCTGGGTGAAGAAGTTTCTCCTCATCTCGGTCCTAAATGGCTTACCCCTTATCCTCAGACTGTGACCCCTGGTTCTGGACTTCCCCAACATTGGGAACATTCTTTCTGCATCTAACCTGTCTAAACCCGTCAGAATTTTAAACGTTTCTATGAGGTCCCCTCTCATTCTTCTGAACTCCAGTGAATACAAGCCCAATTGATCCAATCTTTCTTGATAGGTCAGTCCCGCCATCCCGGGAATCAGTCTGGTGAACCTTCGCTGCACTCCCTCAATAGCAAGAATGTCCTTCCTCAAGTTAGGAGACCAAAACTGTACACAATACTCCAGGTGTGGCCTCACCAAGGCCCTGTACAACTGTAGCAACACCTCCCTGCCCCTGTATTCAAATCCCCTCGCTATGAAGGCCAACATGCCATTTGCTTTCTTAACCGCCTGCTGTACCTGCATGCCAACCTTCAATGACTGATGTACCATGACACCCAGGTCTCGTTGCACCTTCCCTTTTCCTAATCTGTCACCATTCAGATAATAGTCTGTCTCTCTGTTTTTACCACCAAAGTGGATAACCTCACATTTATCCACATTATACTTCATCTGCCATGCATTTGCCCACTCACCTAACCTATCCAAGTCACTCTGCAGCCTAATAGCATCCTCCTCGCAGCTCACACTGCCACCCAACTTAGTATCATCCGCAAATTTGGAGATACTGCATTTAATCCCCTCGTCTAAATCATTAATGTACAATGTAAACAGCTGGGGCCCCAGCACAGAACCTTGCGGCACTCCACTAGTCACTGCCTGCCATTCTGAAAAGTACCCGTTTACTCCTACTCTTTGCTTCCTGTCTGACAACCAGTTCTCAATCCACGTCAGCACACTACCCCCAATCCCATGTGCTTTAACTTTGCACATTAATCTCTTGTGTGGGACCTTGTCGAAAGCCTTCTGAAAGTCCAAATATACCACATCAACTGGTTCTCCTTTGTCCACTTTACTGGAAACATCCTCAAAAAATTCCAGAAGATTTGTCAAGCATGATTTCCCTTTCACAAATCCATGCTGACTTGGACCTATCATGTCACCATTTTCCAGATGCACTGCTATGACATCCTTAATAATTGATTCCATCATTTTACCCACTACTGAGGTCAGGCTGACCGGTCTATAATTCCCTGTTTTCTCTCTCCCTCCTTTTTTAAAAAGTGGGGTTACATTGGCTACCCTCCACTCCATAGGAACTGATCCAGAGTCAATGGAATGTTGGAAAATGACTGTCAATGCATCCGCTATTTCCAAGGCCACCTCCTTAAGTACTCTAGGATGCAGGCCATCAGGCCCTGGGGATTTATCTGCCTTCAATCCCATCAATTTCCCCAACACAATTTCCCGACTAATAAAGATTTCCCTCAGTTCCTCTTCCTTACTAGACCCTCTGACCCCTTTTATATCCGGAAGGTTGTTTGTATCCTCCTTAGTGAATACCGAACCAAAGTACTTGTTCAATTGATCCGCCATTTCTTTGTTCCCCGTTATGACTTCCCCTGATTCTGACTGCAGGGGACCTACGTTTGTCTTCACCAACCTTTTTCTCTTTACATACCTATAGAAACTTTTGCAATCCGCCTTAATGTTCCCTGCAAGCTTCTTCTCGTACTCCATTTTCCCTGTCCTAATCAAACCCTTTGTCCTCCTCTGCTGAGTTCTAAATTTCTCCCAGTCCCCAGGTTCGCTGCTATTTCTGGCCAATTTGTATGCCACTTCCTTGGCTTTAATACTATCCCTGATTTCCCTAGATAGCCACGGTTGAGCCACCTTCCCCTTTTTATTTTTACGCCAGACAGGAATGTACAATTGTTGTACTTCATCCATGCGGTCTCTAAATGTCTGCCATTGCCCATCCACAGTCAACCCCCTAAGTATCATTCGCCAATCTATCCTAGCCAATTCTCGCCTCATACCTTCAAAGTTACCCTTCTTTAAGTTCTGGACCATGGTCTCTGAATTTACTGTTTCATTCTCCATCCTAATGCAGAATTCCACCATATTATGGTCACTCTTCCCCAAGGGGCCTCGCACAATGAGATTGCTAATTAATCCTCTCTCATTACACAACACCCAGTCTAAGATGGCCTCCCCCCTAGTTGGTTCCTCAACATATTGGTCTAGAAAACCATCCCTTATGCACTCCAGGAAATCCTCCTCCACCGTATTGCTTCCAGTTTGGCTAGCCCAATCTATGTGCATATTAAAGTCACCCATTATAACTGCTACACCTTTATTGCATGCACCCCTAATTTCCTGTTTGATGCCCTCCCCAACATCCCTATTACTGTTTGGAGGTCTGTACACAACTCCTACTAACGTTTTTTGCCCTTTGGTGTTCTGCAGCTCTACCCATATAGATTCCACATCATCCAAGCTAATGTCTTTCCTAACTATTGCATTAATCTCCTCTTTAACCAGCAATGCTACCCCACCTCCTTTTCCTTTTATTCTATCCTTCCTGAATGTTGAATACCCCTGGATGTTGAGTTCCCAGCCCTGCTCATCCTGGAGCCACGTCTCCGTAATCCCAATCACATCATATTTGTTAACATCTATTTGCACAGTTAATTCATCCACCTTATTGCGGATACTCCTTGCATTAAGACACAAAGCCTTTAGGCTTGTTTTTTTAACACCCTCTGTCCTTTTAGAATTTTGCTGTACAATGGCCCTTTTTGTTCTTTGCCTTGGGTTTCTCTGCCCTCCACTTTTCCTCATCTCCTTTCTGTCTTTTGTTTTTGCCTCCTTTTTGTTTCCCTCTATCTCCCTGCATTGGTTCCCATCCCCCTGCCATATTAGTTTAACTCCTCCCCAACAGCACTAGCAAACACTCCCCCGAGGACATTGGTTCCGATTCTGCCCAGGTGCAGACCGTCCGGATTGTACTGGTCCCACCTCCCCCAGAACCGGTTCCAATGCCCCAGGAATTTGAATCCCTCCCTGCTGCACCATTGCTCAAGCCACGTATTCATCACGCATGCCCCGTACATGGCTGCCCAGTCCCCATTCAGGACACATTTCTTAATTAAAGACAATAGCGGGTCTTTATTTGTCCAGACTTTAATCTGACGGGCTGTCACAGGTGAGCCTTCGCTTTCAAAAGCTTCAACAGCCATGACCATCTTAGCATCATGCTCAGTTGCAGCTAGTAGGAACCTGCTGAGTGCATCGGCACAGTTTTCAGTGCCCGGTCTGTGCCGAATTGTGTAGTCATAGGCGGCTAACGTAAGTGCCCACCTCTGTATGTGGACTGATGCATTTGCATTCATGGCCTTGTTGTCAGCCAAAAGGGACGTTAGGGGTTTGTGATCTGTCTCCAGTTCAAATTTACTGGCAAACAGGTACTGGTGCATTTTTTTTTACTGCATATACACATGCTAGCGCTTCCTTTTCTACCATCCCGTAGCCCCCTTCTGCCCGGGTCAGACTTCTGAAGGCATAAGCTACCGGCTGTAAATGACCATTGGCATTCACATGCTGCAACACACACCCGATCCCACAGGATGACGCACCACATGTTAAAACTAGTTTCTTACACGGGTCATATAACGTTAAGTTTGTTGGAACATAACAAATTGCGTGCTCGATCAAAAGCCCTTTCCTGGCTGTCCCCCCCAATCGCGACCTTTGCGTAGCAGCACGTGTATCGGCTCCAACAGCGTGCTCAATTTGGAAAGACAGTTGCCAAAATAGTTCAGGAGCCCCAGGAATGAACGCAGCTCCGTCGTGTTACGGGGTCTGGGTGCTCTCTGGATCGCTTCAGTTTTGGACGCAGAAGGTCTGATCCCTTCTGCTGCTACCCTCCTCCCCAGGAATTCTACCTCTGGAGCTAAGAAGACGCACTTCGCCTGTTTCAGTCGCAGCCCTACCCGATCCAGTCTGCGTAGCACCTCCTCCAGGTTGTGGAGGTGTTCTTCCGTATCACGACCCGTGATAAGGATGTCGTCTTGAAAAACCACCGTCCATGGAATCGACTTGAGGAGGCTTTCCATATTTTGCTGAAAGATCGCGGCGGCCGAACGAATCTTGAACGGACATCTGTTATACTCAAACAACCCCTTGTGTGTCGTGATGGTGGTCAGCTTCTTCGACTCACTCGCCAGCTTCTGGGTCATGTAAGCTGAGGTCAGGTCCAATTTTGAAAAAAGTTTGCCACCGGATAGCGTCGCAAAGAGGTCCTCCGCTCTCGGTAGCGGGTACTGGTCTTGGAGTGATACCCGATTGATGGTGGCCTTGTAATCGCCACATATCCTGACCGACCGATCCGCCTTGAGCACCGGCATGATCGGGCTCGCCCAGTCACTGAATTCGACTGGCGAGATGATGCCTTCCCTCAGCAGGTGGTCCAATTCGCATTCTATCTTTTCCCGCATCATGTATGGCACCGCTCTGGCCTTGTGGTATACTGGCCTGGTGTCCGGGTTTGAGAGAATCATTACCTTGGTCCCCATGAAAGTGCCGATGCCGGGTTGAAATAATGAGTCAAATTTGTCCAGGACCTGTGAGCATGATACTCGCTCCACAGAAGAAATTGCATTGACATCGCCCCATTTCCAGTTCATGACAGCAAGCCAATTCCTCCCCAGTAGTGCGGGACCGTCCCCCGGGACAATCCAGAGTGGCAACCTGTTCTCCGAATCTTTGTGGGTCACAACTATCGTGGCACTGCCTCACACCGAAATGATCTCCTTTGGATATGTCCATAGCAGTGCGTCAATCGGCAATAATTTTGGCCTCCTGGCTTTGGACACCCACAACCTTTCAAACTGTTTGATACTCATCAGGGACAGGCTGGCCCCCGTATCCAGCTCCATTAATACTGGGATGCCACTGAGGAGCACTTTCATCATTATCGGTGGCGTCCTGGTATATGAACTATATATGTGCTCCACATGAACTCGCTGAACTTCAGCTTCCAGCGATTTCCCCCAGTATTCATTTGGCCTCGTAGGGCTTACATCGGGCCCGTCCTCCTCGTACATCAACCTGGCTGCAGGCTTCCTGCACATACGCGCCAAGTGACCGCTGTCGTTGCAGTTTCTGCAGGTATGTTGCTGATACCTGCAAGGTCTGGCTGGGTGTTTGCCTCCACACCTCCAGCTTGAGCTAGAGGCCCCATTGTTGGAAACAAAAGGTCCGTTACCAGTCGATCGTCTCTGACTGTCTCTGTAACTGTCCTTAAGCGCACCATCAACAGGTGTTGATGGCCCCATTACTGGCCGCATTGTCCATTGCAATGGCACGAATCGCCGTTTAGCTAGCCATTGTCTCTGTTGAATTCCCCCTTTGGGTTCGACTGCATGCTGGGGCATGTCCGATTGCCCTTGTCTGTCTAGAGAACTGTGTGCCGCGTTAACAATGTTGACTCCCTGGTCGTTTGCCGCATTTGAGCCAAGATTTTTGCCATAAATCATTCTGGTCTCTTCCTCCCGACGTAATTGTCTGGGCTATCATAGCCGCCGCTTCCAAGGTCAAGTCTTTGGTCTCAATCAGTTTCCTGAAAACCCTAGCGTGCCCAATGCCCTCAATAAAAAAGTCTTGCAGCATCTCCGCTCTGCATGCATCTGGGAACTTACATAGGCTTGCCAGTCGCCGGAGATCTGCCACGAAGTCTGGAACGCTTTGCCCTTCTCGCCATGTGCATGCTGCTCGCCGGCTTAAGGTGTTCCCCAATCAACTTACTGGCCTCTTCAAACGGCTTGTCCGCCGGCTTCTGTGGCGCTCGAAGATCCTTCATCAGGGAGTATATTCTGGATCCACAAACCGTCAGGAGATGAGCCCTGCGTTTGTCGGCCGAATCCTGTCCCAACCATTCCTTAGTGACAAAACTTTGCTGTAGTCTCTCAATAAAGTCGTCCCAATCATCACCAACACAGTACCTCTCTTCTGTGCTGCTAGTGGCCATGCTCGTGTGGTTTGAATCCCAGTTTCTCGTCGTCAATAATATGTCCTTACTATACAGTACAAATGCACACGAGGCCCATACTTGAGAAAAGATCACTCTGTGACCAGTTACCTTTATTGCCAAGACTTCAAGAGACAGACGGTGGGTGGGGCTTCCCCTTTTATACCACAAAGTCCAGGTTAGGAGTGTCTCCCACAAGTTCGCCCCCTGTGGTCAGTGTTCTCAAGGTATACAACTTAGTTCAGCTTATACATGGGTTACAATGACAGTTGAATACATGACATTCCCGATGATATCTTCAGGACCCGATCTGCATATTTAAAGCAGAACCGCGATGTCCTGCGCAAAAGAGGTCAGTATCAGTACTTGATGGGATAGCAGCAGGATCACAGGCGGTAAGTCACCACCCCTACCCAGAAGTTAGGAGTTAAAATCGGAGCTGCGGGGGGGGGGGGTTTAAGTGTGTGAATGAGATTCTGTTATGGCTTCAGCAGGGATACAGTAATCTCAAAAGGCCCAACGAGGGGAAAAATTGGAAGTCATAAATCAAGAGCAGAATGCAAACAATAGGCTTTGGTATGGAGATCTAGCACCAAAGAAAGTGCCTCTGCATCAAAAGAACATATCGTCATAGTCATCGATCCAGAGAGATTTGTACAAAGTATGCAGATGAGGATGGACCAACTACAGATCTCAATCTCAAAATTCAGATTTGCTTCTGCTTTTAAGCAGGCCAATATTGTTTTGTCCAGCTATAATTTTGCATCTCCTGATGGCTGCCACTGTAAACAGCTCCCTCACACAGGTTAACATGCAGAAGCTTTATTGGTATATAAGAGGAACTGCATATTTATTTAAGAGTAAAAGTTGACTCAAGTGCACGGCCAGGAACTATACATTATTTAACTCAAGTTGTATAGGAAATACTTTTAAATTCTCGCAACTGTTGCTCAGTGCCACAGATTAATCATAGATTCTCCCAAATGTGCCCACAGCTGTCCTGACCCTGATTAGTATTGAAATTATAGCCTATTCAACCGAATAGGATTTTAAACTATGGAATTCAAACTATTTGAACAGATGCAATGAATTGGAATCCAGCTCCGGGTCAATATTTTATCCTGCTAATCAGAACATGAGAAAAGAACATTTAGAGTAACATTCTCACTTTTATTTTCCAGGGGCCTGGTTGCACAGATATAGGGTACACAAAAATGAATAGTTTCTCACAACTTGACCATCAGTGACAGCTCTTCCATTGCTGCATGTGGAGTATTATTATTAGACGAAAACTCTTGTCATGCATTCCTCCAGCATGAGTGAATTCAGTCTGCCTTCTGCACTAACGAAAGACATTCTATAATGCACGACAAGGAAAAAGGAACGGGTGGGGAGTTGGAAAGAGAAGTAAAAACGCACATCCTGTACAAAGTACTTCCCCCATCCTTCTCCCCGCACTCAATAGAATAATTTAGAACACAGTTCATCTATTAAAGCCACCCATAGGACTGATCCGATTGACCAGAATTCACAAGTCACCATTCTTTCATAGTTGTTTTGCACTTCAAAATTGGTTCTGACGACTCAGCTGTTA
Organism: Pristiophorus japonicus; assembly: GCF_044704955.1. NCBI lineage: Eukaryota > Metazoa > Chordata > Chondrichthyes > Pristiophoridae > Pristiophorus > Pristiophorus japonicus. The sequence continues at coordinate 177,657,703 of NC_091988.1, read as the reverse complement.
ACAGATGTCAGATAAACACTTTTGTGTGGTAGTCAATTACTTCTATAAATACTATGCGCCAGCCATAGGCAACTCTTTTGTAATGCTGCAAGTTGCGCAAGGGGCAACAAGGTGGACAAGGCATATGGTAAACTATCATTCCAACAATTGAATGCCAGACAAGACAGCCATCAAGGGCAACTTGACAAACTTGGTCTGAAGAATATTTAGAGAACAAAAATGTTGAGACACAGCCACAAAGCTTATTTTTCTTGGAACATGTGAACAGGAGTAGACCACTCAGCTCCTCGAACCTATTCTACTATTTAATTAGATCATGGCTGATCTGTACCTCACCTCTATGGGCCCAAGTTTCGGCTCGACTGGCTCCTATTTTTTTGGAGCATCTAGGTTTAGTATGGAGTATCTTAGAAAATCGCAATTCTCGGCATTTAGTTTGCTCCAGTTCTCGTTAGTTAGAATAGTTTCGTTTTAGCACAGTTTTTTTTTCCAAAAGGGGACGTTACCAGCCACTTACACCTAATTTGCAAGTATAGGCAGCATAGTTGCTCCAAACTAACTTAGAACGGAGTAAGTGTCGATTTTTGTACACTCAGAAAAACCTTGCCTACACTTTATAAATTAGGCGCAGGTATCGCGAGATGGGGGGGAGGAGGGAAGTTAGGGGATTTTACAGAGCATTAAACACTTCACTTTTACCAATAAAGAGCCATCAATAATAAATGATAAATAAATCAATCAAAAAAATCAAAAAATTAAAAAAAAAATCAATAAATAAAAAATTTAAAGTTTCCACTCACCTACTGCAGCACTGGGAGCCCTCCAACAGCCTGTTGAAGAGCTGCGCGGGCGGGGCCTGCCCCCGACAAGATGCCGGTCAGGCGGACCCCGCCGCCGACAAGGAATTCGTGCGGGGCCCACCCCTGAGGAGATGCCGGTCGGGCGGGCCCCACCGCCGACAAGGAGTTCGGGTGGGACCCGCCCCCCAACAAGATGCCGGGTGGACCCTGCCGCCGAAGAGGTAAGGGCAGTCAGACCACTCGGCCCGGGATAGGGGCGACGTCCCTTCGGCCAGGGAAAGGGTCGTCGCCCGGAGACAGGACGCGCTGGGAGGGCCAGGAGCTACTGTGCACGTGCGCAGCTGCCGGCACTTTTTTTGGCACAGGGCTGTAGCTCCGTCCCCAGCAGCTCCTGCTGCGCCGCGCCTAGCTGGAAACGGCCTGACATATATCCGAGAATCGCAAGCTAAGTATTTGGCGCAATTTCTGTTCCACAAATTAGGGGGGCCTCTCCTATGTGCGCCGTTCTAGCAGGGGTCCAAAACTTGAGCCCTATATCCCTTGATACCCTTGCCTAATAAATTCTGTTGCTCCGTCTTGAAAATTTCAATTGACCCCCAGCATCCAGTGCTTTGGGGGAGAAAATGTAATGTTTCCACAACCTTGTGTGTGAAATATTGCTTCCCAATTTCATTCAAATGGCCTAGCTCTATTTTTAAGATTGTGCCACCTTGTTCTGAATTCCCCCACCAGAGGAAATAACTTCTCTGTATGCACTCTCATCGAATCATTTTAAACACCTCAAATACATCACCCGTCCACCTGCTAAATTCAAGAGAATACAACCCAAGTTTATGCAACCCTTCATTTTGGTAAATCTGCACTGTACTCAGTTGAATATATCCTTCCCGAGGTGTGGTGCCCAGAACACAAACAACTTGTATTTATATAGCGCCTATAACATAGTGAAACGTCTCAAGGCGCTTCACAGGAGTATTATGAGACAAAAAATTTGAAACTGAGCCACAGAAGGAGAAATTAGCGCAGGTGACCAAACGTTTGGTCCAAAAAGGTAGATTTTAAGGAGCGTCTTGAAGGAGGAAAGAGAGGTAGAGGGGCGGAGAGGTTTAGGCAGGGAGCTTAGGGCCTAGGCAACTGAAGGCACAGCCACCAATTATTGAGCAATTATAATCAGGGATGCTCAAAAGAACAGAATTAGGGGAGCGCAGATACCTCTGGGGGGCGGGGGAGGGAGGGGGGTTGTGGGCTGGAGAAAATTACAGAGATAGGAAGGAGGAAGGCAATGGAGGGATTTGAAAACAAGGATGAGAATTTTGAAATTGAGTTGTTGCTTAACTGGGTGCCAAAGTCAGCGAGCACAGGGGTGATGGGTGAGCGGAACTCGGTGCGAGTTAGGACACGGGCAGCTGAGTTTTGGATGACCTGTAGTTTACATAGGGTAGAACGTGGGAGGCCAGTCAGGAGTACGTTGGAATAGTTAAGTCTAGAAGTAACAAAGGCATAGATGAGGGCTTCAGCAACAGATGAGCTGAGGCAAGAGCGGAGACGGGCGATGTTACGGAGTTGGAAATAAGAGGTCTGTTATGCTGCGGATATATTGTCGAAAGCTCATTTCAGGGTGAAATATGACACCAAGGTTGCGAACAGTGTGGTTCAGCCTCAGACAGAAGTTTGGGAGAGGGATGGTGTCAATGGCCAGGGAACGGAGTTTGTGGCGGGGACTGAAAACAATGGCTTTGGTCTTCTAAATATTCAACTGGAACTGAATGTAACACTCCAGATGGGTTCTGACCAAGGCTCTGTACAACCTTCTACCTTTGTATTCTAACCCTCAAGATGAAGGCCAACATTTCATTAGCCTGTTTGATTACTTGTTGTACCTGTGCACTAGCTTTTAGGTGATGTTTGTGCCTGGACACTCAAATTCCTTTGCTCCACAGTTTCTAAACTCTCGCCATTTAGAAAATATTCCAATGTGTCTTTCTTGGATCCACTTCTCCACATTGAATACCACCTGCCAGATTTTTGCCCACTCACTTCATCTGTTTATGTTCCTTTGTAACTTCTTACTTCCAGCTACACAACTTACTGTTCCTCCTAATTTAGTGTCATATACAAACCAGGATATGCAACTCCCTGGTCCGGTCTCCTCCAATTTCACACACTCTCATTGCTAATAATCTCCTGTGTGAAACCTTATCAAATGCTTTCTGGAAGTCCATATAGACAACATCTACAGACACTCTGCCCTGTCCACCCCATTAGTGACCTGCTCAAAAAATTCGACTAGAATTAGTACACACATGACCTATCCATCACAAATCCATGCGGAATCTCTGATCAGCTCATACTTGTTCAAATTTTCATTTTCTCTGTCTCCAAGATTCCAGTAACTGTGCTACAACCGACAGGTCTGTAACTTTCCTGGTTTCTCCCTCCAGTCTTAAAATAATGGAGTAGCATTTACAATTTTCTGATCCAAGTCACAATTCCAGAATCTAGAGCTTTGAAAAATTATTGTAAAGCACATTTGCAATTTCTCCATCTGTTTCTTTTATTACCATAGGGTGAAAATTCAGGTCCTGGAGATTTGTCTACCTTAAGATCCATTATTTTCCCCATTACAATTAAAAAAAAAATTAAATCCACCAAGTCCCTCCTCTTGACTTATTCTTAGGTTCTCTTGTACCGCTGGAATTTTGTCCTCTTCCTCTATTGAAAACAAGTCTGCAAATTCCTCATTATCCATTACAGTCACACCTGCATGTGTCTAACAGGCCCACATTCCCCCTTCGCACCTTCTAAAAACAGTTACTGTTAGTTGTGATATCTCTTGCAAGTTTTTGTTCATGCTCCATTTTGCATCCTTTTGCTGGTTTATTTACACTTGCTGGATATCCACATTTTTTGCATTTGTGGAAGTCTTTCTCTTAGCTCTACTATCTTGCACCTTGTTTGTTGACAATGGTTGGTTAAATGCATATGGAGCATTTTTCCTTAAGGGTATATACTTGCTTTACATTTTACCAAATACTGTTTAGAATACTTCCCACTCTATTTTAATTTATTTTAAGCGCCTTGTTGTCGGATTACCTACCAATAGCTCAGCTTCTGTGGTCAAGTTATTTCTCATCCCTTTAAAATCTTGGTTTGTGTCTCTTACTTCTCCCTCTGAAACCTAATATCAAATTCAATTATATTATGGAAACTATTTGCAAATTAACTAATTCTGGTTTATTATTCATCACTACATCTAGTATGGACTTGATCCTTGTCAGTTCTAAAAATATATACTGTTCCAGAAAACTGGCCCTAATCAGAAATTCATTGCCTTTACTCCTTGAGATATTCTATTTCTCCCATTTTTAGATAAAATTAGCATCACCCATTGATTACTATAATAATTATTAATATAATTAATTAATATAAAATAGAATCACTTGCCTCAGCTCTTTTGCTGCTGAAATCCTCCTTCATGCCTTTTGTTACTTCTAGACTTGACTACTCCAACATCACTCCTGGCCGACCTTCCACACTATGAAAACTTGAAGTCATCCAAAACTCAGCAGCCCGTGTACTAACCCACACCAAGTCAAGATCATAGTTAAACAACGCCGCGATTTCAAAATTTTCATCCTCGTTTACAAATCATTCCATGGTCTTGCTCCTTATCTCTGTAATCTTTTCCCATCTCACAATCCCATAAGATGTCTGCACTCCTCAAATTCTGGTCTCGAACATCCCTCATTATAACTGCTCAACCATCGGTGGTCGTGCCTTCAGCTAGCTGCCTGGACCTTAAATACCTGGAACTCCCTCTCTAAACTATGCCTCTCTACCTCTCTTTCCTCCTTTAAGACACTCGTTAAAACCTACCCCTTTCAACAAACTTTTGATCATCTGCCTTAAATTCTTCTGTGGCTCAGTGCCAAATTTATCTGTTTGTCTGTAACACTGTTCTGAAGTGCCCTTGGGACGTTGTACTACGTTAAAGGCTCTATATAAATAAATGTTATTATTGTTTCTGCCACATGATTCCCCACTACATCACCACAGTCTGGAGGTCTGCAGACAACTGCCACCAGATTCTTGCATCCTTTACTGTTCCTTAGTTCTACCCAGACCATTTCCACTACCTGTTCCCCCTTTATTTTGTGATAGCACTCCTGTGAAGTGCCTTGATGCATTTTATTATGTTAAAGGGACTATATAAATAAGTTGTTATTGATGTGCATTCTTTCTGTAGTTGTGAATTTGTCTATTTAGCTCCCAATCATTCCTAGCTTGTAGCCAGGTCACCATAATACACCCACATATGCCCCAATGGTGTATTTCTCACACTTGATGCACTACACATTGCTATACAGGCAATTTAATATGAACATCAAAACCTACTTACATACTAGGGGACTTGTACAGCTTACTCAACAAACCAATGACTGGTGGTTATGCGAGTAGTTCAAAAGCACACGACTGAAATGCTTATCAACCACAATCACGCTTAAACACAACAGTGCAGAGTTGCTAAAACCGTCACAAAAGAACAATGTGTGCAGTTAAGCATCTAGTCAAAGTACTGTAAATGTTTGATCAGTCTGTGCAGCACTCAACTGTTACTTAAAAATCAGGTACATTAAAACATACAGTATGTTCTACTGAACTTGCAGTAAGTTCAGTGCCAGTTTCAAGAATACTCAAGACTGCAATTATGGCCTTTACTCTTGTCCAGCTGGCAATGGTACAAATCTAAAAAAGAATCATTCTGACACTTGGAGACAAGGACCTACTACAACTAACTAGCAATTATGAACTGCAAAATACTCTACAAAGAGCCAGACATGCCCGATGAACGAAATGTTGTATCATTTTCAGAATCTATGAAGGTCTTTTAATAAATTATTGACTCCAGCTGCCCGATTACACAAATATACCCCAACAGTAGCCCAAAATACTCAATTCACCTAGTAAGATGATCACAGGAGGGCATTTCAGGCTGGAATGGCTGAGAATTTAATAGATCACCAAAGAGGATTTTTCAACATGATTGTCTGCCATATCTGGAGAGAAGCATTTCATATGACAAAATGGAGTACATTAACAAATTCTTAATCTTGTAATTTTTTGTAATCCCATTATAAATCTATTAAAATTTTAATTAGGAACGAAGGAATAATCTATTCTTCAACAGCAGGACCATCATAACTGATATCAATTGAAGATTCATCCCACATTATACACCCCAGCATTTTCACATGTTTCAAGCTGTAGGATCTGTATATATTTCTTGATCCTACATCACTTAAGTAAATCCACGCATCATAGAGCTAGCTTGAGGGTTCACAAGCTACCTGGGAAAGATTTGCAGTGTTGTATCAAAGATCCAAAAGTAATAAAAACATGCTTATGCATTATTAAATGTAGCACACTAAAGAAATCCTTCCCTTTATCTGCTGTCAAGACCATTAGAATCCCTTGTCCAGATTACAACTATTTACCTTGCTCTCAGGTAGGATTTAGAATACTGCCATTTTTGAGGACTGAGGACGGCAGTGACACTAGAGGTGGAGAACACAGTGAGCAAAACAAGCAACTGCTCAATTTAAAGTAATTTTGGATATTTTTCTTTTTAAAAAAAAAATCAAAAATGTCATACTTGGTACCCACAATAGATTTTAGATCAGATATTTAAATAAAACTCTGCTTCATTAACAAACAAGGACTGCAGAGCTGAGTAGGAGCAAAAAGAATGCTAAATCATTACTACTTTATTAAAAATGATAAACTGCATAAAGTTGTATATTTGTGTAATTGTCATCTATTGGGAGTGGCAAGGAGTTCCATCTAAAGTAAATATGCCCTGTCACAGAAGCATAATCAGACAAAAATTGACACCAAGTCAAAGAAGGACACTATAAGACGGGTGGTAAATTTTAAGGAGCGTCTTAAAAGGAGCAGAGTGCGGTGGAGAGCAACGTTCCCTCTAAACTGTACAGCCTCTCTGCTGGTCCTGCACAGCCCAGGATTTTCAATGTTACATTTCACTCATGCACAAAACTGAATGGGCTGCACACCCTCAAAAAATTAGGTTTAAGGAGACAGCTGAAAGCACAGCCACCAATGGTGGAGCAAAGGAAGCCTGGGATGCATGAGGTGCCAGAATTGGAGGAACACAGAATTCTCAGAGCGTTTTAGGGCTGGAGGAGATAACAGATAGGGTGGGGCAAAGGCCACAGAGGAATTTGAACACAAAGATGAGAATTTTAAATTTGAGAAATTCATGGACCGGGAACCAATGCAGATTAGCGAGCACAGGGGTGATGGCAGAATGTGACTTGGCTCAAGTTGTAACATAGGCAATATGGCAATGAACAAGACATTGACAAGTATGGTGTCATCTCCCTCTATAATATTTAGGGTTAGGAAACAATTTAGTTTAATTTAGGTTTATAACAATTCAGTTTTCCCTTTTAATTTCAAAAATGACCACTGAAAACAATTGATTCTAAAGATATTGCAATATTAGCAGTGTTGCAAAACTTCTAATCATGCTAATGTATTTAGTCTCATTATATGAAGATGAACTCTTGGGGAATTTAATAGTGAAACAATAGATGCCAAGGGCAAAACCAATAAAGGCCAGACCATCACAATTTGAAATGAAGTGCTGCTGTATCACAAACTGAAATTACACTAGGTTTTCTTTCACAGCACGTTACATGGGAATAGCATAACCTGTATGCTGTAATATCTCAACGATCATCTAAACCAGGTGCGGTTTACCTTGTGAGCCACATACAATTCAACAATCCATTCTAAAATAAATGTACATGGTGTCTAATGTATGGCATTGCTGATTTGCAGACAAGTGTATTTGGCTGCTGAAGAACTGCAGTGTGGAAGAGTTCATGCATTTGTTCAAGACCATCTGAAACCCTTGTCCGGATTACGACCTTGCTCTCAGGTAGGATCTATAATATTACCATCTTTGAGGATTGATGACTGCAGCGACACATGAGCATTCAGCTCAGGAAGCAATGAGTAATCAGTCTACACTGACTGGAACTCTGCAACAGCCAATCAAAATTGTATCCCATGTACCATCTCTATTAACTGCCACCCGATCAGTTTCAGAATATAGATTAGGAAATTGGTGTTCTGCTCTCCTTTGAGATTACATCCTTTCTAATTATGATAAAAAACTTAAATGGCTTCATATAGGATTCATTTCAGCATTTTACTTTGGTATTGAGACTCACCTCAAGGAGGTAATAGTTAAGCGTTCTTGTACAAAATGTTTGAATGCTTAATTTGTAGCGGATTCTCAGCCATTTTGAGAACTTACAGATTTTAATAGAAGTCGTATAATGTCTACGGTTGACTTGGATAATAGCAATAATTACATTAGGATAAATCTTCAGTCATTTTCTATTACAGGCTCTCTGGAAGGTTGAGGTTTACATTCAGTACTTGGTCATTAAATGAATCTAGCTGTTGAACTTCTGAGTTTTAGATTTTTAGAGCCTAGATTTATTTATCCACCATCATTTGGAATGGACTACAGAATGTAACGAACTCTAATACACGTGTGTACTAGGAAATGAGATTTTCTTTGCAATGATATTCCACACAGACAAGGGTGGCTTGCAGTTTGTGACAGAAAATGTAAAGTAGATGCAGAATATGAAGGCAAAATGATTAATGCCATTGGATCCAATGGAAGCAGAAGATTGGGCACGGGAGACGTGAATAGGAGTAGGTGGTGACCAATTGGGTGAAAGGCAACAGTTGGCGGGATCAGGCGGTTTACGAGCAATGCTGTGCTTCAAGCTAGAGGCGAGAACAGTTCAAAATGTAAGAAATAGGAGATCTGGGAGAAGAGGGAGAGAGAGTAAGCAGAGCAATGAAGCAAGAAAGCACTCTGTGTATACAGACATTCAGCTTCAGTTGCTGCCACTTCTGGAGACTGGAGAACAGTTACCAGAACTGCCTTAGAATGTTAACAGTGCAGAAAAACGGTCACGCTGCCCATCAAGTCTGCATTGTTCTTCTTGATCAACACCTAGTTTAATTCCACTCCCCAACTAGATTGGATGTTGGAGAAACAGCAGAGAAAAGGTAGAGGTGGTGAAAAGTTTGAGCTGAGTACCATCTGTGTATATGTGGAAACAAATACCATGTCTGTAGATGTCACAGCCAAAGGACAGTATGTACTGGGGGCGGGGGTGGGCAGATCCAGATTGGATCCTTTGAGGAATTAACGGTGTTGGTATGGATGTGGGAAATAACTCCTCACTAGAGATGTTCTTACTACAACTGGTTTAGTAGCAATGAAACCAAGCAAGGACATTCCCACACAACTAGTAATGGAGAATACACCTGGGAGGAAGATGGTGCGGCCAGCTTTGTCAAAGACTTAAGAGCACTTGGAGGAAAATAGACTGTAGAATCAGACAGCACAGAAGGAGGCCATTAATCACATGTCCCAGCATTACCCCCATAGCCCTAAAAATGCTTTCTTTTTCAAGTATATATCCAATTCCCTTTTGAAAGTTACGACTGAACCTGCTTCCACCATCCTTTTAGGCAGTGCACTTCAGAATGTAACAATTCTCTGCGTAAAATAATTTTGCAGCTCCCAAAAAATATGGTCACAATAACAATGTTGTTCATGACTATATGGTCTGTAGCAAAGTGTATTTTACAAGATGGTCTGAATCAAGAATGAAATACTAGCATTACTATGGAGTTGATGGATGGATAACTTGAATACGATCCGTGAAGCAACTGGGCTAAAGGATGGCCTGGTAGCATCACTAGCACAAATATTTAGGGATCCATTGATAAGGAGTGGATCCAAAGGACTTGAATAAATGCAGTGCTTCTAAGTATCTATGCAAGATATAGACATCATTAACTATCAGTGAAATACAACAGATTGCAGTAAAATTTAAGAGCACACGTGATATTTTGGTACTACGGTTACTTGAACTCAGAATACCTAGCAATACAATTAAAGATTTGTCATCCAAACTTGGGTTTCTGTCTCAATAAAGCATTTTGAGCCAGGATGAGGGTGAAGTATTGGTCTTCACTAGTGGTGGTGGAGATGGGAGATGTTTGTGAAGATAAAGATTTTCACACAAGAAGCATATTGAAATGTAAAAGTGAAGTGCAATGTTTCCTATGGTATACTGATACCAATGCATTAAACACAGCCAATGACACTAGATTTAATACACTTAATTCTACTTTAAAACTAAAATTTATCCTGCAAATATTGCCATTCTGTAAATTAGTCTTCAATTAAATGTCAGCATTAACACATTAAAAAAAATCACTTCAAAATGTAACAAGAAAGTTAATATGCAATTTGAAATAATATTCTTAAAAATAAATCAAATTTAACACACATACTGATGAAGCATCTGAATAGCCGCTTGAATCAGTGCTTATTTCATTCCTATCTCTAAATCCACATAATTGTTTATAAAATTAAAACCCTGTCATTTAGTATCATTCATAGAAACAATCTAATTTCTCACGGCTATTAACCAGCCCTATGCTCAATATTGATGGTACAAAAATAAAGTGTACAATTTTAATGCACTGTTATTGCTGCCTTCCTCAGTATTTCAGAACTCATGCTTCTTCGGGATTTCTGGCGATAAATTTCTAGGCATTATATTCGGAAATAGGGTTGAGCAACACCGACATTTAAATACAGATCGAAGATAAAGACTAGTGACTGCATAGGCGTCAGCCGCTGGTGCGGGACACTTGGACGATAAGCTCATTGTCTTCAGGGTTAGGATTCTGACTCGTGTGAACTAGAATTTTTTAATAAAAAAGGCAGAGAGAATCCGAGAGCAAAGTTCACGTACAAAGTACACCAAGAAACGCACAAAGTCTGAGTAAGATTGAGGTCAGCGCCATGTTAGCCATGTGCTGTGTCTCAGGATTGCTCGCCTACATTGCTATATTGCAGTTACTTCCTCTCCGAGATGACGAACACATTCGCGGAAGAGGGGTGGGGAGGGGGGGTCAGACAGGCTGCGAATGACGTCGTGAGCAGCCAATCGGAGCGCGGCGCCGCTGGCACAGACGGTGGCCGGCAGCCAATGAGGCGGCGCCGGGGGCTCAGGCGGGGCGGGGCAAGGATGGGACAGCGCTCAGCAGACGGACCCATCCGTCTTTACAATACCAGACCCTCCTATTTGACAGATAACCCAGTTGAGAAAAAAAAGGGAGCAAAAAGGAAGAAAAAAAGTGTCACTAAAATGGTTTTACTCTAAACGCCTCAAACACCTACAATAAAATACAAAGAGCAACACCTGGGGTTGGGGGGATTGCCTCCTTGTGACAGGATCTCCATCTTACACCAGAAGCGAGGATCAAACGTGAATAAAATTTTAAAACGGAGGAATTGTATTTCCGGACGAAATTAGTTACAAAAATATATATATTTTTAAAGATATAAAAATGGTGCGAGAGCTTTTATTGTGGAGAACACGAAAAGGCAGATTAAAGATTTAAAATAAAGAAGGGCCTACAGTCTCATTTAGATAAACGAACACACCCGATGCCGGACAAACCCAACCTTTCAAAAAAAAGAACCAGTCCATCACCAATGTCCTCCGCCGTCAACTACGCGGCTCACTCCCACCCAGCTTAGTCTAATTTATTCCGCTTTTTAAAGAAAAAAAACAAATCTTAATAAAATGGGGCAACAACAACAAAAAAAAACACTCACTTACCGGCCGCGCCTCAGGATCGCTCGCTCCCTCCTCCCTCTTCCTTTTCTAACCGACCGGATCCGACGCTCGGACTCCCTCCAACGTGAAAGCCGCTAATTCAAACTCGGCCAGCGCGCGGCCGCCCGCCCGCCCCGCGCCTGACGTCAGCTCGCACTGGCGGCCGCGTCACGCGCACGGCCGGGCCGGTTACCCGCGCACTGCCGGTTGCCAGGGCGACCGCTGCCAGCGCTGTTGGCGGCCCCCTTGAATTACAAACGGTAAGAAGCCTCCCACCCACACTTACACAGTGTCGTCAAACAAAAGTACCCCCCGCCCTCGCAACACCACTTTTAAAGGCGCACCACTAATTGAAATAAAGACTTACATTTATATAGCGCCTTTCACGACCACTGGACGTCTCAAAGTGCTTTACAGCCACTGCAGTACTTTTTGAAATGTAGTTACTGTTGTAACGTGGGAAACGCGGCAGTCAATTTGCGCACAGCAAGCTCCCACATCCTGCAATGTGATAATGACCAGATCATCTGTTTTTGTTTTGTTGATTGAGGGATTGGACAGGACACCAGGATAACTCCCCTGCTCTTCTTCGATATAGTGCCATGGGATCTTTTACGTCCACTTGAAAGAACAGTCGGCACCTTGGTTTAATGTATCATCTGAAAGACGAAATCGAAAGCTAACTCATGAAAAAAATCAAAGGAAACTGATCAAATAAATGTTTTTATTATTGATATCACTCCTGAGACTGATGCAGACTATTCACAACCTTGGTGTCATCTTTGACCCTGAAATGAACTTCCAACGACATATCCACGCCATCACAGGCTATTTCCACCTCCGGAACATCGCTCAGCCGTGTTTTGTTACCTCTGGATTTGACTATTCCAACTGCTGGTTGGCCTCCCATGTTCTACCCTATGTAAACTTGAGGTCATCCTAAACTTGGCTGCTTGTGTCTTAACTTGGACCAAGTCCCGCTCATCCATCACCCGTGTGCTCGCTGACCTAAAATGGCTCCCAGTTAAGCAACACCTCAATTTCAAAATTCTCATCCTTGTTTTCAAATCCCTCCATTGCCTCATCTCTCCCTATTCTCTAATTTCCTCCAGCCCCACAACCCCTCAGCTGTTGGTCATCTGCGCCCTAATTTCTCCTTATGTGGCTCGGTGTCAAATTCTTGTCTTATAATATTCCTGTGAAACACCTTGAGACATTTTACTACATTAAAGGCATTATATAAATATAAGTTGTTGTTGTGAAGTGCCTCGAGACATTTTATTACATTAAAGGTGCTAATAAATTACATAACATTACATAGGTTAGGCAGTATAGAAACAGCCCATTCGGGCCAACCAGGCCATTCCGACGTTTATGCTCCATTCGAGCCTCCTCCTGTCTTTCCTCAGCTAACTCAATCAACATAACCCTTTATTTCATTCTCCCTCATATGCTTATCTAGCCTCTCCTTAAATGCATCTATACTATTCACTTCAACCACTCCTTGTGGTAGCGAGTTTCACATGCTCACCACTTTCTGGGTAAAGAAGTTTATTCTGAATTCACTATTTGATTTCTTAGTAACTATCTTATAAAGCAACTAAGAAAGCAATAAAGGAAAGAAAGATAGATTACGAAAGTAAACTTGCGCAAAACATAAAAACAGATAGTAAAAGCTTTTACCGATATATAAAACGGAAAAGAGTGACTAAAGTAAATGTTGGTCCCTTAGAAGATGAACATAAGAACATAAGAATTAGGAACAGGAGTAGGCCATCGAGCCCCTCGAGCCTGCTCCGCCATTCAATAAGATCATGGCTGATCTGGTCGTGGACTCAGCTCCACTTACCCGCCCTCTCCCCGTAACCCTTAATTCCCTTATTGGTTAAAAATCTATCTATCTTTGACTTGAAAACATTCAATGAGCTAGCCTCAACTGCTTCCTTGGGCAAAGAATTCCACAGATTCACAACCCTCTGGGAGAAGAAATTCTTTCTCAACTCGGTTTTAAATTGGCTCCTCTGTATTTTGAGGCTGTGCCCCCTAGTTCTAGTCTCCCCTACCAATGGAAACTACCTCTATCTTTACTATCCCTTTCATGATTTTAAATGTTTCGATAAAATCACCCCTCATCCTTCTGAACTCCAACGAGTAAAGACCCAGTCCACTCAATCTATCATCATAAGGTAACCCCCTCATTTCTGGAATCAGCCTAGTGAATCGTCTCTGTACCCCTTCCAAAGCTAGTATATCCTTCCTTAAGTAAGGTGACCAAAACTGCACGCAGTACTCCAGGTGCGGCCTTACCAATACCTTATACAGTTGCAGCTTTTGTACTCCATCCCTCTCGCAATGAAGGCCAACATTCCATTTGCCTTCCTGATTACCTGCTGCACCTGCAAACTAACCTTTTGGGATTCATGCACAAGGACCCCCAGGTCCCTCTGCACCACAGCATGTTGTAATTTCTCCCCATTCAAATAATATTCCCTTTTACTGTTTTTTTTCCCAAGGTGGATGACCTCACAATTTCCGACATTGTATTCCATCTGCCAAACCTTAGCCCATTCGCTTAACCTATCCATATCTCCTTGCAGCCTCTCTGAGTCCTCTACACAACCCCCTTTCCCACTAATCTTAGTGTCATCTGCAAATTTTGTTGCACTACACTCTGTCCCCTCTTCTAGGTCATCTATGTATATTGTAAACAGTTGTGGTCTCAGCACTGATCCCTGTGGCACACCACTAACCACTGATTTCCAACCGGAAAAGGACCCATCTATCCCGACTCTCTGCTTTCTGTTCGCCAGCCAATTCTCTATCCATGCTAATACATTTCCTCTGACTCCGCGTACCTTTATCTTCTGCAGTAACCTTTTGTGTGGCATCTTATCGAATGCCTTTTGGAAATCTAAATACACCACATCCATCGGTACACCTCTATCCACCATGCTCGTTATATCCTCAAAGAATTCCAGTAAGTTAGTTAAACATGATTTCCCTTTCATGAATCCATGCTGCGTCTGCTTGATTGCACTATTCCTATCAAGATGTCCCGCTATTTCTTCCTTAATGATAGTTTCAAGCATTTTCCCCACTACTGATGTTAAACTAACCGGCCTATAGTTACGTGCCTTTTGCCTGTCCCCTTTTTTAAACAAACAGAGGCGTTACATTAGCTGCTTTCCAATCCGCTGGTACCTCCCCATAGTCCAGAGAATTTTGGTAGATTATAACGAATGCATCTGCTATAACTTCCGCCATCTCTTTTAATACCCTGGGATGCATTTCATCAGGACCAGGGGACTTGTCTACCTTCAGTCCCATTAGCCTGTCCAGCAATACCCCCCTAGTGATAGTGATTGTCTCAAGGTCCTTCATTCCCACATTCCTGTGGCCTGCAAATTTTGGCATGGTTTTTGTGTCTTCCACTGTGAAGACAGAAGAAAAATAATTGTTTAAGGTCTCAGCCATTTCCACATTTCCCATTATTAAATCCCCCTTTTCATCTTCTAAGGGACCAACATTGACTTTAGTCACTCTTTTCCGTTTTATATATCTGTAAAAGCTTTTACTATCTGTTTTTATGTTTTGCGCAAGTTTACCTTCGTAATCTATCTTCCCTTTCTTTATTGCTTTTTTAGTCATTCTTTGCTGTTGCTTAAAATTTTCCCAATCCTCTAGTTTCCCACTAACCTTGGCCACCTTATACGCATTGGTCTTTGATTTGATACTTTCCTTTATTTCCTTGGTTATCCACGGCTGGTTATCCCTTCTCTTGCCGCCCTTCTTTTTCACTGGAATATATTTTTGTTGCGCACTATGAAAGAGCTCCTTAAAAGTCCTCCACTGTTCCTCAATTGTGCCACCGTTTAGTCCTTGTTTCCAGTCTACTTTAGCCAACTCTGCCCTCATCCCACTGTAGTCCCCTTTGTTTAAGCATAGTACGCTCGTTTCTGACACAACTTCCTCATCCTCAATCTGTATTACAAATTCAACCATATTGTGATCACTCTTTCCGAGAGGATCTTTTACGAGGAGATCGTTTATTTTTCCTGTCTCATTACACAGGACCAGATCTAAGATGGCTTGCTCCCTTGTAGGTTCTGTTACATACTGTTCTAAGAAACAATCCCGTATGCATTCTATGAATTCCTCCTCCAGGCTACCCCGTGCGATTTGATTTGACCAATCGATATATAGGTTAAAATCCCCCATGACTACTGCCGTTCCTTTTTCACATGCCTCCATTATTCCCTTGATTATTGCCCGCCCCACCGTGAAGTTATTATTTGGGGGCCTATAAACTACGCCAACCAGTGACTTTTTCCCCTTACTATCTCTAATCTCCACCCACAATGATTCAACATTTTGTTCATTGGAGCCAATATCATCCCTCACAACTGCCCTGATATCATCTTTTATTAACAGGGCTACCCCACCTTCTTTCCCTTCTTGCCTATCTTTCTGAATCGTCAGATACCCCTGCATGTTTAATTCCCAGTCTTGGCCACCTTGCAACCATGTTTCTGTAATGGCCACCAAATCATACCCATTTGTAATGATTTGTGCCATCAACTCATTTACTTTATTTCGAATGCTGCGTGCATTTAGGTAGAGTGTTTTCATCCTAGTTTTTAAACCATGATTTTTAGTTTTGACCCCTCCTGCAGCCCTTTTATATTCAGTGGCTCTTTTTGTTTCTTGCCTTTGGTTTCTCTGCCCTCCACTTTTACTCATCTCTTTTCTGTCTTTTGTTTTTGTCTCCTTTTTGTTTCCCTCTGTCTCCCTGTATTGGTTCCCATCCCCCTGCCATATTAGTTTAACTCCTCACCAACAGCACTAGCAAACACTCCCCCTAGGACATTGGTTCCGGTCCTGCCCAAGTGCAGACCGTCCAGTTTGTACTGGTCCCACCTCCCCCAGAACCTGTTCCAAAGACCCACGAGTTTGAATCCCTCCCTGCTGCACCACTGCTCAAGCCACGTATTCATCTGTGCTATCCTGCGATTCCTAATCTGACTAGCACGTGGCACTGGTAGCAATCCCGAGATTACTACTTTTGAGGTCCTACTTTTTAATTTAGCTCCTAGCTCCTTAAATTCGTCTCGTAGGACCTCATCCCTTTTTTTACCTATGTCGTTGGTACCAATGTGCACCACGACAACTGGCTGTTCTCCCTCCCTTTTTCGAATGTTTTGCACTCGCTCGGAGACATCCTTGACCCTTGCACCAGGGAGGCAACATACCATCCTGGAGTCTCGATTGTGGCCGCAGAAACGCCTATCTATTCCCCTTATGATTGAATCCCCTATCACTATCGCTCTCCCACTCTTTTTTATGGCCTCCTGTACAACAGAGCCAGCCACGGTGCCATGAACTTGGCTGCTGATGCTCTCCCCTGATAAGTCATCTCCCTCAACAGCACTCAAAGCAGTGTATCTGTTTTGCAGGGGGATGACCAGATGGGACCCCTGCACTACCTTCTTTGTACTACTCTTCCTGCTGGTCTTCCATTCCCTAGCTGGTTGTGGATCCTTCTCATGCGGTAAGACCAACTCACTACACGTGCCACTTATGTCATTCTCAGCATCGTGGATGCTCCAGAGTGAATCCACCCTTAGTTCCAATTCCGCAACGCGGTCCATCAGGAGATGGAGGCGGATACCACATGTAGTCGTCAGGGACAAGGGGGATTTAATAATGGGAAATGTGGAAATGGCTTCGGTCTTCACAGTGGAAGACACAAAAACCATGCCAAAAATTGCTGGTCACGGGAATGTGGGATAATCACTATCACTAGCGGGGTAGTGCTGGACAGGCTAATGGGACTCAAGGTAGACAAATCCCCTGGTCCTGATGAAATGCATCCTAGGGTATTAAAAGAGATGGCGGAAGTTATAGCAGATGCATTCGTTATAATCTACCAAAATTCCCTGGAATCTGGGGAGGTACCAGCGGATTGGAAAGCAGCTAATGTAACACCTCTGATAAAAAAGGGGGCAGACAAAAGGCAGGTAACTATAGGCCGGTTAGTTTAACATCTGTAGTGGGGAAAATGCTTGAAGCTATCATTAAGGAAGAAATAGCGGGACATCTGGATAGGAATAGTGCAATCAAGCAGATGCAACATGGATTCATGAAGGGGAAATCATGTTGAACTAATTTATTGGAATTCTTTGAGGATATATCGAGCATGGTGGATAGAGGTGTACCGAAGGATGTGATGTATTTAGATTTCCAAAAGGCATTCAATAAGGTGTCACACAAAAGGTTACTGCAGAAGATAAAGGTACGCGGAGTCAGAGGAAATTATTAGCATGGATCTGGAACTGGCTAGCTAACAGAAAGCAGAGAGTCGGGATAAATGGGTCCTTTTCAGGTTGGAAATCGGTGGTAAGTGGTGTGCCACAGGGATCGGTGCTGGGACCACAACTGTTTACATAGATGACCTGGAAGAGGGGACAGAGTGTAGTGTAACAAAATTTGCAGATGACACAAAGATTAGTGGGAAAGCGGGTTGTGTAGAGGACACAGAGAGGCTGCAAAGAGATTTAGCTAGGTTAAGCGAATGGGCTAAGGTTTGGCAGATGGAATACATTGTCGGAAAATGTGAGGTCATCCACCTTGGGAAAAAAAAACAGTAAAAGGGAATATTATTTGAATGGGGAGAAATTACAACATGCTGCGGTGCAGAGGGACCTGGGGGTCCTTGTGCATGAATCCCAAAAAGTTAGTTTGCAGGTGCAGCAGGTAATCAGGAAGGCGAATGGAATGTTGGCCTTCATTGCGAGAGGGATGGAGACAAAAGCAGGGAGGTCCTTCTGCAATTGTATAGGGTATTGGTGAGGCCACACCTGGAGTACTGCGTGCAGTTTTGGACACCTTTCTTAAGGAAGGATATACTAGCTTTGGAGGGGGTACAGAGACGATTCACTCGGCTGATTCCAGAGATGAGGGGTTTACCTTATGATGATAGATTGAGTAGACTGGGTCTTTACTCGTTGGAGTTCAGAAGGATGAGGGGTGATCTTATAGAAACATTTAAAATAATGAAAGGGACAGACAAGATAGAGGCAGAGAGGTTGTTTCCACTGGTAGGGGAGACTAGAACTAGGGGGCACAGCCTCAAAATACGGGAGAGCCAATTTAAAACCGAATTGAGAAGGAATTTCTTCTCCCAGAGGGTTGTGAATCTGTGGAATTCTCTGCCCAAGGAAGCAGTTGAGGCTAGCTCATTAAATGTATTCAAATCACAGATAGATAGATTTTTAACCAATAAGGGAATTAAGGGTTACGGGGAGCGGGCGGGTAAGTGGAGCTGAGTCCATGGCCAGATCAGCCATGATCTTGTTGAATGGCAGAGCAGGCTCGAGGGGTTAGATGGCCTAATCCTGTTCCTAATTCTTATGTTCTTATGTTATATTGATAGCCTCTGGTTTTGCTCTTCCCCACAAGTAGAAACATTCTCTGTACACTCTATCACAACCTTTCATAATTTTAATTAAATAAATATAAGTTGTTAAGTAATAATATTGCCACCCTCGTCAATTATACATTTCCATTACCTGTGGTGCCTGCTGATCGCAGAAGGCAATGCTGTTCTGGTTACTGCATTTCTCATACTGCTTATTACTGTGATTTGGTTATGTTGTCAGTGTCATGAACTGGTAGTAATATGCTTTTGTTTTAATTATTTTATCCGCAAGGTTAATCTGAGTTCAGTGGCTGGAACAACCAGCACCAGAAACTTTGCCATTTACATAGCATCTGTTACACAGGAACAGGCCATGCGACCCAACTTGTCTATGCCGATACTTATATCCACACCAGCCTCTGCCCAGCCTGCTAGGTTTGCCAAACCTGGTTGCAGGCATTTCTGCAGGTTTGATCATGCAAATTCTAACCACGTGCTGTTAGATCACGTGATGTCTGAAAATATTAATTGCATTTATCTTGTAAAAGTTGGTTCCCCTGTACTTGAGTATTGATGCTCATGCTTTAGCACCAGCAGCTGTTTTGTGCAAGAAGCTGAGAACCAGGAGGCCACCATGAGCAGCCAAAGAAGGGAAATCGAGGATGGGGAAAAGGCTCTTTCTCCTCACTATATGCTCACGGTATTGAAATCAAAGCTCACTGCACTGTATCCCACTCAAACTCATATTGTGCAGAGTTTTGGCCAGTCCATTATAGGAAGAATTTAAAAGCAATGCAAAACATACAGAGGTAGAGTTTCCATTTTGGGCGCAATCAGCGAGTTCAGAACAAATTGCGCCCCAAAATTGCGACTGTTTTGAAAATCCCTCATCATGTTTCTGCACAAACTCATTTGCAAATCACCGAATGCAATATCTGCCATGGACCGACCGGCACAATCGAGCAGCTTTTAAACCATAATTAAAATTTTAAAAATGTTGCTTTAAAAAATATTCCTTGATACAATTAAGAGTGGTAATTAGGTACAGTTTGATTTTTACAACTGAAAATAGGTTTATCATGAAAACGATAAGCATTTTAAATCATAGTGTCAATCCACTACCTGTGAGTAACCCGATTTTAAATTACAGAAAATGAGTTATAAAAATATAGAAAATTATTTCCTAATTAGATTGAGACGTCCAATGGTTGTGAAAGACGCTATATAAATCCAAGCATTTCTTTTAGTTTGGGGTTCAGTAGTCATTTCCTCAGCAACTTTTTTCCAAAAAATTTGTTTAAAACCTTTCAAAACGTACTCATTAGTATCCTTGCGCCCAAAAAATCCAGCTTAATTTTAGGAACCTCCTCAAAGGCCTGCTAACGAGAACAATTAGTGGAAATTCCCAATGGTGTTTAACTCTCCTTTCGGGCGTGACCACTTTTGTGAGCAGTGCCAGCTTCTAGCGCAATGTTCTTAAAACTAACGCAAAAAGATCACGGAAACTCAAGTTGCGCTGAATAGAATTTGCGCTTAAAATTCCGTGATCCATTGCAGCAGTTACGCCGATATTAGGAGAATTGGGCCAAATAAACAGAGCAATCAAATGGAAAATTCAGGCTAAAATGTAGATTAATACGGATGTTACTATTACCAGAGATGAAAGGCTACAATTATCAAGTTTATTGAAAAGTTAGAGGTACTTTTCCACTAGATTTTTAAGGATTATGAAGCATTATGATAAGGTAACTAATGATATTTTCCACTGGTCAGTGAGTCAGTAGCATGAGGGTACATAATTCTGATGATCACAAAAACAATTAATGGGGGCCAAATTTTAGGTCACGATCCCCCACACCCAATGTGCCCCGAAAAGTGTGTCAGCCATTACATTGGGTCGGGCGGTTATTACTGAGAGGGCCTCAGTAAAATATTAAAATAAGGGACCTTCACCTGTTTTCCTAAACTGAACTGTAGGAGTGCCAGATTTGTGCATTCTTTACCCCTCCCAATAATTCTTGGCACAGTGTCAGAAAGCAAGTTGCATCGGCAGTATTTAAAGACATCCTTTGCTGCACTGAAGTAAGTCTCTGGTTAATCTTTTTAGGCAGGTAGTGAGCTTGTAGGCCTTTTTTGACTACTGTAGCTGCTACATCTGTTTGCAAAACCCGAGGACAATTGACTTTTAGGAGCAACAGAACTATTTCTGTGTAGGGGATACAGTTCATTGTTGGTGAAAAATAGACTGCCATTGGGGCTGGAGGATGAAGAAAAGGAGCAGCAGCAAAGAGAGCAGAGACATGTAGCTGCTTGCAAAAGATGACAAAGCATGGCAGGGTGCAGGAAGCCTTGCATCATGTGAGTCTTCCACAATAGAATGTCCTACCTCAACTTCTCCTTTGACTGCTCTCACTTCCTCTAAATAAAAGGTGTCACTTTTCATGGGAAGTTTGTTCCAGTCCTACTCAGGTCCCCTCCCTCACCTCTTTTACCGGTGCATTGATGACTGTATTGGTGCAGTTTCCTGCTCTCGCCCTGAATTTGAAAATCTCATCAACTTTGCTTCCAATTTCCACTCTTCCTTCGCCATTGTCCATCTCCGACTTTTCCCTAACTCCATTTCTAGGGAAAGGCAGTTGACCAATATCCACTATAAACCCACTGACTCCCAGTTACCTTGATTGCACTTCCTTCCAGCCCCGCTTCGTGTAGGGACTCTATTCCATTCTTCCAGTTTCTCTGTCTTCGTCACATCCGTTCTGACGATGCCACCTCCACACCAGTGCTGCCGACATGTCTTCCTTTTTCCTTAACGGAGGTTGACAGGACCCGCGACCATGTCCTTCCCATTTTCCGCCCCACTCCCACTTTGACCTCGGCCTCTTACACTATTTCAATGAAGCTCAAAGGAAGCGTGAGGAACAGCACCTCATCTTTCGATGAGGCACTTTACAACCTTCTGGACTCAACATCTGCTCTCATCCCTTCCCCTCCTCCCAGAAACACGAAAGGGT
Organism: Pristiophorus japonicus; assembly: GCF_044704955.1. Classification (NCBI taxonomy): domain Eukaryota; kingdom Metazoa; phylum Chordata; class Chondrichthyes; family Pristiophoridae; genus Pristiophorus; species Pristiophorus japonicus. Next base: position 177,635,721 of record NC_091988.1, on the reverse strand, counting down.
TGTACTTGTCCTTACCCACTCTACCAGCCTCCACATTCAACAGATCATTCTCTGTCATTTCTGCCATCTCCAGCATGATGCCACCACCAAGCACATCATCCCTTCCCTTTTCATCATTCCGAAGGGACCATTCTCTCCGCGGCACCCTGGTCCACTCCTCAATCACCCCCTCCCCCTTAGCACCTTCCCGTGCAAACGCAGGAGATGCAACTCCTGTCCTTTAACCTCCTCCCTTACCACCATCCAGGGCCCCAAACACACTTTCCTGGTGAAACAACGATTTGTATTTCTTTCAATTTAGTATATTGTATTCACTGGTCACGATGTGGTCTCTTTACATTGGGAAGACCAATGCAGATTGGGTGAATGCTTTGTGGAAAACCTCCGTTCAGTCCGCAAGCATGACCTTGAGCTTCCGATCATCTGTCGTTTTAATTTTCCGCCCCACTCCCACTTTGACCTCTGCCTTTTACACTATTTTAATGAAGCTCAAAGGAAGCGTGAGGAACAGCACCTCATCTTTCGATTAGGCACTTTACAACCTTCTGGACTCAACATCGAGTTCAACTATTTCAGATCATAACCACTGCCCCCATTTCTTCAGACAGCAGCTGTTGGTAATGCTTCTGCTATTCCCATTTTCACCTCCTCTAGACCCATCTTTTGTTACTTTACTTGTCCCATTACAATCCCCTTTTGCCTTGCACCATCAACCCTTGTGTCATTTAATTTCTCCTGCTTTCCACCCTATCACAGAACTTTCATTTGTTCTTTCCTCCCGTCCCAGTTTACCTGCCTCTGTACTTTCTTAAAACCTGATAGTTATAGATCTATTTCCCAGTTCTGATGAAAGGTCATCGACCTAAAACATTAACTGTTTCTCTCTCCACTGATGCTGACGGACTTGCTGAGTATTTCCAGCATTTTCTGGTTTTATTACAGGTTAGTTGCTGGATTTTTACTTCTGGCTGCTGTTGTAATTCTATGTATTTTTGGCGCTTTCCCATACTTGTTTAAAGTTTCAATAGTCTACAGGGAGTGGCCTGGTTGGTGCTGAAGTTCTTTTTCAGTGACTTAAAGGCTTGCTCACAAGCCAGTTGCTTCCAGACATGGGTAGTCCAATAGGGCTTCCTCTTGGCATTGAGCATGACAGAGAATTAGCAGAAGACATGCAGAGCAGGACAAGCTACCAGAAGCGGGAGGCATTTCTGTGTGCCCTCCAGCGAGCTGGCACCTGCGCTATCCTTTCCTCCATTCTCCTGGGTTTCCCGCCTGCATCGGAACCCCTCTTCCCGCCCCCCAACCCGCCTTCCCCATTAAAATCCAGACCCATGGAAATGAGCAAGCACCATGAAGTTGGCATCCTTTCTGCAGTGCAATCAACGGGCATGGGTTAATCATGCATCGCGATCCCTGCAGCCATTTTCAGGGTTATTCAATTTAACCCCCACAATATTTATTTAAGGAAGCTTATGAAGGGAGTAATACTTGACTTGTTCAGACAAATTTGTTAAAAAAAATCTATTTTTATTACTTTGGGGTACTTATTTCATTTTTTTAATCATTTTCAGAACTTACCAAGATCTATTTCAGGATCCAGATTAATTTAGGAAGGACTGTGAAATAGAAGCTTTGCAGACTCTTGATAAGTCATGACACATCCAAATTATTCAGAGTGTGTAAATCCAGTCAAAATTGTGCATGCCAACTCTTCAAGTCAGAGCCTAACATAGAGGAACAGCATTACAGCATCATAGTCATTTGTGCTGTCCATAGATACTGAGTAGTTCGCATTCTAGTCGTTCTTTAAGGGGATTTTTTTGTCCTTTATAATTCTCAAGTTGCTGAGTTGAAGTGACCTGGAATAAATAATTCCGTAGCTCCGGCAGCGTTGGGATTCCTGATTTATCAGCAAACATCAGTGTTTCCCCAGAAGGTTATGAAATCTGGAAGCAACTGTTTCTACAATAACACTAGATGGTGGTGTCAAATCTCATTGTGCTGTCACCCACATAACTGCCAGAAGCTAAAATGTTTTTCATTTGAAGGAGGTGAAAACACTAATAAATAGGGTGAGGATATTTTTGAAATAATTATTTGAATTGTATTATATTTTGATAGTAACCAATCCTATCCTTTTACAGCGTATGCACTTGATAAATCTATTCAACAAAACTTTAGTTAAAAGCTTTGGTCCCACTTACAGGTGAATTGCAAGCTGAACACATTTTTAAAGCCCTGCTGCAATGTGTTAGCGACTTGTGTAGTTATACTGTGCTATCAATCTGAGTTTGGTAGCTACTGAATTGGATTTTGGCCAGAAATGCCTAATTATACTGCGTAGCTGAAATTGTACTCGTGGCCAAGACTGAAGCCATCCTGTTTGGCCCTTGCCCAAACCGTTGCAACCTATAACAACATCTTGCATTTATATAGTCCCTTAATGTAGTAAAACACCCCAAAGCACTTCACAGAACTGTAATCAAAACATGCATGCCGAGCCAAAGGAGGAACGGTTTAGAAGGGTAACCAAAAGCATGGTTAAAGAGGTGGATTTTAAGGAGAGTCTTAAAGGAGGTGAGGGAGGTAGGAAGACAGAAGGATTGAAGGAGGAAATTCTGGAGCAAATAAAGAAGGGATATACAAAAAGCCAGAGTTAGAGGAAGAGAGAATTTGGGGGGGAGGGGAGAAGTGATTGAGGGGTTCAGAAAGAGATGTGACCATGAAGGGATTTAAACATGAGAACCAGAAATTTTAATTTGAGGCATTGAGGGGCTGGGTTCCAATGTATGCCAGTGAAGACAAGGGCTGCTTGTTCTAGGTCCAAGTGAGAAGAACTCTTAATGCACTATTAAACTGTTGAACTATACAAAGCCCAGACCGCCTATTGATTCTTACCTAGATACTTAAGTTACTGAGCAGTCATAATTTATGTTGACCTTTTTAGTGGAGTATTAATTTCCTTTTCTATTTATCGACTTGTATAAAGAAACCCAGGTTAGAAATCTGTTATATTTTAGGATAGTCTAAATACAGATTATTCTCTGATACAGTCAGTGGCGTATTTGTTAGCAATACTTAAATCCAAATCACTTACAGGTAAGCCCAGAGAAAAATTATGAGCCCAATGAGCTGGGGTGTGATATGGATGTGGGTTTGCACCCAAGATGTACATTGGGTATACACAGAGCATCACCAGTTGCTTATCCACAGAAGGGAGGGAAAACTGAAACATTTGTGTGCTCCTATTTAATTTCTTCCCTTCCCCTCCATTATCCTTTTATGCCTCAAAATCCCCAGGCAAGAGGACCAGCCGGCAACCGGTTTCTACGGTTGTGCTTCCTGCAACCAATTATTATGAGCTGCCTCAGAATAGCCTGGGTGTTTGACGTTGATCAGTTATTTATTCAGACATTTACTTTTTATTTGAGTACTTACAATCAAAACATATGATTGATTTACAAAAGCTTTTCATTATATTTATTTTAAATCTTTGACATTGGTATTATTAGGAACTGAGTTGTCTTCATTTTAACTCCAAATTGTTACACTTTCTAGAGTCAGAAACTCTGGCAACTATTTTGGAGGAGTGTTTTCAAGGGATAAGAACATAAGAATTAGGAACAGGAGTAGGCCATCTAGCCCCTCGAGCCTGCTCCGCCATTCAATAAGATCATGGCTGATCTGGCCGTGGACTCAGTTCCACTTACCCACCCTCTCCCCGTAACCCTTAATTCCCTTATTCGTTAAAAATCTATCTATCTGTGACTTGAACACATTCAATGAGCTAGCCTCAACTGCTTCCTTGGGCAGAGAATTCCACAGATTCACAACCCTCTGGGAGAAGAAATTCCTTCTCAACTCGGTTTTAAATTGGCTCCTCCGTATTTTGAGGCTGTCGAGGATGGATTTGGGTGTAGCTTTCTTCTAGCAGATGGCAACGTATGTGCTCATGCTTAAAACATACTGTGTAAGGGACAGTTACTTATGAATTCAGTACATGGTTTTGAATAGATGGCATAATCTATCTATACATGCACATCTATAACACACATTTAAATACAAACTTCTGTCTTACACTTAATTTGAAACGTTCATAGAAACTCCACAAGCAATAGAAAATACTATGCTGACACAGGAGTACGAATGCCTATAGCCTTTGACTAACATACCTCTTCTATATCTGCTGCTAATATTTACTGCATGGGGAATTTCAGGATTAGTCTGCACCATATATGTCTCTCCAGCAGATTATGTATACTTTATTTTCCATTTTAAGCAGCTTTTTATCATTTTATGCAGCTTTTTTTCTTTAATTCATTCATGTTTTAACAATCCAGCAAACAAAAAGAAGAAAATATAATTTAATGTTCCTATTCTGGCTTTATTTGCACAATGTTTTCATCAAAACTCTAGTGGGCCAAAATTTCCCTCTTTTTTTTTTAAGGCCCGTTACCGCCTCTAAGAGGCAGTAATGGGGGCGGGAAGGCCTTTCCAACTGGGGACAGGCGGAAGGTGTGACCCATCTGGAATTGCCCCTGGGCCAGCGGAATCGGGTTTTCGCCGCGCCGTGTTTCTGCTCTGTTTGGCGCTCCGACCAGCGGCGACCCCTTTTCCACCCAGTGTGGGAAATTGTCCCGCGGAAGCGCAGCCGGTGCCGATCAGTGCCCCCGACAGCTTCGTGCGACAATGGCGGCCGCTGGTTCAGCCGGGCCACCAACAGACAGCCCGGCACCCCCTCTTGGATGCCGGGCCGCTGGCCTGGCCGAAGCTCTCCCTGGTGATCTAGTGGGTGCCAAGGAGGTCTCGCAGCATCCCTCCCCTTTAAGTGGCGAGACCTTGCTACGTGTCCTGGCGGTAATTTATCATTTAATTTGAATTATCCACCCCAAATGGGGTGGAGGGCAATTTCGTCCCCGAGGACTTGTAGTTTCAAGAATGTTTAGATTGTTACTGCAGTAAAAACATATCTAGGTAACATGCCGAACCCCAGTAGTAGGGTGGTGTTAAACTTCTAACATCGAGTTAAAAACCTGGATATTATTGTGAGTGAAGTTATTGGACCAACACTTAACTCATCCGTACCAAACTGTTTCACTATTTGAATTAAGGTGCTAAACCATTCATTTTAAATGGGTTAGTAACCCTAGTAATATTGCAGAGAGGGATTTGATACCTGTATCAGCATGTTAAGTGCTTGCAAAATATCGCTTAGTGATTTCCTGGCTGAAATCAGATAATCCAAATAGTTGTGAAAATGTCAGCATTGAGCTTCAGTTTGGTTCTTTATGATCACATAGTGTAAACAAATGCTTACAATTTGAATTTTGTTGTAACAATAATTAACTCACAGGAAGAGTGATGTTGCAACTTGTGTGCTTTAGATTTTTCAAATCTTAACATAAATTATTTCAAAAAACTTAATCAATGTTAAAAACAGACATAACAAAAGGGCATAATCATTTATTGTAAACAGACAAACAGTGCTACAATTTGTACCTCTGAGCTCACATACAAGGGATACAGTTAAATCCTCTGTGCCGTATATTAAAAAGTGAAAGTGATCCATGTCAAAACAATATTTTCATACTCACATATTTTCACACTGGAACTTGTTTGTACATGTTTAAACAAAAAAAACCCATGAAGATCTTTATAAAGTAATCACAATTTGGAAGTGTTTTTATGCTGACCATCACTACATTATTTGTAGGATGGATCATTTGAAAGAAATCATGAAATAGAAATGATTCCATGTACAGTAGCTGCACCGTATTATAAATGTTATATATTGTAAACAGTGTTGACTTGAAACCAACAAAGTATGGAGGGTTAAGTTCAGGTATAGTGGAATCAGTTCCACTGATGTTCTTTTCATGTAGTTTATGCTTTAAAATGCACACAAACTAATGGCACAATTTTAGGAGTTGCCAATAACTGGTGACTCTTAAGCTTCATCAATATTAAAACTATGGTGGCTTGTTTTAAAATATATAATCACATTATTTGAACATCTCTTGAAACAGAATGTACTCTAACTTTGTATTTGTAAGTTACATTTACAAAATATGATTTTTGTAGATGTTAATATCGATCACTTAAAAAATGTAAGAAAATGCAAGGAAACATGCAACTGTTTGTAACAGTGCAAAAGTGCTTCTGGCCTCCTCAAAAGGATATTTCAAAACAGTTTTCAGAGTTGGGGAGTAATTTAGTGATAACAGTTCTTCACAGGTCAATACTGTGTATTCAGTCTTGCTTAACCTACTTACCAACTTTGTGATTAATTTTGTTAATCCTATATAAAGGAAAAAAGAATAAAGGCTTGAGATTCTGTCTTCTGACTGAGGTACATATCTTGCTGATGGAGTTATAAAGTGTCCAGTTAGATGCTGTTTAATAGTAAACATCACTTGGCTCACGCGCCTTTAGTACAGGCTTCAGCTACTATTCTATTAATGTAACAAAGTTATTTCTGTGCATTTTTTGTGCAGTTATTTTAAGGTATGTTTTGCACATTATAAATACCACTCGTGGCCTTTTAACTCCGGTATAACAAATCGTCATAGGATAAACACACAACTAGATAAGTCTGCACCTCCTGAGCAATTCTTTGGGTACTATATTAATACTTTTCAAGTGGGATTTAACATGGGTAAAATGCAGATTCTTACCACACCAAAGTTAAGATTGCTTTTTCGGTGACTATGATTGAATAATATATTTAAAAAATATAAAATCAATTTAAAATTAGTTGTGCTGAATGTCATGATATGTAGATGCTGTAAAGACAGACGCTGCTATAGATTACATTCAATTACAAAGAGATAAATTGTTTAATTTAAATAAGCATGAGTCTCTGCACGCTCATCTCAATGGGGTTAGGAGTCTAAAATTTTGCCTAAATGGTCGGGTGACTATTTTCCATGTAAGGCATCACAGCTGAGCCCAGTCCTGTCCTCACTCAACATACATACATATGTACTTCCAGAACGAGTCGCTGCATTGCAATCAGAACAAAGAACCCTGGCTGACTGTCCTGTCCCTAACCCAGATATCCTGTGGCTAACTGTAATGTTGTACAGCCATCCAATTTAAGATGAACTCAATCCTGTTGTTTGCACATAGTTAAGGCCAGGCTATGGTCTTATTTGTAGCTTTCTTTACTGCCTATTACTGGTACCAGAAATTAGCTGCTCATTGCTCCACTTTGTTTTGGTTCAACACTACCCTTTTGGTGCAGCAAAAGTTCGCTAATGGTAGGAGAGAAAGTTTCAATGGATGCCATTCAAGGCCGAAATCCCAGCGTGTACCTATTCCTAAAACAAATGTAATATTTTCCAGCAGAAGAGCAAAATTACCTTGTGATTGTTTTAAATTGTGTAAAGGAAATCCAGTACTCAAAGGGTTAACAGAAGCACCTGCATCCAAAGTGATTTTTTGGGTAGTTTTTCTCCCTTGACAGTTTTCTCCCTCCTTTACCGGTATTGTTGACTCCTTTCTGAGGTATGATTCTACAGTACCTTCTCCAAGTGAGGCTTAGGAATGTGAGTTGGCAGGCTATTTGAGTTGTATAAAATTATTACGGGCCTAGATATAGATAGGAAGGAATTTCCATTAGCAGAGGAGTCAACAACTAGAGGGCATAGATTTAAAGTAAGTGATAGGAGGTTTAGAGAGGATTTGAGGGGAAATTTCTTCACTCAGAGGGCGGTGGGGGTCTGGACCTCACGGCCTGAAAGGGTGGTAGAGGCAGAAACCCTCAGCACATTTAAAAAGTACTTGGATATGCACTTGAAGCGCCGTAATCGACAAGGCTATGGACCAAGAGCTGGAAAGTGGCGAAAGAAGGCTGGATAGCTCGGCCGGAGCGGTCACGATGGGCTGAAATGACATCCTTCCGTGCTATAAATTTCTATGATTCTATGATTTGATCATGAAGAGAGGTGGGATGGGCATCACAGCTGAGCCTGATCCTGCCCTCACTCAACTTGCACACATAGGCACTTCCAAGCAGGAGTCACCGCATAGCGACCAGGAATAGGAATTCTGGCTGACTTTTCCATCACTAACCTGGAAACCTGTAGCCAACTGGAATGCTATACAAACTAATTCAGTAGTGAACAAGGATTTAATTTGGGACCTTGCTGGTCTGCATGGCAAAGGTACTCCCTGGATAAATTCACTGAAAACATCAGGGAGCTGCAGAGGTCTTTCAGTACCTTTGTATATTGCTATAGGTGACTGGAATTGAGAGCATAATTTTCTTTGTTTTGTAATTTTTTTAAGGAGTCAGTTACTTTTCTAATCCTCAATTAGTTATATATGTAGGAGGGAGATTACACAAAAATAATTATTTGGATTAAATTCAGTTTAAATTCCCTTTTAATATCCTGGACTTTAATTTCCCAAATGTTATTGCGGTTGTCAGATGCTCATAAAAGTGAGCTGCACAATGTAATGGAACTATATTACCATCTGGATTGAATTTCTTGTTAAATGTCTGTGCTAATTTCACGGCTAACGTTAAGTTCTACCATCTTCCATACAAAATTTAATTCCAGTCAAGATGAAATATCATCACATTAAACCTAGATTGTTGATTTTTTTTTGAAAAGGCAGCTCTGAATAATGCACTTTGTGACTGCAGGTATAAATACTGTAAAGGTTTGAGGGAACTTAGCAGCATGGTGTATTAGAATCCACAGCACAAAGCTGCCCACTATTAGCTACAAATTGGTGTTAAATTTGAAAACTTAAATACAGAGGTTGGGATTTGAAACTGTTACACTGGGGCTGGAGGAAGTGTACTTTTAAGGTTGGAATTAAGACAGATTGTTTCCCTCAAAACAGTCTTTTGTACCTAACCTGAGAGTGCCTCAAATCTGTACCTAACCTGGAAATGCTCCAAATTGGCCCAGGGTTGCAAAATTGAAAAGTGGTCTATTTGCAAGCACTGATATCTCTCATTTTGATAAGCACAAAATTTCACCAGAAATACATAAAAAGGAAACAAAAAGTTGTATAGGACTAAGGTCCTAGTGCAGTCATGCATAATATCAATAGAATATATTGCAAAAGAAAATTCTTAATCAGCATGCCATTGCAGTTTACCAATGCTACCATAGTGTGCTACACTATGAGTGACAGGATGCACCTTCATGGCTGTGATACTTCACATTGTGAGTTATTTACCACAGCAAGCTGTTGGTAGGAGCTGTTGAGTCCAGGTGCTTCTCAAAAGGGAGGAGGAAAAAATACTGGAGAGTAAAAAAAAATCTACCCCTGCAAATAGCTCAACAGCAGCAATGTCTGAGGCCAAGGAGCAAGTCTCAAACAACTGTGTGCAGTAAGCATACACAGCAAAAGAATGGGGAGGAGGAGCTTACAAAAATGACTTTAAAATATAAAATGTAACTTCTACATTTTGACTGTAAAATTCTAATTTACTTGTGGTCATTGAGTTAAAAAAATTCCTTAAGCACTATCTTGCTATGACGTTACTATAACGCAGTTTTTATTTTCAGCTGAAAACTTTTTTAAAGATGCAGTGGCAACAAGAATACCACTTTACCAATAAATTGTATGAACTCTCTCTCCAACTGTAAATTTGACTGAGTGAGAATGGTTGTGAGGAAAAGTGACAGCACAGCATCGGCAGGACATCCTCCATAAGCTGCTAATAGAAACTGCCTTGGTTTAAACTTACAGAGTTTTCCATCTTTATATTTTTTTCGCTCATTACACATTTGCAGCCCTTGCTAAAGTACAAAACAAACAAATTAAACATTGTATCATGATTATTCACCGACTACACGTAAAAACAGGTCTCAGAAAGATAATACACTTTTGCTGAAAGGTAAGTAAAAATACACTGGAATACTGTTTAAACAGAACATCAACTTCAACATTATTGAACAATGATTTTTAACTGCACTATATTCATTTTTATCAACAGTTTTATGATTTACTATCCATCTACCAATAATCCAGCTACAGATATGTATAATATAACAATAAAATACTATTTTAGGTGTTAGAAAATAAGTTGAAAATCTAAAAGGTGGACAATAGCACCATTAAGAGTTAAACGCCCTTAAAATCCCTTAAAATGAGTGTCTACAAAGTACACTAGAAAACTGTGAAGTATAATCTTCACACGACAGTAATAAAACTACAGCTAAAAGTAGGAATTCTGTTTTTTTTCCATATAAAAGATGAGATTAAAAAATCTAAAACAACTATGGTAGGTCTGTTTGCTACCTACCCTGTCCTGAGTTATGACTGTGAGTAATGGCCACAGTATCATAAATGCACAGCATGCAACCTTCACAATAACGCCATTCAGATTTCTCGTGTCACAGTATAGTGATATGTTAAAATCAGTCTGGATTTGTTTTACTACTGATCATCCTCTATGAAAGCACCTTTATATTCCTGAAAGGCATATATTGTACTGTATTATTCACAAGCAAAGTAATCCTTCAGTGGTGCAAATAGGTGGCGAATGACAGGCACACTCCATGACCTTCCAAGAAGTTTTTGTCGGGCTCCTCGTCCCATGTTTGACACATCTGTGTAATGCACTGGGAAGCCAAAAATCCTGCAGGAAGAGAAACAAACAGCATAAAAAGTTTCTGTTGAAAGCATGCCATTGCACCTAAAATATAATTTGCATATGTTTCCAGGATGTGTCTGTTTTGCAGAAGTAAATATAGAATAAAAAAGACCACAGCCCATCAAATCTGTTCCTTCCACAGACCACATATTATTTATCCAATCAGGAATTCTATCCTACTCAATTAGTCTGAATCTCTCACATCCAACAACATCTTACATTTATATAATGCTTTTAACGCAGTAATACATCTCAAAGCGCTTCACGGGAGTGATATGCAACGTATCAATGGATTTTGTTTTGATACCGAGACACATGAAGTGATATTGGGAATGGTGATCAAAAGCTTGGTCAAAGAGGTAGGTTTTAAGGAGCATCTTAATGGAGGAGTGAGAGGCAGAGAGGTTTAGGGAGGGAATTCCAGAGCTCTGACAGCTCATCCAGATTATTAAATTAAGGCTCTAGTCCCAATTTCGGACTGGCCCCAAGCTTCCTGGTTTGTGTATTGCTGCGGATATCTGAAACTGGACAGCGGCAAATTTCTACCCCATTGTAGCTTTTTTTAATGATCTATATTAAATCTAGTCACTGCACCTTTATATTGGTTGAGAATTCTCAGAACACCAACAAATGCTGACATTTTTTACTTCTGGAACACCTGACAATTAATGTTTGCTCAAAACAAAATCCATTGATACTTTTTAAGATTACATATTATGTTGTCAATTTAAAGATGTATATTTATGTCAATATGCTGACAAATTTTACGGCTAGTTTTCAGAATTTATTTACAAATTTCCAGATTTTGATGGTTAAATAAGCAGTTAAACTTCATCGTTATCACACTGTTTAATTCAAATAAACTCTTAAAATAACAAAACTATTCAGCAGTGAGATTGCTACACCTCTTGAATAGAGTGAATCTTCTGTTGATTTAATTCAAAAAAAATATTTAAATTCAATAGTCCCATTTAATGCCCTAACGTTAAAGGGGAAGTATATTTACAGAATTTCTAGAATAATAAGCTGTGCACTTACTGATGTTCCTTATTCTCTTTTCATAACTATATTTTATATATATCTTTAAAGATGCTGTTTTGATACAACTTGGGGCCAAAACTTTTCTGTGAAATTGCCCGGTTATGGTATTTTGCAGACGCAATAGGGTTGCTTACATGTTCCCAGCAGGGTACAATGCCCAGTGGAGGTGCATGGCAAGAAAATACACTGTGAATTACATTGAGCCTGTGACTTTCCACCCATTAATTTTGATAAATGAAAAATCAAAGCTACATACCCGCGATTCCCCACCACCTGCCAACCGATAACCACGCACAGAATCAGCCCCATCATGTACAGGGAATGCCTTCATTCATCATGTTACCAGAATAGAATTTCATGTGCTACATAGAAGCAACTTGGGCATGTTTAAGCTGATCTTGTATCCCTATGTAGGCATATACCAAAAAGGCAAATTTGAAAACCTTTAGCTTGGAATTCTCAGCTCCAATAAATGGATCTAGGTGTGAGTTGTGTTCACGGAAAAACGGTAAATAAAAAGAAATAAAGACATTCTAGCTCTATGAACCTTTCGAGAGTACATCTGTCTTTATAATGATATCCTACTCACTGCATAATATGCTCATGAGTTACTATAAAGTGCAAATAAACTAATTGAAGATCTCATCAAACACTCCTAATTAAGACTCCAAATTGAGACTCCCAAGAAAACATTTTCCAGGGATTTCCTAATTGTCTTTTGTACCTCTTTTCTAAGCTCACCCGAGGCACTGGAAAAGTACAGAAAAGATTTACAAGGATGTTACCTGAATTGGGAGGATGAAACTATCAGGGAGCACTGAGCAGACGGAGACACTTTTCTCTGGAAAAGAGAAGACTAAGTGGATACTTGAAAGAGGTCTTTACAATTATAGGGGTTTGACATGGAGAGACCTTTTCCACTGTGAGCAAGTCCAGAACAGGGGTGCATCAATAGAAAATAGCCACTTACAGATCGCAAAGAATTTAGAAGAAATATCTTTACACAAAGAGTGGATAGAATGTGGAACTCGCTGCCACATGGAGTACTTCAAGCAAATAGTATTAAGGGAGAAGGGAACAGAGGGATATGAGGGCAGGGTGGGATGAGGTAATTACAGTGGAAGGAGGCTCATGGGGAGTATAAACACCAGCATAGACCAGTTGGAATGAAAGACATATTTCTGTGCTGTAGATTCTTTGTAATAAGTATTGTATGTGTCAGTTCAGGAATGATAGGAATCAAAAAAAGCAATTGTATGGTTTGATTGCTCAGTTTTCTGTTACTGTTCATTTGTTTTTGGTAGTTGTTCATTGAATCAAACTGCTTTTGACATGTTTACATTTAGTCAGTCAGGTATTAGATAAGACCTCCTCCAAAAATTCCCAAAATTTTGCAGATGAATACATGGGCCACGAAATTCGATAATGCTGCGCCCGTTTTACAGCATATACGCACACATTCTGAAGCAGAAGTGCGCTGCCTGCCAAATATTATAAGCATCGAAAGAGGCATCCAGGACCTGCACTTGAAACAGGCATTAGGCTCCTTATTTGCATATGCAACGGACCCAACGCCTGTTCGATACCCATTTTATCAAATTGGTTTGCCCTGAATGCAGCTGGTGCAGGCCAGCAACATTCAGGAAAGCCAGGTCTGCATGTGGCCTAACCATGGGTCCTTATAGGGACCACTGCAGGTCGCCACCAAAAAGATTACGTTTTACAAAAATATTTAACTCAATGTGGTGCCAGGAGGTGCAGGAGTGCTCCTCTCAGCTCCATATTAAAACCATGGGCCTGTGCTAGCCACCACTCAGGCCCTTTCCAATCAGGGTCTCCCCACCGCCCCTCCTAATTACTGCTGCCTCACCCCCTCTCCCAGTTGCATTCCTCCAGATTGCTTACCTGCCGTTTCCAAGATCTGCCCGAGGGTCACATGGTCTTCGCTGGTGAGCTGCCTGGGGAGGCTGAACATGTGTCTGTAAGTTGCCGGTCTAATGTAAATGAGGCGCAACGCCCAATATCAGGTTGGCCTTGGCCTAGCCGTTCCGGTTTAGGGATTGTTTTTTGTGCCCCGTTTGCGCTGGCCTGTTCCTAGGCCGTGATATCTTGAGGTGTGACCCATTCAGGTGTTACACCTTTAAAAGGTGCAATGTGATGGACGCACACTAGGCACAAACTTTTAAATATGGATGAGTCCGCTAAAAACAGCATCAGCTGAAATCACATTTCTTGGTTGGACTGGCAAAGGTCACAAAAATAAGACTGTTACAAATCTTAAATTAACATAACGTTCTTCCTCAATCATAAAACAATCTGTACCAGCTCATTATAGATATGGAATGTGAGCACATGTGACTGCAGTAGTTCTGTCCCAATATCGCCACTTTTGCATGCTTAATGGAAAGGGCAAGGGTGTATAGGCACTCATGCACAAACTGAAAAGTCATCCACCTGATCTCCCCATTCTAACAACTATTGAACTCGATTCCCCATTTCATGCAAACTTACACAAATTATATTGCACATGAGCACTGATGTCAGCTAGTATTATTCATAAAGACCTACATGACATTACTGCACAGAAGAGCAATGAAGCCTATCAAATATAAATGTTTGCCTGCATTTTACACAGATAAAGAGCAAAGATGGCCTGAAAAATCTTTATGACACATTATTATAGAGAAACAGTTAAGCTCATAAACCTTTTGAATGACATAAATCTATTTACACGGATGCAATCCCAATACTTTCAAAAAGCATTTCAGCCAAAGAAAACACACTAACCCTCAAGCACTGGTCACATTATTTGCTGAGCTAATTCTCTAGATTTCTTGTTTATTCAGAAGGGCAAAGATTACCACATATTCTGTTCTTCAAAGGATCACATAAGTACTTAAAGAAGCCACTCATCCCAACACATCTATCTACTCTGATTCCATCACCCTGGATTTTCCCTGTATATGCTCATTCTTTCTTTTGACAAATCATACTAACAATACAAGTCCTATAAGAAAATAGGGCCTATAAATTGATTGATGCAGTGCCCATTTTAGAGGTGTAAAACAGGCACCAAAGCGGCCAATTAGGTGGGCACTTGCACATTCTGCAGCAGACATACGTTACCCGTCATATTGGTAAAGGCAGAAAGAGAGGAATCCGGGGCCTATGCCTGAAACACCCCTTTGCATATGCAAATAAAGGGCCTAACGCCTGTTTGAGAGCCTCTTCACAAATTTCGCCTGCCCTGAACGCAGTCAGGCCAGCTGCATTCAGGAAAACATAGTCTACATGCCGCCTAAACAGCGGTCCATAAAGGGATCGTTACATCCCGTCACCAAAAACGCAAGTGTTAGCAAATACTTAGTTGAATGTGGATCCAGGAGTGCCCCTCCCAACTCCACTGCAGTACCAAAGACTGTTGCCAGCTCCCGCTCGGTCCCCTTCCAATCGTCCTCCCCCGCCCCCCACCTCTCCCAATTACATCCCCATCTCCCAATCACCCTCTCTCGATTGTTTTCCTTCTCCTGATTGCTTCCCCACTTCCTCGTATTTGTCTCTTCCCATGGCAGCAGTCCAAAATCCATTGCCGATTTGCCGGCGAGCTGCCTGGGAACAGCTTGCCGGTCTCATTTAAATGAGGCCCGAGGCACAACATCAGGTGTGCCTCAAGCCTACCCATTCCAGGGCTCGTTCCCTGTGTCCAATTTGTCATTTCTTGGTGTAAGTGTTCAGGAGCAAGTTACAAGCTTATATGGATTTCTAGGAAGGTTTGGAGCAAGTATGTGGCTGAATATTTAAGGCACTCAATCAGTACATGTTTGAAATTCATCCCTGGCATTGTTTATTTTGTGCAAGCTACAAGATACTCCCTGCTTTTCCCCCATTATGAAAAATAGCTAATGGCACACAAGACAAGTTGATTGTACAGACAAGAAACTAACCCTAATCATCAGAGACACAAAAGGACTTGCAAATTTATCAAGATTATTTTTTGTCTCATACAAAATTTACAGATAAATAATCTGCACTTCCAGTTGAACGAATGAATAGTTTAATGATCAAAATTACCAGGAACAAAGTACCTTGGGATAAATGTTATGATTTACCACTGTACAATGCATTGTGCAATGGAAGGACATATCGAACAGACAGAAAATTGTGCGGCATGAATCGCGTTTGCAGATCTCTGCGCCTAAATTCTTGAAGTAATCAAGAATTTTTAGTATTCTTATAGTAAAAGATCCTCTGGGGATGAGTGATCACAACAGAATTTCATATTAAGTTTGAGAATGATGTGGTGAAGTCCGAAACTAGGATCCATCATGTAAACAAAGGCAATTACGGAGGTATGAGGGGCGATTTGGCTAAGGTAGATTGGGAAATTAGATTAAAAGATATGACAGTAGATAAGCAATGGCAAACATTTAACAAAATAATTCATAATTCTCAACGAATATACAGTCCTTTGAAGAATAAAAGCTCACTTGAAAAGTGGTACAACCATGATGAACTAGAAGTTAAGGATAGTGTTAGATCAAAAGAGGCTTACAATGTTGCTAAAAATAGTAAGCCTGAGGATTGGGAGGGTTTTAAAAATCAGCAAAGGATGATCAAGAAATTGATTAAGAGGGAGAAAATAGAATATGCAAGTAAACTAGCAAGAAATTTAAAAACAGATTGTAAGAGCTTTGAAAAGTATCTACAAAGGAAGAGATTAGTGAAAGTAAATGAGGATCTTTTCGAGGCAGAGACAGGAGAAATTATAGTGGGGAATAAGGAAATGGCAGAGACATTAAGTAAATATTTTGTATTTGTCTTCACAGTAGAAGACACAAAAAAACATTGCAGGGAACCAATGGTCTAATGAGAGTGAGGAACTTAAAGTAATCAATATTTGTAAAGAAAAAATACTTGAGAAATCAATGGGATTAAAAGCTGACAAATCCCCATGACCTGCTGGCCGACATCTTAATTTTAAAAGTATGGCTGCAGTGATAGTGGATGCATTGGTTTTGATCTTCCAGAACTCCCTAGATTCTAGAACGGATCCCGTGGATTGGAAGATAGCGAATGTAACCCCGCTGTTCAAGAAAAGAGGGAGAGAAAAAACAGGGAACTATAGACCAGTTAACCTCACGTCAGTAGTAGGGAAAATGCTAGTGGTAACAGGGCACTTGGAAAATCACAGTATAATTAGGCAGAGTCAACACGGTTTTATGAAAGTGAAATCGTGTTTGACAAATCTATTCGAGTTTTTTTAAGGGTGTAACTAGCAGGGCAGATAAGGGGGAACCTTTGGATGTAGTGAATTTGGATTTTCAGAAGGCATTCGATGAGTGCCATGCAAGAGGTTGTTACACAAGTTTAGGGCTCATGGGATTGGGGGTAATATAATAGCATGAATTGAGGATTGGTTAATGGACAGAAAACAGAAAGTAAGATTAAATGGGTCATCTTCGAGATAGCAGGGTGTAAGTGGTGGAGTGTCGCAAGGATCAGTGCTTGGGCCTCAGCTATTTACAATCTATATAAATGACTTACAAGTTTGCTGATGATACAAAGCTAGATGGGAAAGTAAGCTGTGAGGAGAACATAAAGAGGCTGCAAAGGGATATAGACAGGTTAAGTGAGTGGGCAAGAAGGTGACAGATAGAGTACAATGTGGGGATGTGTGAAATTATCCACTTTGGGAATGGAAAGAATGTAAAAGCAGAATATGTTTAAAAAGGTGAGAGACTAGTAAATGTTGGTATTCAGAGGGATTGTGGTTTCCTTGTACACAAATCACAGAAAGTTAACATGCTGGTACAGTAAGCAATTAGAAAGCCAAATGTTATGTTAGCCTTTATTGCAAAGTGATTGAAGTCACAAGGCCAGCATTTATTGCCCATCCCTTATTGCCCTTAATTGATTGGCTTGCAGTTCAGAGGGCAGTTACGAGTCAACCACATTACTGTGGATCTGGAGTCACATGTAGGCCAGACTGGGTAAGGATGGCAGATTTCCTTCCCTAAAGGACATTAGTGAACCAGGTGGGTTTTTGACAACAATCTGGTAGGTACATGGTCACCATTACTGCTACTAGCTTTTCATTCCAGATTTCTTTTTTTTTATTAACTGAATTTAAATTCCCCAGCTGCCATGGTGGGGTTTGAACTCACATCCCCTGGTAATTCATCCAGGCCTCTGGATTGCTAGTCCAGTAACATAACCACTATGCTACCGTTCCCATATAAGAGTAAGAAAGTTTTGCTGCAATTGTACAGGACTATATACAGTTTTGCGGGGCAAAATTGGCCTCCACCCCAAATGGGGCGGGTCATTTGAATTAAATGATTATTCTCCGCTCGAATCCTTGGGTCGGAGAATGTAGCGAAATTGCTCTCATTTTCTTTTTCAATGTGCTGGGGTGGTGTTTCGGGCGGCTGCGGGGCGGAAGTGGGTTAGGAGCAAGGCAGAAGACGGGCGGTATCATCAGCGCCACGCTGAGCACATCAACACGATGCTGGTGATGTCACAACATCCCTCCCCTTTAGTTAAAGGGGAGGGCTGCTGCGAACTCTGCAGCCACTTTAGTGGCGCCAACTGGGCCACCAGGGTGGGCTTCTGCCGGGCCAGCGGTCCGGCACCCTAACCCTAAATGCCGAGGTGCTGGGCTGCCTGTTGGTGGCCCGGTCGAACCCGTGGCAGTCATTGTCGGGCTGACTTCAGAATCGGCCAACAATAAAATGAAATTGCAGCTGCGGAAGTGTGCCCTCCCCTTTAAGGACATACGTGCTGCCCAGCGACTGGCAGCTTCACGCCGGGAAAAACTATCGGCACTGAGTGACGCTGACTCCGCTCCAGCAGGGCAATTTTCCTTGCGGGGTGGAGAGGGTTTGCTGCCGGGTGGTAAGGGGTTGGTGCGTGCCCAACAGGGTGGGATCACGGGTGGGGGGGAAACCTGTTAATGCCGCCCCCGGCCCATCCACCTGCCCTCAGTCGGAAAGGCCCTACCACCTCATTACCGTCTTAGACTCGGTAATGGACCTTAAGGAGTGTTGCAATTTTAGCCCCTTGGTCTCCTTACTCAAGGAAGGATATACTTGCCTTCGAGGGGGTGCAACAAAGGTTTGCTCGATTGAATCCTGGGATGAGAGGGTTGTCCTATGAGGTGCGATTGAGTAGAATGGGCCTATATTCTCTGCAGTTTAGAAGAATGAGAGGTGTTCTCTTTGAAACATAAAAATTTCAGAGGGCTTGATAGGGTAGATACTGGACACTGTATCCCCTGGCTGGAGAGTCTAGAACTAGGGGTTATAGTCTTAGGATAAGGGATCGGCCATTTAGGATTGAGATGAGGAGAAATTTCTTCACTCAAAGATTTGTGAATCTTTGGAATTTTCTACCACAGAGGATGCTCAATCTTGAATTGAGTATATTCAAGACTGAGATCGATAGATTCTTGGGCACTAAGAGAATCAACAACAACAAATTATAATTTATATAGCTCCTTTAACATAATAAAATGTCGCAAGGCAATTAACAGTGTCACCAAAAAAAAAAAAAATTTGACACCGAGCCATATAATTAAATAAATGTGAGGTTATCCACTTTGGTGGTAAAAACAGGAAGGCAGTATATGATCTGAATGGTGACAGATTAGGAAAATGGGAGGTGCAACGAGACCTGGGTGTCATGGTACATCAGTCATTGAAAGTTGGCATGCAGGTACAGCAGGAGGTGAAGAAGGCAAATGGCATGTTGGCCTTCATAGCGAGAGGAATTGAGTATAGGAGCAGGGAGTTCATACTGCAGTTGAACAGGGCCTTGATGAGGCCACACCTTGAATATTGTGTACTGTTTTGGTCTCCTAATCTGAGGAAGGACATTCTTGCTATTGAGGGAGTGCAGAGAAGGTTCACCAGACTGATTCCTGCGATGGCAGGACTGACATATGAAGTAAGACTGGATCGACTAGGCTTATATTCACTGGACTTTAGAAAAATGAGAGAGGATCTCATAGAAATATACAAAATTCTGACGGGATTGGACAGGTTAGATGCAGGAAGAATGTTTCCAATGTTGGGGAAGTCCAGAACGAGGGGTCACAGTCCAAGGATAAGGGGTAAGCCATTTAGGACCAAGATTAAGAGAAACTTCTTCACTCAGAGAATTGTGAACCTGTGGAATTCTCTACCACAGAAAGTTGTTGAAGCCAGTTTGTTAGATGTATTCAAAAGGGAGTTAGATGTGGTCCTTGCGGCTAAAGGGATCAAGGGGTATGGAGAGAAAGCAGGAATGGGGTACTGAAGTTGCATGATCAGCCATGATCATATTGAATGGTGGTGCAGGCTCGAAGGGCCGAATGGCCTACTCCTGCACCTATTTTCTATGTTTCTATAAGGAGGTATTAGGGCAGATGACCAAAAGCTTCTTCAAAGAAGTATGTTTGAGGGAGCGTCTTAAAGGAGGAAAGAGAAGTAGAGAGGCAGAGAGATTTAGGGAGGGAATTCCAGAGTTTAGGACTGAGCCAGCTGAAGGCACGATTGCCAATGGTGGAGCATTTAAAGTCAGGGATGTTCAAAAGGCCAGAATAGGCGAGCGCAGAGGTCTGGGGGAATTATAGGGCTGGAGGAGATTACAGGAGATAAGGAGAGGCAAGGCCATGGAGGGATTTGAAAACAAGGCTGATAATTTTTAAATCGAGGAGTTGCTTAATTGGGAGCCAATGTAGGACAGCAAGCACAGGGGAGATGGATGAGTGGGACTTGGTGCGAGTTAGCACACAGGCAGCAGAATTTTGAATGTCCTCAAGTATGTGGAGGGTACAACTAGGGAGGCCGGTCAGGTGTGCATTGGAATAGTCAAGTCTAAATGTGATAAAGGCATGGATGAGGGTTTCGGCAGCAGATAAGTTGGGGTAAGGGCAGAGAAAGGTGATATTACGAAGATGGAAATGGGCAGTATTAGTGATAGAACGGATATGAGGTAGGAAGCTCAATTCGTGACCAAATATAACACTACGGTTGCGAACAGACTTGGTCAGCCTTAGACAGTTGCCAGGGAGAGAGATCGAATCAGTGGAAAGGGAACTGAGTTTGCGGTGTGAACCGAAGACAATGGCTTCGGTCTTCTCAATATTTTATTGGAGGAAATTTCTACTCATCCAGTACTGGATGTCGGACAAGCAGTGGAGGGTTCAAGAGAGGTGGAGGAGAGGCAGCGTACATGTGAAAATTCACGCTGTATTGCTGGATGATGTCACTGAGGGGTAGCATGTAGATGAGAAAAGGAAGGGGGCCAAGGATAGATCCAAGGGGGACACCAGAAGTGACAGTGTGGGATCGGGAAGAGAAGCCGTTGCAGGTGATTCTATGGTTATGGTTGGAAAGATAGGAATGAAACCAGGCGAGTGCAGTTCCATTGAGCTGGACCACTGTGGAGTGGCATTGGAGCAGAACTTTGTGGTCAACCGTGTCAAAGGCTGCAGACAGGTCCAGAAGAACAAGAGGGATAGATTACCTTTATCGCAGTCAATTAGGATGTCATTTGGGACCTTGGTAAAAGCAGTTTCGGTACTGTAACGTGGGGAGGCCTGATTGGAGGGATTCAAACAGAAATCAAGGGATATGGGGAAGGGGCGATGATGTAGAAGTTCAGCCATGATCTTATTGAATGGCGGAGCAGGCTTGAGGGGCCATGTGGCCTACTCCTGCTCCTATTTCTTATGCTCTTATGTGTGCACCTGTGATGCAAAGTTCAATGCTGGGAGCATTATATTGTAAAATATACCCCCTTGTGCACATTATAAGAGTATAAACTATTTTTTTTATCTTGGAGCAGTTTCCTCAAGCTCATTTCTTGGTCACTTAACCTTCGCATAACTCTCAGCTGTCTACCATGGAGTTTGCCAGCAAACAATACCAATGAAAATAAACTTTTGTAATAGAAAAGTTGTGTCCAAACATTTTCAAAATATTCTGCATCAGGAATCGTGAATAATTTCAATCACAGTATGTTTACTTCTGGATGAAGGTGCTATAGATGTTTTGCTAAGCAATGGAACGCTCTTCCACTTGCATCCAGTATCGCACACTCCCAGATTAGCCCATGTTGCTCTTATGGAAAAAATGAGGCCCAATAAATAACACCACCTCTCTTGTGCTGACTAGTTTCTTCGAAAACCTGAAGCACAATTGTGCACACACGCATTATGCATCCAGCGTACACACTTGTGGTTTGATTTTTGAAGAAAACCGCTGTATTTAATGTGTGCAGTGAAGGTAATTTGGCCAACTTGCACATAAATTGAATCTTCTTAGCAATGCAAGTCAACTACTTGGGGGAAGGGATGGGAGTTACACTGGTAATCAGCAAGGGCGGTTTCACTGCAGGCCATGATGTCAAGAAGTGCTGCATTCGCTCCATTGGTTACACTTAAATTGACAACAGTATTATCCCAGTACTAAGCTATCTATTTGGGAAGGTCTTGTTGAAGGTGGATTCAGTATGTGATTCAGCTCCCCTCCACTGGAATTTCGATACCATATTTTATGCCACTGCACATATAACATAGCTGTGAAAATCCAAACCCAACAAATGGAAAAAAAATTTGGACGAAGTGCAAACCAGGCTGCTGATTCGCTATTGTCCATTTTCAGCTACCGTCCAAGATGAATCTATACTTCATTAAATGCAGAGTATGTCTCCCATTACAATGCATCAAAGTGTTTTAAGACCAATTTCAGAAATTGTGTTACATGCCAGTCATCCTTATGGCCTCTCTGGATGAAGCTGACAGTGTTGAATTATGGGCAGTGTGCTGTGAACATGCATCAACTAGGCTGAGACAATTTCACAGCACAAACGGGAATCATTCACCCCAACAATCTGGGCTAAATTTTAGCCTTGTTTCTAGAGGTGGGTTTATCGCACCAGATCTCCTATCATTATTGATTTAAATTAAATAAACTTAGTGCCACCAAAACTATTTTTCCACAGGCAGCTTTAACCCCAGACTGAAACAGACTTTCACATTGCCGTGTACACATTTATTCTTAGTACAAAGATTACACACGTTTTCTGACTGCAAATTTCTACGCAAGTCTGGATATGAAAATTTTCAGAAATCTGGTGATGTTCATTACAGCAGCAAACAGCAGGTTATAATATTCTATCGTATCTGACTTTCCTTTCTTGTGAATTGCTTCACAGTGATCGATATCTGATATGACACATTGTGTCAGATATTAGTAGAATCTAGGTTCACCTATGTGATTTCCCCCACAGCATGCCCTTGATTTAAGTTATGCTGTCGGACACTGAGTGGAGGCCAGATACCTGGCCACAGGGAGGGATGGAAAATAGGTTCAGCGAATCTGAAATGGGGGGAGGAAAAAATAAATTTAAAAATGGGGGTGAAAGACGCATTTAAAAGAAATGCTGGCAAGGCTCACCTCTCCAGTTCTGTGCACCACAGAATGTCCTCCTTCCCATTCATGATAACTGGGAAATGCTGATCCTTGCCCTGCTTGATGGAGTTCGACCTGGTCGTTATGGTCCTAACTTTGCTAAACTGTAGAACATTGTAATACAAAAGGTCAGGGTCCATTTCATGAGATATACAACTAAAAGCTCAGTTTCAACACAGTACAAATAAATTATTACCTCTATTTTACAAGAGTAAGATTAGTTTTATATCTCCACAATTCTGAAGACTTTCAGTTATCAGGATAAACTCTGTGCTCTCAAAGGGGAAAGCAGAATTGATGGGAGTATGGGTTTGAGATAGGGCTAACACTGTCGTCTCAATTCTCTGACTGGTGCTCTCCCTGTGAGATCAGCTTCTATTAAGTGGGATAAGATATAATTGTAAAGCTGTTAAGCAGAAGCTCCCCTTACTACTCCATCCTGCCAAAAATGACAGTCCATGAGAGCATTCACAAATGTTTAACTTAACATGAAAAAAAAAAGTTAGCTTTTAAATACATTTAAAAAGTCATGGAACAAGAAAAGCTATCTGCCAATTTCATCTTCAGATCATTTATTTGACTAAATTTGAAGGTACTATGCCCGAAATTCCTCAGGTCACAATTCTGGCAGTCACACTGGAATCATGCCCTATGGTACCCTCAAACGATACTCCTGCTAGAGTCCACAGGGTCAGAGGGTCAGAGGGAGGGCATCTCATTTACATGAGTCAGGCAGGCGCAAGTGCCACTTCAAGTGCATCTCTAGTGCCGCCTTCTAATGTGTAATAGAAACTCCAGCATCTGCCTGTGGGGGTGAGTTTTCCCTGGTCCTCCACCACAACTTCAGCTACTGTTCTATTGGTTCCCTGAGCTCAACGGCTGATCTAGAGATTTTAATTTAAAGTCTGTGGGAGTCCAAGCCAATTGGCTCCCCACTAGGCCGGGTCCCCTTCCAATCACCGAGATCACATTTGGCACTTTGATCTGCATTGTGGTTTAAGAACATAATAAATAGGAACAGGAGTAGGCCACCCGGCCCCTCGAGACTGCTCCGCCATTCAATAAGATCATGGCTGACCTGATCATGGACTCGGCTCCACTTCCCTGCCTGCTCGCCATAACCCTTTATTCCCCTATCGCTCAAAAATCTGTCTATCTCCGCCTTAAATATATTCAATGACCTAGCCGCCATAGCTCTCTGGGGCAGAGAATTCTATAGATTTATTCGTCCTCATCTCAGTTTTAAATGGGCGGTCCCCTTATACTGAGACTCTGTTGCCAAGTTTTAGTATCCCGAGTGGAAATATCCTCTCTGCATCCACCTTGTCGAGCCCCCTCATTATCTTATTTGTTTCGATAAGATCACTTCTCATTCTTCTGAACTCCAATGAGTATAGGCCCAACCTACTCAACCTATCTTCCATAAGTCAACCCCCTCATCTCCGGAATCAACCTAGTGAACCTTCTCTGAACAGCCTCCAATGCAAGTATATCCTTCCTTAAATACGGAGACCAAAACAGCACTCCAGGTGAGGCCTCTCCAATATCCTGCACAGTTGCAGCAGGACTTCTCTGCTTTTATACTCTATCCCTCTTGCAATAAAGGCCAACATTCCATTTGCCTTCCTGATTACCTGCTGTACCTGCATACTCACTTTTTGTGTTTCATGCACAAGGACCCCCAGGTCCCTCTGTACTAGAGCATTTTGCAATTTTTCTCCAGTTAAATTATAATTTGCTTTTCTATTTTTTTCTGCCAAAGTGGATAACCTCACATTTTCCCACATTATACTCCATCTGCCAAATTTTTGCCCACTCACTTAGCCCGTCTCTATCCCTTTGCAGATTTTTTGTGTGTTCCTCACAATTTGCTTTCCCAGCCATCTTTGTATCATCAGCAAACTTGGCTACATTATACTCAGTCTCTTCATCCAAGTCATTAATATAGATTGTAAATAGTTGAGGCCCCAACACCGATCCCTGCGGCACCCAACTAGTTACTGTTTGCCAACTGGAAAATGACCCATTTATCCCGATTCTGTTTTCTGTTAATTAGCCAATCCTCTATCCATGCTAATTATATTACCTCCAACCCAGTGAGCTTTTATTTTGTGCAGTAACCTTTTATGTGGCACCTTATCGAATGCTTTCTGGAAATCCCAATACACCACATCCACTAGTTCCCCCTTATCCACCCTGCTCGTTGCATCCTCAAAGAGCTCCAGCAAATTTGTCAAACATGATTTCTCTTTCATAAAACTGCTGACTCTGCTTGATTGAATTATGCTTTTCCAAATGTCCCGCTACTGCTTCCTTAATAATGGACTCCAGCATTTTCCCAACGACAGATGTTAGGCTAACTGGTCTATATTTTCCTGCTTTTTGTCTGTCTCCTTTTTTAAATAGGGGCGTTACATTTGTGGTTTTCTAATCCGCTGGGACCGTCCCAGAATCCAGTGAATTTTGGTAGATTACAACCACTATCTCTGCAGCCACTTCTTTTAAGTCCCTAGGATATAAGCCATCAGGTCCAAGGGACTTGTCTGCCTTTAGTCCCATTATTTTAACCGAGTACTACTTTTTTTTTAGAGATAGTGATTGTATTAAGTTCCTCCTTCCCTATAGCCCCTTGATTAACCACTATTGAGATGTTTTTAGTGTCTTCTGCCGTGAAGACCGATACAAAATATTTCTTCAATGTATCTGCCATTTCCTTGTTCTCCATTATTAATTCCTCAGTCTCATCCTCTAGGGGACTAACATTTACTTTAGCCACTCTTTTCCCTTTTTATGTACCGTAGAAACTCTTATCTGTTTTTATATGCTAATTTTAAATGCTAGTTTACTTTCATAATCTATCTTCCCTCTCTTTATCATTTTCTTAATCGTTCTTTGCTGGCTTTTAAAAGTTTCCCAATCCTCTGGCCTCCCACTAGTCTTGGCCACATTGTATGCTCTTGTTTTCACTTTGACACCATCCCTTATTTCCTTAGTTAGCCACGGATGGTTATCCCTTCTCTTAGTCTTTCCTTCTCATTGGGATATATTTGTGTTGCGAGTTATGAAATATCTCCTTAAATGTCTGCCACTGCTTATCAACCTTCCCATACTTTCATCTATTTTCCAAGTCCACTTTAGCCAACTCTGCCTTCATACCTTTGTAGTCTCCTTTATTTAAACTTAGAACACTGGCTTGAGATCCAACTTTCTCACCCTCCAACTGAAATTGAAATTCAACCATGTTATGATCACTCATTCCTAGAAGATCCTTTACTAGGAGATCATTTATTAATCCTATCTCATTACACAGTACCAGATCTAGGATAGCCTACTCCCTTGTTGGTTCCGCAACGTACTGTTCAAGGAAACTATCCTGGATACACTCAATGACCTCTTCCTCAAAGCCAATTTGCTTTGTCCAATTAATATGAAGATTAAAATTGGCTATGATTATTGCCATACCTTTCTTACAAATCGCCATTATTTCTTGATTTATACACCGTCCAACAGTGTAGCTATTGCTAGGGGGCCTATAGACTACGCCCACCAGTGACTTTTTCCCCTTATTATTCATTATCTCCACCCAAACTGATTCAACATCTTGATCTTCTGACCCAATATTATTTCTCTCTAATGCACTGATCTCATCCTTTATTAACAGTGCTACCCCATCTCCTTTTCCTTTCTGTCTGTCCTTCCGAATTGTCAAATACCCCTGAATATTTAGTTCCCAATCCAGGTCACCTTGTAACCACGTCTCCGTAATGGCTATCAGATCATACCCATTTGTATATATTTGTGCCGTCAACTCCTCCCTCTGGTTATGAATGGTCCGTGCATTCAGATAAAGAGCTTTTAAATTTGTTATTTTTTACCATTTTCTCCTGCTTTGACCTCACTTTCTGCTTCAACTTTATGTTTATACATTCTGTCCCTTCCTGGCATACTCTGTCTTTCATTTACCCCAGTGCTACCCTGCTCTATTGCCTTCTACTTATTCTGTGATTTTTTACATTTTCGCTCACCTGAATCCTTCCTCACCCCCCCACTAATCAGTTTAAAGCCCTCTCTACAGCCCTAGTTATTTGATTCGCCAGGACCCTAGTCCCAGCACAGTCTAAGTGGAGCCCATCCAAACGGAACAGCTCCCTCTTACCCTAGTACTGGTGTCAGTGCCCCACGAACCAAAACCCATTTCTCCCACACTAGTCTTTGAGCCATGCATTCATCTCTCTGATCTTATTTACCTTATGCAAATTTGCTTGTGGCTCAGGTAGTAACCCAGAGATTATTACCTTTGTGGTTCTGTTTTTTAATTTTCCCTCAGCAGAACCTCTTTCTTTGTCCTATCTATGTCGTTGGTACCCACGTGGACCACAACAACTGGATCTTCCCCCTCCCACTCCAAGTTCCTCTCCAGCCCTGAGGAGATGTCCTTAACCCTGGCACCGGGCAGGCACCACAGCCTTCGGGACTCACGCTCTCGGCTGCAGAGAACCTTATCTATCCCCTTAATGATATTGTCCCCTACCACTACGACGTTTCTTTTTACTCCCCCCACTTGAATGGCCCCCGGTACCATGGTCAGTTTGCTCATCTTCCTTGCAGTCCCTGCTCTCGTCCATAGGGAATAAGAGCCTCGAACCTGTTGGACAAGAGCAAAGGCCGAGGCTCCTTCATCATTACCTCCCGAGACCCCATGCCTGCCTCGCTTGCAGTCACACCCTACTGTCCCTGATCACGGACCAAGTTTGAATGAATTAATCTAAGGGGTGTGATTGACTCCTGGAACACAGCGTCCAGGTAACTCTCCCCCTCCCTGTGTCGTAGTGTCTGCAGCTCGGACTCCAGCTCATCAACACGGAGCTAAAGTTCCTCGAGCTGCAGATACTTGCTGCAGATGTGGTCAATGGGGTCAACCAGCTCCCACATGCAACAGCAGAAACACATCGCCTGTCCTGCCATCTCTAATGTATTTAGTTAATTAAGTTTTCAAGTGTTGTTTTTAATCTCAGCTCTTAATTCAAACCAATGCCCACAAGAGAGAGAAAAAAACTCACCAGCCAAGCACGTCCCTTTTTTCCTCTGACGTCACACTTTGATTTTGGTTCTTTCTACTTTTTGTCTTCAGGTCAGTTGGTGCTGCTTAGTGTGTCCCTGGGCCCTCCCTCTCATACTGTGTGGTGTGTCCCTGCCCCCCCCCCCCCCTCACACTGCTTGGTGTGTCCCTCCCTCCCCCTCTCACACTGCTTGGTGTGTCCCTCCCTCCCTCCCCCTCTCACACTGTGTGGTGTGTCCCTCCCTCCCCCCCTCACACTGCGTGATGTGTCCCTGGGCCCCCCCCCTCACACTGTGTGGTGTGTTCCTGGGCTCTTCCTCTCATACAGTGTGGTGTGCCCCTGCACCCCCCCCCCCCCGTCACACTGCGTGATGTGTCCCTGGGCCACCCCCCCTCACACTGCTTGGTGTGTTCCTGGGCTCTTCCTCTCACACTGCGTGGTGTGTCCCTCCCTCTCACACTGTGTGGTGTGTCCCCCCCTCTCACACTGTGTGGTGTGTCCCTGGGCTCTCCCTCTCACACTGTGTGGTGTGTCCCTGGGCTGTCCATCTCACACTGTGTGGTGTGTCCCTCCCTCTCACACTGTGTGGTGTGTCCCTCCCTCTCACACTGTGTGGTGTGTCCCTGGGCTCTCCCTCTCACACTGTGTGGTGTGTCCCTGGGCTCTCCCTCTCACACTGTGTGGTGTGTCCCTGGGCTCTCCCTCTCACACTGTGTGGTGTGTTCCTCCCTCTCCCTCTCACACTGTGTGGTGTGTTCCTCCCTCTCCCTCTCACACTGTGTGGTGTGTCCCTGGGCTCTCCCTCTCACACTGTGTGGTGTGGTGTGTTCCTCCCTCTCCCTCTCACACTGTGTGGTGTGTTCCTCCCTCTCCCTCTCACACTGTGTGGTGTGTTCCTCCCTCTCCCTCTCACAC
Organism: Pristiophorus japonicus; assembly: GCF_044704955.1. Classification (NCBI taxonomy): domain Eukaryota; kingdom Metazoa; phylum Chordata; class Chondrichthyes; family Pristiophoridae; genus Pristiophorus; species Pristiophorus japonicus. The sequence continues at coordinate 177,606,631 of NC_091988.1, read as the reverse complement.
TGTATGGTGTGTCCCTTGGCTCTCCCTCTCGCACTGTTTAAAGGCAGCCGCTCCTGCCCTGGTCTCGCACTGCTTGGTATGTTTAATAGCAGCTTATGAGTCTGCAAAGTCTCTCCTCCAAAAAGCAACTGCGGCTAGGTCAATTGAACATTTTAAAACTGCCACTTTTAAGACTGGCAAATGATACTTAAAGGGTTGACGGTGGATAGGCAATGGCAAACATTTAAAGATCACATAAATGAACTTCAGCAATTGTACATCCCTGTCTGGAGTAAAAATAAAACTAGGAAGGCGGCTCAGCTGTGGCAAACAAGGGAAATTAAGGATAGTGTTAAATCCAAGGAAGAGGCATATAAATTGGCCAGAAAAAGCAGCAAACCTGAGGACTGGGAGAAATTTAGAATTCAGCAGAGGAGGACAAAGGGCTTAATTAAGAGGGGAAAAATAGAGTATGAGAGGAAGCTTGCCGGGAACATAAAAAATGACTGCAAAAGCTTCTACAGATATGTGAAGAGAAAAAGATTAGTGAAGACAAACGTAGGTCCCTTGCAGTCGGAGTCAGGTGAATTTATAATGGGAAACAAAGAAATGGCAGACCAGTTGAACAAATACTTTAGTTCTGTCTTCACGAAGGAAGACACAAATAACCTTCCAGAAGTACTCGGGGTCCGAGGGTCTAGTGAGAAGGAGGAACTGAAGGATATCCTTATTAGGCAGGAAATTGTGTTGGGGAAATTGATGGGATTGAAGGCAAATAAATCACCGGGGCCTGATAGTCTGCATCCCAGAGTACTTAAGGAAGTGGCCCTAGAAATAGTGGATGCATTGGTGATCATTTTCCAACAGTCTTTCGATTCTGGATCAGTTCCTATGGACTGGAGGGTAGCTAATATAACACCACTTTTTAAAAAAGGAGGGAGAGAGAAAATGGGTAATTATAGGCCGGTTAGCCTGACATCAGTAGTGGGGAAAATGTTGGAATCAATTATTAAGGATGAAATAGCAGCACATTTGGAAAGCAGTGACAGGATCGGTCCAAGTCAGCATGGATTTATGAAAGGGAAATCATGCTTGACAAATCTTCTGGAATTTTTTGAGGATGTAACTGGTAGAGTGGACAAGGGTGAACCAGTGGATGTGGTGTATTTGGACTTCCAAAAGGCTTTTGATAAGGTCCCACACAAGAGATTGGTGTGCAAAATCAAAGCACATGGCATTGGGGGTAATGTACTGACGTGGATAGAGAACCGATTGGCAGACAGGAAGCAGAGTCGGGATAAACGGGTCCTTTTCAGAATGGCAGGCAGTGACTAGTGGAGTGCCGCAGGGCTCAGTGCTGGGACCCCAGCTCTTTGCTATATACATTAATGATTTAGATGAAGCAATTGAGTGTAGTATCTCCAAGTTTGCAGATGACACTAAACTGGTTGGCGGTGTGAGCTGTGAGGAGGACACTAGGAGGCTACAGGGTGACTTGGACAGGTTAGGTGAGTAGGCAAATGCATGGCAGATGCAATATAATGTGGATAAATGTGAGGTTATCCACTTTGGGGGCAAAAACACGAGGGCAGAATATTGTCTGAAATGGCGGCAGACTAGGAAAAGGGGAGGTGCAACGAGACCTGGGTGTCATGGTTCATCAGTCATTGAAAGTTGGCATGCAGGTACAGCAGGCGGAGAAGAAGGCAAATGGTATGTTGGCCTTCATAGCGAGGGGATTTGAGTATGGGAGCAGGGAGGTCTTACTGCAGTTGTACAGGGCCTTGGTGAGGCCTCACGTGGAGTACTGTGTTCAGTTTTGGTCTCCTAATCTGAGGAAGGACGTTCTTGCTATTGAGGGAGTGCAGCGAAGGTTCACCAGACTGATTCCCGGGATGGCTGGGCTGACATATGAGGAGAGACTGGATCAACTGGGCCTTTATACACTAGAGTTTAGAAGAATGAGAGGGGATCTCACAGAAACATATAAGATTCTGACGGGACTGGATAGGTTAGTTGCGGGGAGATTGTTCCCGATGTTGGGGAAGTCCAGAACCAGGGGACATAGTCTTAGGATAAGGGGTAGGCCATTTAGGACTGAGATGAGGAGAAACTTCTTCACTCAGAGAGTTGTGAACCTGTGGAATTCCCTGCCGCAGAGAGTTGTTGATGTCAGTTCATTGGATATATTCAAGAGGGAGTTCGATATGGGCCTTACAGCTAAGGGGACCAAGGGGTATGGAGAGAAAGCAGGAAAGGGGTACTGAGGGAATGATCAGCCATGATCTTATCAAATGGTGGTGCAGGCTTGAAGGGTCGAACAGCCTACTCCTGCACCTATTTTCTATGTTTCTATGAGATAGACAGATTTTTATTAAGTAAGAGTATTTAAGGGATATGGAAGCGAGGTGGGTAAATAGAGTTAAGATACAGATCAACCATGATCTAACTGGGCAGAACAGGCTTGACGGGCTGAATGGCCTACTCTTGTTTCTATGTCCCTATTGTTAGTATGCCATTGATATAGAAGTTGTCTGAATGGGTCGAATGCAGGATAAAGAGATGTAACAAGCACTATTAAGTAGAGGGAATGTGTTAAGTTATCAGGGCAGGGAAAGGCGCAGGTCAGCAGAATCGTGAACAATTAGCTGACTCCTCATGTATCTTGCTGCAAAGTGTTGAGAAGGATCTCCTTCTTCTGGTGTATCTTCACCTTCCCCCTGTTCTTCCTTGTCCAATGAGTGCTCCTGCTGCACCTTCTCCAAATGCTTATGTCTCTTTATGGCGAAGTTGTGCAATATGCAGCACACCATTACGATGTGGGAGACTCTTTGTGGGGCTTATTGTAGAGACATCTAAACTCCTTCAGGACCCCTATGGTGTGCTCAGTAAGGATCCTGGTGGTCCCCTGGCTTTGATTATATCCGTGTTGCTGCGGTATCATGAGCTACTCCTGAAGCCCTTGACCCCCAGCAGCCATTCTGCCACGTTACTGGGAGGGTTGACTATTGGGAGGATGGTAGACTGGCACAGGATAAATGTGTTGTGACAACTGCCTAGGTACCTTGCGGAAACGTGCATAATCCTGTTTCTAATTGAATACTAGCCTGTCCTAGATCATAAGATTGCATGGTTAAGATAGCAGTGTTGGGAATGATAGCGGTAAGTATGCTACCGGTATTTTAACCACTTGCCTGCCCCTTTCCCGTCAGCAGGCAGGGTTAAAATCAGACCTTTCATTTCACATTAGGTCCTTGAACGTGTTGTCGTCTCCCAAATCCATGCCCATCTTTCCCGCAATTCCATATTTGGATCGCTCCAATTAGTCTGCCACGGTACCGAAACAGCTTTCATCAAAGTCACAAATGACATCCTTTGTGACTGTAACAAAGGCAAACTATTCCTCATCGGCTTTCTTGTCTTGTCTGCAGCCTTTGACATGGTTGACCACTCTATACTTCTCCAGCGCCTCTCCACCATCGTCCAGCTGGGTGGCACTGCACTCGCCTGGTTCCATTCTTATCTATCTAATTATAGCCAGAGAATCACCTGAAACGGCTTCTCTTCCCGCCCCCGCATCGTTATGTCTGATGTCTCCCAAGGATCTATTATTTCTCAACTACATGTTGCTCCTTTGTGACATCAACCAAAAACACAGCATCAGTTTCCACATGTACACTGATGACACCCAACTCTACCTCACTACCACTTCTCTCGACCCCTCCGCGGTTTCTAAATTGTCAGACTGCTTGTCTAACATCCAGTTCTGGATGAGAAGAAATTTTCTCCAATTGAATATTGGGAAGACCGAAGCCATTGTTTTCGTTTCCCGCCACAAACTTCGATTCCTAGCCACTGACTCCATCCCTCTCCTCAACTTCTGTCTGAGGCTGAACTAGACTGTTCGCAACCTTGGTGTCATATTTGACCGAAATTAGATTTCGACCATATATCTGCAGCGTAACTAAGACCGCCTGTTTCCACCTCCGTAACTTCGCCCGTCTCTGCCTTTACCTCAGCTCATCTGCTGCTGAAGCCCTCATCCATGCCTTTGTTACCTCTAGACTTGACTATTCCAACGCACTCTTGGCTGGCCTCCTATATTCTACCCTAAGTAAACTAGAGATGATCCAAAACTCGGCTGCCCGTCTCGCACGAAGTCCCGTTCACCCATCACCCCTGTGCTCGCTGACCTACATTGGCTTCCAGTTAAGCAATGCCTCTATTTCAAAATTCTCATCCTTATTTCAAATCCCTCCATGGTCTCGCCCCTCCCTATCTCTGTAATCTCCTCCAGCCCCACCACACCCGAGATATCTGCGCTCCTCTAATTCTGCCCTCTTGAGCATCCCTGGGTATAATCACTCAATCATTGGTGGCTGTGCCTTCTGTTGCCTCGGCTCCAAGTTCTGAAACTCCTTGCCTAAACCTCTCCGCCTCTCTACCTCCTTTAAACAAGCATTTGGTCACATGCGCTAATTTCTACTTATGCAGCTCGGTGTCAAATTTTTTATCTCATAATAATCCTGTGAAGCGCCTTGGGACATTTCACAACATTAAAGACGCTATATAAATACAAGTAGTTGTTGTTGTAGAAAATTATAAACTAGAACATGCCAATTAATTGAAGCATTTTAATTCAATTCAAAATATTAATATTTGCTTGATAATTTAGCTACAAAACCTGAATGAGCTAAAACTTAGTTTCAAATCTTTTGCTCAGATCCAATTATTGTACACAGCCTAAAATATCTGACCAGTGAAATCATTAGAAGCTGTTTACCAGTCCTTTGGCATATTCCCACTTAGGACAAATCACTGTCTACTGCCTCACTTCATTGCAATAATTTGTAAAATTAATCAATTTCATAATAACAGATGTGTTGACAGTACTCTGATAAGATTATTCTAAAGTTTTTTTTTATCATTCCTGGCAAATTAGACATACATTAAAAAAGTAAAAACTTAAGTGTAAAATTAACAGATCGGTATGCTTGCTAACTTGAAAAATAGACCTGCATCTTCATTGGTCTGTTCTACTGAGCGATATAACCCATTTATTAAAATAATTAACATTTACGGTTAGCTTAAATCAGATGGTGATGGTGACTGCTTGCATGAGGTCCCGAATGAAACATTTAAGTGGGATTTTTTTTTAATGAATAAAATTTTAACCCTGATTGTCAGATAATCAAACGCTTGGACCAGGAATTTCCTGAGTTGTTCCTACTCTTCCGGTATAATTTCAATGAAGATATAGCTGTAAATGTGATTTCTGCTGCACTTCTGGTGAAGTTTCAGCATCAGAGCAGTAGTATCTATGAGGAAATTCCTGGTCTTCGAGTCTTGCATGTCAGTATCAAGCACTCCTAGATCAAGTTGACTTGAGATTGGACCTAACATAAAAGATACTAAGGCATGCATTTATATAGCGTCTTTCACATCCACAAGCTATCCCAAAGCACTTCAAAAATAATTAATTAATTGTGACGTGTAGTTACTGTTGTTATGTATCAAATACTACAGAAAATTTGCACACAGCGACGTTCCATTAAGATCAATGAGATAAATGACCAATTAATCTGTTTTGATGACATTGGTTCAAGGATGAATGTTGGCCAGAACACGTGGAGAAATCCTTGCTCTTCATCCAAAAATGCCATGGGATCTTTTACGTCCACTTGAGCAAACAAAGCTTCAGTTTAACATTTCACCCAAAAGTTGGTGTACCCAACAGTATAGTAATCCCTCAGCCCTGCACTGAAGTGTCAACTAGATTATGTGCTCAAATCATGGAGTATGACTTGTATCCACAACTATCTGAGTCAAAGGCAAGAGTGTTATCCTGAGCCAAGGTGACACTCCTTTTAAATTGCTCCAGCAAAGTACTTCATCTCTAACCTCAGAAGATAACTCTCCATTTATTTCCATTTCTCACAACAGTCAGCCTTATGTTCTTTCTGATTGAGTTTTTAATTATGAACAATGAATGGGGAAAAATCATCCAGGTTTCCTATTCCTGATTGCTATCCAGTGACCCGTGCTGGAAAGTGTCTGTGTGGAAGATGACCGAGGACATGATCAGGCTTAGCTGCAATGCATTTCGCAGTGAATAGCCCACTGACACCCACCATCAAGGTTCACATGAGAATGACTGCTTCGGCATGGAGTGCTGCCAGTGACGTACGTGAGATCCGGGACAGTTCCAAAAGTAGCAGTAAAAATCAAAATAGCCCCCAGGGACTCTGTCCCGAATTTATTAGGGTCCAAAAAACAGGTTGATAGTCACACACACATACAAGCACTTGTACAACAATGTATGGTATGAGATAGTGCCAGTTATTCTCCATTTTGGTGACATACCCCTCCCCGAGTGGCAGCACTGAAACCAGACTCTAGCAATAGTCAGAGCTCCCTGAAGAGGAAGGGTTAAAATGGGTGAGTAAACTTATGCCAATGGTTTCAGGAGAACTCTGCATCTCTGTTTACACTAAACTGCAAACCAAGAAGCTGAAAATACAATTTTGTAATCCATTCCATAGCCCACCAACTTTACTTTGAAAATAATTCTTCAAACCAACACCAATATTTGTCATGTCAATCTCTTTACCGAAATAGGTGAATACAAAACTCTTGACTTTTTTAGCAAATTTAATTCCCATTGTTTTTTTTGAGAAAATAACACAATTGCAGAATCCTGTTTTAAACCATTACCAGGAGTGTGGTAACCATGAGTTTGGAAAGGTTGCAAGGGGCCTAGAATAGTAGGATTAGATGCATCATTGATCCCTTTACAGAATTCCCAGTCACTCTGGAATGTCACAAATCTTTACTGGAATTGGGAAATGTTGTGAGCAGTGAGTTACCCTAGCAATACTCAGTGCCTTCAGCAGAGGAGGGGATACATGGGGAAGTGCTGTGGTCTTGTGCTAGCTAGTATTTATGTTGAAAATCCCCAAACATTTCTGTAGAACTCTTGCAGTTGTCAGAGAGAAGAGACTTTAAACACAGTGGTCTTTAAAAACAGCCCATGGTATTTTTCAAGCATACACATTTTTGAAATTGAAATAAACAGAAGGTTCTAAAATATGGTAAATGTTAAATAGACATTCACCTAAGAGTGATTAAATCTAATAGAGCCATGTTGTATAAAGCTTACCTTTGCTATCCTACCATGCTCAAGGCAGTCCTGGAGTTCCAGTTTATCTGCTGAAGAAGCAACCAGGGGCCTGAGAATGTGGAAAATCTGACTTCAGTGCCAAATATTCCATGTATTTTCTGTATCATGCATTTTCAAGCAATGCGGAGGCATTTCTTCATATTATAAAATGATTAACCACAGTAATAGCAACAGCTGAAACATTTATTGATGCTGGCCAATCAAGGGACAACACTCTTCACTATGAAGAAATGTAACTAAAGTATTCAGTACAGTTTTTACTACCATCACATCAACAAATGGAAGCAAAATAACCTATAAACAGAAAGTACAGATACGATAACTCCTTTTATTCTAAAGATGTGGGGAATGGCAAAGTAGTTACTAGCTGTAATGGAACCTTTGCCAGAAAAGTATGATTTTAATAATAACTTTGTACGAATCGAGATTTTACTGGATGTATTTTAGGGAACATGTTACTGTAGCAGTACATTTAAATTGACTATTTATTCTGTACTGAAAGCATACTGCTCAGTGTGAACTATTGTTAAGTATATATTCTTGACAAAAATAAGATCAGAGATTCATACAGCACAGATGGATCCCATTCGGCCCATTGTTCCTGTGCCGGCTCTTTGAAAGAGCTGTCCAATTAGTCCCACTCCCCTGCTCTTTTCCCATAGCCCTGAAAATTTCTCCCCAAACAATGATGTTTGTAATCATTAGGCAATAATTAAGATTTATTATAAGATTTATTTGCTGGCTTATAATACTAAACGGAATAACTTTTAGCATATCTAAATAGATTTCTGCTAACTGTAATAAACCTTTCACTACAAACAAAAGACATTGCACCTTCATCGTATTTTGAAATGAACCCCTAATGCACTTGTATCAAATTACTCTCTACTATTTCACAGCGGTATTAACCCAATTAAAGTAAAAAAGTTAACAGCTTCATTAATTTAGTGACGAGGGGAATTTGATATGAGCATATGAGCATCCATGCAAGAACATTGCTCTCAGTAATTTCCAAGCTACAGAGGTACTAAGATTTATTAAGTTCTCTAAGTTCATATATTCCACGAATAGCTTTCTACAAATGAAATAATCCTGTCTCTTAATCAAATCCACACTTAGCATTATTTAATTAAATTATATTTGTCCTATATGACTGCATTCATTGACTGCAGTCACTGTCCCTCGGGCCTTACATAATGTAAATGCTGCATACCCGAAATTCACATGGATATACCCATCCCCAACACAGAATCTCTAAATTCATGCATTTCCAAGATTCTTAAAACATTTTTGCATGCCAGACAGTCCATGCATGTAGACAGAAGGAATTCAATTCTTATGCTTGCGCTAGAGACCTAAAGTAAGCTGCATGATAGTATTACACCAAATACAATGCGACAGTAATCGAGAACACGCATTCATTTACAGATAAATTAGGATACAGTGAATTCCTATTATTGTCACTTTTAGCTAGAGATGGGAAAATGAGCAGGAAGTTATAACAAGACCTCATTCCAATATGAAGAGGTCTTCCTCAGGAAAACATGCAAGCTCCATTTTGCAATACAAGAAACTGAGAGCCATTTTGTAACACAGGCATAAGGCAATATAGTTATTTATTTCAATGGGTGCTACTGCTGATTGGTGGAGATTTGTGTGTCATAGGAATATAGGAAATAGGAGCAGGAGTAGGCCATTCGGCCCCTTGAGCCTGCTCCGCCATTCAATAAGATCATGGCTGATCTGATCTTGGGCCCAGTTCCACTTCCCTGCCCACTCCCCATAACCCTTCACTACTGTATCTTTCAAAAATCTGCCCATCTCCATCTTAAATATATTCAATGACCTAGCCTCCACAGCTCTCTGGGGCAGAGAATTCCACAAATTTACGACCGTCTGAGAGAAGAAATTCTTCCTCATCAATTCTAAATGGGCGACCCGTTATTCTTAAACTATGCCTTCTAGTTCTAGATTCCCCCATGAGTGGAAACGTCCTCTCTGCATCTACCTTGTCGAGCCCCCTCAGTATCTTATATGTTTCAATAAGATCCCCTCTCATTCTTCTAAACTCTAGTGAGTATAGACCCAAACTACTCAACCTTTCTTCATAAGTCAATCCCCTCATCTGGTGGGGTACCGCAAGGTTTAGTGCTGGGACCCCAGCTATTTACAATATACATTAATGATTTAGACGAAGGAATTGAATGTAATATCTCCAAGTTTGCAGATGACACTAAGCTGGGTGGTAGTGTGAGCTGTGAGGAGGATGCTAAGAGGCTGCAGGGTGACTTGGACAGATTAGGTGAGTGGGCAAATGCATGGCAGATGCAGTATAATGTAGATAAATGTGAGGTTATCCACTTTGGTGGCAAAAACAGGAAGGCAGATTATCTGAATGGTGACAGATTAGGAAAAGAGGAGGTGCAATGAGACCTGGGTGTCATGGTACATCAGTCACTGAAAGTTGGCAGGCAGGTACAGCAGGCAGTGAAGGCAGCAAATGGCATGTTGGCCTTCATAGCGAGAGGATTTGAGTATAGGAGCAGGGAGGTCTTACTGCAGTTGTACAGGGCCTTAGTGAGGCCACACCTTGAATATTGTGTACAGTTTTGGCCTCCTAATCTGAGGGAGGACATTCTTGCTATTGAGGGAGTGCAGCGAAGGTTCACCAGACTGATTCCCGGGATGGCAGGACTGACATATGAAGAAAGATTGGATCGACTAGGCTTATATTCACTGGAATCTAGAAGAATTAGAGAGGATCTCATAGAAACATATAAAATTCTGACGGGATTGGACAGGTTAGATGCAAGAAGAATGTTTCCAATGTTGGGGAAGTCCAGAACCAGGAGTCACAGTCTAAGGATAAGGGGTAAGCCATTTAGGACCGAGATGAGGAGAAACTTCTTCACTCAGAGAATTGTGGACCTGTGGAATTTGTTACCAGTTTGTTAGATATATTCAAAATGGAGTTAGATGTGGCCTTTACAACTAAAGGGATCAAGGGGTATGGAGAGAAAGCAGAAATGGGATACTAAAGTTGCATGATCAGCCATGATCATATTGAATAGTGGTGCATTCTCAAAGGGCCGAATGGCCTACTCCTGCACCTATTTTCTATGTTTGTATGTTTCTATCTCAGGAATCAACCTAATGAACCTTCTCTGAACTGCCTCCAATGCAAGTATATCCCTCGTTAAATAAGGAGACCAAAACTGTATGCAGTAGTCTAGGTGTGGTCTCACCAATACCCTGTATAGTTGCAGCAGTACTTCCCTGCTTTTATACTCCATCCCCCTTGCAATAAAGAGCAAATTTCCATTTGCCTTCCTGATTACTTGCTGTAACTGCATACTATCTTTGTGTGTTTCATGCACAAGGACCCCCAGGCCCTTCTGTATTGCAGCATTTTGTAATCTCTCTCCATTCAAATAATAATTTGCTTTTTTATTTTTCCTGTCAGGGCACAGGGAGCTATGAACACATTAATCTGTTTGGTGTTTACAAGAAAGTCGCAAGGTCTTTACATGGACGGTCATTTTATATTGAAGTACCTGTCGTAAAGTAATGACTGTGAGAACAAAATGACCAAATGTTTAGGCCTAAATTGAATATGGCTCTACCAGAGATGTGAAAAAAGAAATGTGACAATGAAAGGTACAATAAGAAAATTCCCCCATGTATATACAGTGCACATCAATGTTTAGCAAGTGACAAACAAAACGAAGACACTTTGGGAGCGAAATTGCCCTGTTCTGCGCCTCCCATTAGTGCCTCTGGAGGGCCCAAAACTGTTTTCGTTGGGCGGGGGGTGTACTACCGGCTCCCACAAAATTGCACGGGAGTTAGTGGAGGCGCAAACACGGTAGTGTCACACCTCACTAGTTATGCCCCAGGCTACCGCACCTCTGGCAACTCCTTTGCACCCCGCGGCGACGTCTTTTCGCTCCGTGGTAGAAATTGCCTAGCCCACACCAGCCTCACGGGTCACAAACTGGGCCAACCTCCACTCCCGGAGCAGAAGTTAAAGGGGAGGTGCGCTGTGCCCCACGCCGCCATTTCTTTTCTTCGGCCAACTCACCCATCAACCCGTTCTGATCTGCTTTCGCGTGGTCGTAGCCGCCATCGTACAGACTGGCACTCCGTTTGGGTGTAGTTCTGGTGATCCAGTGGAAGCCATTAAAGGGCCTGAAGCGCGTGCAGCGGCCCTCCCCTTTAACGGAAGGGGCATTGAAACGCGACAGCACTACGCGATGTGCCCAGGTGGCGCCCCAGATACTGCCCCAACAGGAAGTGGAACGCTGACATTGTGCTCCATTTCCTGTGAGGGGCAGGGGCAGTAACTGCAATTTCACGGCCAGGGCGGGACTTCCACGCTGGACGCAGGAAGTTCCGCCCCAACCCGGTTACCGTCCCCAAACAGGGCGTAACCCAATTTCGCCCCCTTTGTTTTTGAAATGAGTGTTAATATTATTCTTCAATTTGATCTCATGTGACATAAGTGACAATGTGAACCCTACTTGCGATTTCGTGGCACCATGACACCAAGGAACTGTGAACACATTCATCTGACTGGAGTTCACAAGAAGATAACAACTGTTGGGAATTTCCTCAGAGATTTCCTAATTGGCTGCTGTAACTTCAGCGGTAGATCGGTGTAAATCCAGTTTACGCATCTATTTGAGATACGCATCTATGCTGAATTCATGGCAGTCAGTCGGGAAATAGCACAAGGAAATTCCCGGCAAATATCTTTATATGTGATTATTTTTCTTGAAATGGTGACCGCCAGTAAAAGCAATGGGGTAGAGTTTCCGCTTTGAGTGCAATTGGGAAATTGCGCTTGTTATCTTCCAGTGTAAGTTTCCGCTAAAATTCATTTGCATAATCACAAACGTAAAATCTTCCATGAACCAGTACAGTTGGTCAGCAGAGCAAAATGTAATCGTTTTTCTTCCTAAGCATTACAAAATATATATTGACGTATTTAAGAGTGCAGTTTTATTGGCTCAGAAATTGCGATCGGAGGCTTTCTGCGGCCGGATGCTTCCGACCTGAAAAATTTCTACCAAAGTACCTAGCGGTCCTGGAGCAGCGTGGGATTTCGTTGGGGAGGCCTTCTCTTCCCGCACTGCGAAGCGCGCTCCCGTCCTCCAGGCTCCCACGCAGGAGGTGCAGTAATGTGTGACTGCACAACCAATCAGGTGAAGTATTCCACAGCTTTCTCATTAATAGCAATGAGAACTCCGTATCTACGAGTTCTCATTGCTATTAATGAGAAAAAAAACCAAACACACACATGAAACACCATAATAAAAAATAAAAAAACACACCTCACATAACTAAAATTAATTGAAATTAAAGTTAATAAATGCCTTGGAAAAAAAATATATATTTTTCCAATTTTTTTTTAAAGTTTTGTAATTAAGGATAAAAATAAACTTACCTTAGTGAGCAGGATTTTTAAACAATAAAATATGTTTTTTAAATTTAATTTAATTATATTTTTGTATGTTTTAAAACTCTTACGCCTGTAAAAATAGGCTATGCGCCTGCTTTTATCAGGCGCAAGAGTTTTGAGGACATTTGCTGGGCAAGATATTGGTAAATCCCGCAATCTTGCGCTTGCAAATGTCCTCGCTCCCGATATGCGTTGGATCTGTCAAGTCCAGCTTTTGCGATGCCTTCCCGGGTCCGTACACACTCAGTACAGACCCAAGGAGGCCGGGATTTACAGGCCATTAATACAGCTGAAAATGGGTTGATCACCAAAAATAAGCATTTTCAATAAGAGTGCCTAATCCTCCACCGGTGAGTAACCTAATTTTAAATCACTGAAAAGGACTTAAAACAATTATACTGAACCATTTACTAGTTTCATTGTACCAATGTACAATGTCTGTTTCTTATTAAAAAATTATTTAATTTACTATGTAAAAACTTTTAAAAGGTCCCATGGCGCGGCCCTGGAGACCGTGGACTACTTCCCATATCTCGGGAGCCTCCTATCAACAAGAGCGGGTATCAACGACGAGATCCAACACTGCCTCCAGTGCATCAGTGCAGCCTTCGGCCGCCTGAGGAAAAGTGTGTTTGAAGACCAGGCCCTCAAAACTGCCACCAAGCTCATGGTCTACAGGGCTGTAGTAATACCCGCCCTCCTGTATGGCTCAGAGGCATGAACCATGTATAGTAGACACTCAAGTTGCTGGAGAAATATCACCAACGATGTCTCCGTAAGATCCTACAAATCCCCTGGGAGGACAGCGCACCAACATCAGCGTCCTCATTCAGGCTAACATCCCCAGCATTGAAGCACTCGATCAGCTCCGCTGGGCAGGCCACATAGTCCGCATGCCAGACACGAGACTCCCAAAGCAAGTGCTCTACTCGGAGCTCCTTCATGGCAAATGAGCCAAAGGTAGGCAACGGAAACGTTACAAGGACACCCTCAAAGCCTCCCTGATAAAGTGCAACATCCCCACCGGCACTTGCGAGTCCCTGGCCCAAGACCGTCCTAAGTGGAGAAAGTGCATCCGAGAGGGCGCTGAGCATCTCGAGTCTCAACGCCGAGAGCGTGCAGAAATCAAGTGCACACAGCTGAAAGAGCGTGCGGCAAACCAGTCCCACCCACCCCTTCCCTCAATGACTATTTGTCCCACCTGTGACAGGGTCTGTGGCTCTCGTATTGGACTGTTCAGCCACCAAAGAACTCACTTCAGGAGTGGAAGCAAGTCTTCCTCAATTCCGAGGGACTGCCTATGAAAGAATAGGTGGCTATATACAAGAACATAAGAAATAAGAGCAGGAGTAATTCAATAAGATCGTATATAGTGTTGATTGAGCGGTCAATTGACTTTGTACCATCACATTGTGACAGCTGAAATAAGTGATATGCGTCAGTATTGCCTGTGTTTGTAAAATGTAGCCAGTGATAAATGTGCTACAAATTTAATCCTTCTAAAAGCTTTTTACTTAGGTTGCTTGTGAGTTTACTAGATTGATACTTGCTTGATAATTGATCCAAACAGTAAATCCAATGATTCTTGAATCAGAATGAAGTGCAACATTTTCTGCTCATCAGGTTGACTGTAGATTGAGTGACTATACATTTTTCTGAAGAATGGTACTGAGATATGGTACCGCAAGATCCTGCAAATCCCCTGGGAGGACAGACGCACCAACGTTAGCGTCCTCGACCAGACCAACATCCCCAGGGTCGACCAGCTCCGCTGGGCGGACCACATTGTACGCATGCCTGACACAAGACTCCCAAAGCAAGCGCTCTACTCGGAACTCCTACATGGTAAGCGAGCCCAAGGTCGGCAGAGGAAACGTTTCAAGGACACCCTCAATGTCTCCTTGATAAAATGCAACATCCCCACTGACACCTGGGTGTCCCTGGCCAAAGACCATCCTAAGTGGAGGAAGTGCATCTGGGAGGGCGCTGAGCACCTCGAGCCTCGTTGCCGAGAGCATGCAGAAACCAAGCGTAGGCAACGGAAGGAGTGTGCGGCAAACCAGTCCCACCCACCCTTTACTTCAACAACTGTCTGTCCCACCTGTGACCGAGACTGTAATTCCTGTATTGGACTGTTCAGTCACCGAAGGACTCATTTTTAGAGTGGAAGCAAATCTTCCTCAATTTCGATGATGACGACTAGTGCCTATATGCCTAAAAAAACAAGCTCAATTTGAAGACCCTCCTCAAATGGCTGAAATTGGCAGAAACTCACCACCCTCATTATTTCCATCTGCAATGTGGTCAGTTTTGTGGGCGGGGCCGGCTTTGGGCAAAATTATTTGTAAACCTGCGTTAAAGATCACGGAAACTCGATTTGCACTTGCTGTAAGTTGGCAACGAGCTTCCGCGCTGGTTCGGCCAATTTCACCTGGACTGCGCTGCTAAAACTGGTACAAACCAGCGGAAACTCTACCTCAATGCATTTAATAGTGCTCTGTCATAATGTCGCCAATACATCTAATAGATCATTTAAATTTGGAAAATACATGTCGCATGTCAATCAGTCACAAAACTAGAAGAGCTATTCTTGTGACTATACAAAATGTAAGAATTTTTAAGATCAAAAGAGGCCAGTAAGTTTAAAAGGCTAGTCCTTTTTACCTTAACCCCAGCCACCCAGTTTCTCAATGTATTGCTCAGATGTTTCTCTAGAAGCAAAAGAATTGCTTCTTGAACCCAGTTATACTGTCCATTCCAATGGTGTATTGGCGACATTGTGACAGAGCATCCCTGGTAGTTTTGTCAATTCCCTTCATAAATTTGAGAACTTCAATTAGGTCACTTCAAAGTCTCCAGTTCTTCAAAGAAACTTAAATTACTGAAGCCTGGAATCACTCTTGTTGCTTACTTAGAGGAAGTAATAGGCCAGATGGAGTGAGACTAATTTGATTCCCTGTTCCCAAAAACTAGTCTCTCCTCGTACCTCAACACAAACAAATCAACCTCCCAACCACCCCAAACGATCAATTTTGATATATTCCCATTTCATAATTTTGCTAATAGAATAATAAGAAATATAAATTATTCAGATACAGGATTCTCAGTTACTACACTGTGCTGTAAATGATATGCTGCAAGCAGTGCTGTACCAAGTGATAGATGAACAGTTCATGTTGCTGCATGTGATCTGGATGAACTGGAGAGGATGTTTTAGAACATCTTACCCTGGTAATTGAAACCAAAACCAAGACCAATTCTATGAACTGTTCAATAACGCTTTAACTAATCAGTGTGACGGCTGAAGTTTAGGTTTTATACAATTAGAATTAACATTACTTGTACTTGATAAAGGAGAGGATGCTAACGAGAACTCGAGGCACAAGAAAATTCTGCTGTTTTTGATTAAGAAACTGGAATTTAAAGAGCAGTCCTCTGGAAATCTTCAGGAGGAAAAATACATTTGTGGCCAAAAACAGGCACACATGGGGCACAGGGATCGAACTATTTGCTTGAATGAATAGGCGCAATACGCACCTAATATTGGGCCTCTGGCCTCATTGTCATCGAACCGGCAAGCTGCGGACACCTAATGGGCATTCCCAGGCATTTCGCCAAAGAAGAGGCCTCGAAGATTGGGCCATTGTGACACTGACAGTGGCCTTCTAGTAAGTCCTTAGAGGGGACTGGAAGAGGGGGAGCATGAAGGTGGTAAATGATCCTGATTATCCCAACACGGAGTTTAAAATAATCTTGAAATTATTCAATGCTGCTAACACCAGTAATTCACTAAAAAATTTTTTCCAATGTTCATGATTCACATGGGAGATTTAAGAATACGGTTATGGTTTTGGTTATTCCAACATTATCTCCTATAAAGGCCTGACAAGAGTTTCCCTAAGTGGGCACTGTCCTTACAATCTGCATCTTTCATTCTTTGCTGTACTGAGTCAAACATAAAGAATTACCTTATTTAGTACTAATACTGGAACTTATGTCGGATTTCCATCAAAGCTGGACCAATTTTGCGCAGGTTAAAAAAACCAAATTTATTTACAATTAGTTAATTTAAAGAAACAATGTTATAAACAGATACTATATAGGACAAGAAATCATTTAGAATACATGTAACTATAAAAGAGTTCAGTGTTCTCTTAACGCTTTCTGACAAGCTCTTGAAATGACAGTCTCTTGCAATACAGAAGCCACCAATTTATAGAGTTTAATGAATCTGAACATATATCGGCCACTGCCAGAACTGTGGAACACTGAAAGATTCTTTTGTGTTATATATCTTCAATTAATTTGAAATATAAACACTTGTCCATAGCAGCCAACTTTGATGAGTTTACAGATCAGATACAATTGATTAGGAGGTTGGTTAATGAACTGACGCAAAGCTATATTGAGTCCAGGAAATCATAAAACAATGCGCTAAAGTGAGAGGTTAATGTCATATCAGTTGCAAACCACATTCCTGTCTGAAGAACCTTCTGGTTATAATACAATCAGTAGCATTTTAGACATATTACGGCCATCAAGGACACTTAATTAATTCTTGATCAAAAAATTCCTTGCTTATGAGATAGACAAATAAGGCGAGTAAATTCCATCTAGAACCAGGATACAACATTTTTTAAAGATATATACACTAAGCTTAACAAGGTAAAATTCAATTTTTATTGCACACAGCCTGCTAATATGTTTAAATTTCCCATGTGAATCGCGAGTATGAAAGAATCTTCCACACATCAAGGGATACATGAGCGACTCGTGAGTGTCGACAATGCTGATCATACCAGGACATGTCCTTTTTTGTAATACATATATTATGATGTTTGGCAAGGGTTATTGAGATTTGAAGCTGTTTTCTTGTCAACAGTGACTGCAAACCAAACCAGCGCTCCAGTCACTGATCTTAATGATGCTCACGCTGAAGAATTATTGAGTGTGATATCAATATTGCAAGTTGCTTATCAGTAAGTTCCATAGTCAGAATAGTTTTGTTTTTTGTTTGATAGGTGCCAATGCTGGGATGTGGAAAAAATTTGCCACTTTGCACAGCTGAGTGTCTGAACCAAGCACTTCCAGATCAGGTTCTACATGAAAAAGATGCAAACAAAAGCTCTTTCGACTCTATTCCAACAATATGCCTTAATCCTGACCTCAGAAGAGCCTATTACATTGGTGTAAGTATTTTCATTTTCCACTCAAGCCATCACTTTGACTTCTCTGCCATTTCACATAAGGATCTTTATAGGCGATAGAGATAAAAGACTTTCCCCTGTCAATTAGAGCTGGATTCAAGTTCAGGTCGCAAAGGACACTGTGGTAAGTATCTATCATAGGTTAGCCAAAATTTAAAAGTAAGCAATAAGTATATCTTTAAGGATAGAGAGTCCTGTTAACAATATTAGCAGATAAATGCTCAACGTGTTTGTATGAAATTCCTCTATCTTAGTGGAGATATAACCCATTTATTTTAAACAGATTAACACCTCTGTTGAAATAGTAGATAGAGAATTTCATATGATAGATTAAGCATTCATCGACTAATACTGCCAATAATAATTTTTAGCCTTTAGTTCTCCAGCATTCAAATGAATGTTTGACCTACAGTTCCACCTGCAGGAAGCCATTATAATATCACACTTTATTACAACCAGTACAAAGTTTTAGTACATTATTTTACTTTTTAGTATATAAGCAAAGTATTTAATATCAAACTAAGAAACTGAATTAAGGGCTATACAAAATTCAAAAATAGTTTACAAGAACAGAAACACATCTAACCTGTTCATGCCTGGCAAGTTTCCCCAAAAATAGCGAGCTCGGTGCGCTGCTGATACGTCGATTGCATCAATCATAATTGGGTTACACTGTAATAGAGAAAAAGAGGGAAAATGTTATTGTTGGGGCAACTACAGGCGAAGATTTACAAGTGATGATTTTTCTTATTGGAATACCCTATATTAATGCTCTTTTCTGATGAGGAAAAAGGGCTGGAGGACTCATTATGGCAGATTTACCACTCTGTTTGTGCATGATTTGCATTTCTAGGATGGAACAAGCAGGAGCAAGAAGATCCGACCTGAAAGAGACACTTGCATTTCACTTTTATTCATCAAATAACACAGAAACAACAATCAGTGCCTTTCATGTCATTTTCCACCATTAATGTTGATCATAAACGATCGAGCTAGTGGAAGGTACACAGTGGTGTTGCCCAGGGGTTGGTACTAGGGCCACTACTTTTCTTGATATACATTAATGACTTAGACTTGGGAGTACAGAGCACAATTTCAAAATTTGCAGATGACACAAAACTTGGAAGTATAGTGAACAGTGAGGAGGAGAGTGATAAACTTCAAGAAGGACACCTGGCAGATGAAATTTAACACAGAAAAGTGCAAAGTGATACATCTTGATAGGAAGAATGCAAAGAGGCAAATATAGCCTAAAGGGTACAATTCTAAAGTGGGTGCATGGATAGAGAGAGCTGGGGTATATGTGCACAAATCGTTGAAGATGGCAGGGCAGGTAAAGAAAGTGGTTAAAAAAGCATACGGGATCCTGGGCTTCATAAATAGAGGCACAGCGTACAAAAGCCAGGAAGTTGATGAACCTTAATAAAACACTGGTTCGGTCTCAACTGGAGTATTGTGTCCAATTCTGGGCACTGTACTTTAGAAAGGATGTGAAGGAGTTAAAGAGGGTGAAGTAAAGATTTACAAGAATGTTTCCAGTGGATAGACTAGATAAGCTGGGGTTGTTCTCCTTAGAGCAAAGAAGGTTAAGAGGACATTTGTTTGGGGTGTTCAAAATCATGAGGTGGTCTGGACAGAGTAGATAGAAACTGTTCCCATTGGCGGAAGGGTTGAGAATCAAAGGACACAGATTTAAGGTGATTGGTAGAAGAACCAAAGGCGACATAAGGAAAATAAGTGAGTAGTTCAGATCTGGAATGCACTGCCCGAAAGGGTGTTGGAGGCAGATTTAAATCGTGGCTTTCAAAACGGAATTGGATAAGTACCTGAAGGAAAAGAATTTGCAAGGCTACGGGGAAATGGCGGGGGAATGGGACTAGCTGAAGTGCTCTTGAAGAAAGCCGGCAGAGGCTCGATGGGCCTAATGGCCTTCTTCTGTGCTGTAACCATTCTATGATAGAGAGGAGGATTTTAATGGCCATATAAACTTGGCATTAGCAGCTGCATACGAAGTGGAAAAGCCATTAAATAGGTAAGGAAGAAATCTCATTTCTGTTGCAATTCTTGGTGGGTATAATGAAAAATTAGCAATTACATTATTTTAGGCAGCTCGGCTGCAGTGTGTGTATGAACAGTGGATTGATACGGCTGTTTTGTAGGGCCTAATGTCAAGCTTCCACTTTGCACAGTATTGTTCTTCTCAGGCCAACACTATATCTGATTTACTTAGAAGAGAAAAAGGATGAGGAAGAGCATCTGCAGCCAAACAGTAGAGCAGGTACGATGTTGCTAGTGGCTATGAAGTTAACAGATGCCTTGAATTGTATTGCCTGAGGCTCTCTCAGGGGCCTGTAGGACCATTAGTAGCATTAGTCAGTCTTGTGCATTGCTGCATAAAACAGGTAGGCAACATATTGTTTACTAGAGAAAACAATTCCATCATTTTTCCCTGGGCCAAGAGAGAGCAATGGGTGAGAGCAGTCGGTTTTGTCCTAGCAGCAGGTTTGCCCAAGTCCAGGGTACCATTGTTAACACACACATAGCTCCACATGCTCGAGTCACCCTAAAAATGAACTGCAGAGGAATATTTTTAAAAGAAGCAAATTCCTGTTCCCATCACTCCAGTGGTCAAGCCAGTCCATTTTTTTTTAAAAAAAAGCAGGTAGAGTAATCATTTACATTAAAAATAGCCATTTGTGTAAATAGCAAGTAAATAGTTCTTTATGACCCACAAACCTGGCACACAACTTATAACTGAGTTTAACCATAAGCTTTTGCTGCCCAGTGTAATATTCGCGATTGCAACTTACACTGGATTTTGCTGTATATTCAAACAAAGCAGTTTACACATGTAGTGAAAATTGTAAATGGGCATATAAAATGCACATCACAGCCATTTGCACCCATTTTAAAAAATCAGAATAACTATTTGTACTAACTGCTTTCTGTGCATGTGTCCTCCCGACACCCAAAACCGGAAGTGGGGCCCCGAACACATTAATTCCAAGCCGCTGAGCCCAGAGACTCCGACCGAGCCTCCCGCTGTGCCGCAAACACCGACGGGGAGGGGGAGAGAGAGCCTTGGGGGGGGCGGGGGGAGGAAGAGAGAGAGAGCGCCTTGGGGGGAGGAGGAGAGAGATGGGGTGGGGTGAACGGAGGGGAAAGAGGGAACTCAGGGAAGACAGATCACCTTCTTCCGACCTCCTTTACACCCATACCCGATTTCTTGGAAAGCTCGGTGCGTGAGTTACAAGGGACATTGATGGAGTGGATGAAATCCAGAAGTCATGACACTGTCATTATTCACTTCATACCCAATAAACCTGTTAACAATCCGCACACGATGCCCCATCTATGGTGGGGGGGCATAAGGTGGAGGCAGCACTTGCGCTGGGGTAAGGGACTTTGGCTGGTGAAGGGATGTATTTACGCTGGGGTATGGGACATTGACTTCTGAAGACAAAATGGATCATGTTACAATGTGCAAAGTTAGGCTGGGCCGTTCCATTTACACATTCCAGATAAATTTCAGGGTACGGCTTATCCCCCAAGGGGACCAATCAGCAATGGATCATGTGATAATGGAGAGCCAATCAGAGAAATGGTTGCCATTCAGTTAGTACAAATAGTTACATCCATTTTTTGTTTATTTTTGCCCATGCATACAGCAATGGGAAATTCAGTCAATCATGTTTTTGTATACTTTCTTCATTAATAAGAGAGCCATCAACAACATGTTATATTGCACAGTGTTATAGTGAGAATTACCATAATGAATGAATTTGAGAACAGGTGGGAAACAATATAACTGGTCAGAGTTTAAATACTACCTCCAAGAATCGTGAAATGTCCCTTTTATCATTGACGCCCATGGCAACAACATTTTCAAATAACCAGAAGAAAGGCCTGTCTTCCCACTCCTTTGGTCTGGTGTCATGAAGTAGTCGGTAGAATTCAAAGAAGAGTCTTCCTGTGCCCTCTGCAACAAAGCACAGCAAAGCCATGGTGATGACTAACATATTTATGAGGCTGATTTCACCAGCCTGCAATTTTCCACTCTTCATTAGCACCCAATCAATGGGCACGAGAATATTTATGTTTGCACAGGAACTGCACCAATCTGGATTCTGAGTAGAGGTTCTTGCAAAGCAATTCAAGGGATTGGATTTTCCATTATCCTGGTTACATGCATTCTTCATGTCAGTTGGGCTGTTCTAAATGAGTTAGGGAAGAGAAATTCATAGCAGAGTTCTGGTTCCTGATTGCTGTCCAGTAATCCCTGCTGGTAGTATGTATATGTGCACATTGGGTGGACAGGATCAGGCTCAGCTTCTCTCCAGATGATGTGCCTGTTGACGCTCACTGTCAAGGCTCACACATAAATAATAGCCACATGTAACTGGAGGATACCATGCAATATTATCCCAGCCTTCAGTTGAGGGGGGTGAGAGGGGAGAAGAGGAGACAAGTGTATATAAATTAAAGGAATCTATAGTTTTTGGTACAAAAGTACCAACTATTGGACTACCTAACTTTCCACCTTGCTTGAACTGATTAGCCTCATTAGTCATGGTACCTTTATTCAAGTGACTTGACTGCTGAAAACCAACTGACAAAGCATCATAGAATCATAGAAGTTTACAGCACAAGAGGCCATTTCGGCCCATCGTGTCCGTGCCGGCCAACAAGAAGCTATCCAGCCTAATCCCACTTTCCAGCTCTAGGTCCATAACCTTACAGGCACTTACGGCACTTCAAGTGCACATCCAAAAACTTTTTAAATGTGGTGAAGGTTTCTGCCTCTACCACCCTTTCAGGTAGTGAGTTCCAGACCCCCACAACCCTCTGCGTGAAGAAATTTCCCCTCAAATCCCCTCTAAACCTTCTACTAGTTACTTTTAATTTATGTCCCCTGGTTGTTGGCATCGGTAGAATTTCTGGTGCAGTTTTCTGCCATTTGTTTGCAAGTTGATGAATTTTTACACAATGATTCTGCAAATTACCATTTGTAGACAAATTGCAGAAAGATGCATTCAAATCTTCCCAATCCTCAAGCTTACTGCTCTTTTTGGCAACAATATAAGCCTCTTCCTTTAATCTAATACTATCTTTACCGTCTCTTGTTAGCCACGGTTAGACCACGTTTCCAGTGGCATTTTTGTGTTTTAAAGGAATGTATATTTGTTGTAAATTATTTATTAATTCTATAAATGCTAGCTATTGCTTGTCTACCATCATACCTTTCAATGTAGTTTTCCAATCTACCTTAGCTAACTTGCCCTTCATACCTACGTAGTTTGCTTTGTTTAGATTTAAGACCCTAGTTTCGGATTTAACTAAATCACTTTCAAACTTAATATAAAATTCTATCATTTTATGGTCATTCTTCCCGAAGGGCCCCTTTACTACCAAGTTATTAATTAACCCTTTCTCATTGCACAATACTAGATCTAAAATAGCTTGCTCCCTAGTTGGTTCCTTAACATACTGATCTAGAAAACTATCTTGTATACATTCCATGAATTCGTCCTCCACATTATTACTGCAAATTTGGTTTGCCCAGTCTTAATGTAGATTCATTACTAGAGATGACTGCTTTTCTTTCCCTTGTTGAACACAGTTGGAACCTGATAACTGGAACAATCTTTAATGACCTATTTAAAGAAATATTGTTGTTTGTCGAAAGATAATTTAGAAGATATATAAAAAGAAGCGTTTTGCAATCACATGTCTGCAGTATGAAAGGCACAGGCATGACGGTCGCCTTCTGTGCCATAAATTTCTATGCTTCTACGAAAAGGTCACAGGAAAATACACTGGTATTGTGCTGGAAATGTGCATTGTGAGCAAGTTAGAACTGAGATTTGATTAAAAATAAAATCATCAGTTTAGCTCAAAATCCAAGCAAGACTAAACCAATGGGTTATGTGCTCTACTATACAAGGTCACTTCAAAACCTTCATAATGGTTATATTACACTCTCCAGGCTACAATGGCAGAATATTGGGTTGCCACAGGAGTGCTGGCCCCATTTTTCACACATTTGGAGTAAGCTTGAAGGTTGAATGTCTACTGGGAGGTAACTGACAGATCAAACAAATGACTGATGTTAAATTCTGTTCAACTGACAGGTTTGCTGATTACACACCTAATGAACCTACCCAAAGAGCTGTTCTTGGATTTTAGCTGTACATACCAATACTGTGGCAGTGGACAGGTACCTCAGACGGCCTGGATAAGAATGCTTTGGGAGGTAGCTCAATCAGAGACAATGATGCACTCTCACATGAGCCCCACTCAAGTATCACCTGCATTACATGCTCAAGTCCTGGAGCTGTATTTGAACCCACAACCTTCTGAAGCAGAGCCAAGCTGGCATTTAGGTACTGGATGTGATTCTAAAAGTGTTGAAATTATTTTCCAAAATTGCCTGCAATGCAGTTTATTTCAGGTAGAGAACTGGAATATTTTACAATCCTAATTATCAGGTCCAAGCCTCTGCTCTGGCTCATTGTTGTTGGTGTATTTCATAAACCTGATAGTACTCTTGTATGAGTAAGGTGGTTGTGGGTTCAAGCCTGTGAATTATAGTAACTAGTAAACTGAGCACTGGGCTTTGTACTAGCATTCATAACATCTGCATCTCACAACTGAGTAAATGGGGGTCAGTTAATACTGATAAGGGAGATTATGAATATTTAATTACAGGAAGGATTCTGGACTAATACTTTACTTTCAGTGTTTCACAGATATCCGATTGAGGTACATTACCATTAATATTGTATCAATAAGTACCTAAAATTAGAAATACCATCAGCATAAACATTGTAAGATACTGAGGAAGGGTAGTCTTTTGTGAATGATTTTCTAATACATAAAATAACAGAATTGAGGATGGCATGATGCACATTGCACTGGAGCATTGCAGAGGGATGGACACAGGATCAGATATCCAGTCTACCAAATTGCTGATCGTATCCACAGTACCAAAAAGCAAGCAAGTGCTACCCTGGAGAACAAACAGAGAGCTACTGGGAGAATCATCACTAGGATGTCACCGAGTGTAACGTAGCCAAGTTTGCCGACGATACAAAGATGGGAGGAAAAGCAATGTGTGAGGAGGACACAAAAAATCTGCAAAAGGACATAGACAGGCTAAGTGAGTGAGCAAAAATTTGGCAGATGGAGTATAACGTTGAAAAGTGTGAGATCATGCACTTTGGCAGAAAAAAAATCAAAGAGCAAGTTATTATTTAAATGGAGAAAGATTGCAAAGTGCAACAGTACAGCGGGACCCTGGGGGTACTTGTGCATGAAACACAAAAGGATAGTATGCAGGTACAGAAAGTGATCAGGAAGGCCAATGGAATCTTGGCCTTTATTGCAAAGGGGATGGAGTATAAAAGCAGGGAAGTCTTGCTACATCTATACCAGTATTAGTGAGGCCACACCTGGAATACTGCGTGCAGTTTTGTTTTCCATATTTACGAAAGGATATACTTGCTTTGGAGGCAGTTCAGAGAAAGTTCACTAGGGTGATTCCGGGGATGAGGGGGTTGACTTATGAGGAAAGGTTGAGTAGGTTGGGCCACTACTCATTGGAATTCAGAAGAATGAGAGGTGATCTTATCGAAACGTATAAGATTATGAGGGGGCTTGACAGAGTGGACGCAGAGAGGATGTTTCCACTGATGGGGGAGACTAGAACTAGAGGGCATGATCTTAGAATAAGGGGCCGCCCATTTAAAAGAGATGAGGAGGAATTTCTTCTCTCAGAGGGTTGTAAATCTGTGGAATTTGCTGCCTCAGAGAGCTGTGGAAGCTGGGACATTGAATACATTTAAGACAGAAATAGACAGTTTCTTAAACGATAAGGGGTTATGGGGAGCGGGCAGGGAAGTGGAGCTGAGTCCATGATCAGATCAGCCATGATCTTATTGAATGGCGGAGCAGGCTCGAGGGGTCGTATGGCCTACTCCTGCTCCTATTTCTTATGTTCTTATGTACTTTGTAGTCTGCATAATACCAAATGGGAAAATTAAGATCTGTAAAAATGATTTTGGGTAGTTACCGATCATTTTCCTCTTGAAAGAGTCCGGAGCTCATCTCCACTCCCTGCCTTGTCTCGCGACTCATGCCTGTGGTCTAGGGACATTTTTGGCTGAAGGATTGGGTTACTGACAAAGTACAAACCAAGTCGTGAGAACCGCGCTGAGATGCAGTCAGTAGTGTTTACAGGTCCAAGCAGATCCCAACAGCAAGTATTAAAGATGGTGCTATGTGCGGTCACACTGATAATCCGCAACAATTAGCTTAATTATTGGAATTCAACCGTGCAAGACGAAAATTAAAAATGGTGCAGACAATTGTTTAAGCTACATACAGCAAGCGGTGGTGGCGCCAGTGGGGAACAGGCAGGCACCAGAGTGATCAAATGTCTGTGAGCTTTTGCGGAATGCACACAACTAGATTTGGTTGAACAAAGTGAAGCTCTCTGTTTGTGTGTTGTGAGAGTCTATTCTTACTGAGTGTGTCAGCCTGGCTCAACGAGTAGCACTCAAATCTGGGTCAAAAGATTACAGGTTCGTGCACATAATCAAGGGTAACACACCTATGAGGGAATGCTGTATTTGCCATGTAGCCGTGGCTCAATGGTAGCAATCCCGCCTCTAAATCTAGGCTGACACTCCCAGTGCAGTGCTGAGGGAGTGCTGCACTGTCGGAGGTGCCGTATTTCGGATGAGACTTTAAACCGTGGCCCCGTCTGCCCTCTCAGGTGGATGTAATATTTCCCACAGTTACTATTTCGAAGAAGAGCAGGGGAGTTATCCCTGGTATCCTGGCCAATGTTTATGTCTCAACAAGCATCACCAAAACAGATTATCACATTGCTGTTTGTGGGAGCTTGCTGTGCACAAATTGCCTACCTAGTTTCCTACATTACAACAGTAACTACACTTTCATTAGCTGTAGGGGCCTTATGGCTTTCTCCTGTTACTATTTCTTATGTTCTTATGTTCTCATGCAGCTCCTTCAAGCAGCATTGGCTAATGCCTGGTGTCGACGGGCATTTTTGGCTGTACAGAGATCAGAAGGAAAGGAAAAAAATGAGAGAACATATCTTGGAAAAAGAAAATGTGAATCAGTATTTACCTGATGATTCCATAATCTCCAAAACAGGCAGTAAAATCTTGGGGTACACTGAAACAGTACTGATTGCTGAAAACCCTGGAGGCAGTGCAGGCTCTCAGTACCAAAGCCTCGTGATACAATATGGTGCAGCTGGGGAGGTTAAGCCTTTCAACACATACGAGTGAGAAAGAAAGGGAGACATCAGAAAATGGAGATAAACAGAGACACAAAGAAAGCGAGCCATCTAGAAAAAGAGATAAAGGGAGAGAATGATAAAGGCAGGCATCAAAGATGAACGGAAGTAGATCAAACATTATGTGAGAAAGAGAATTTCTAAGCTGAAGGCTGAAAGATTCCAGCCCAAAGACAGACACAAAACAGCAGGTGCACACATCACGGAGAAAGTGGGATAAGATAAATCAGAATTCAGATTATAAATAAAGGAGAGAGCAAGAATCGTCAGCAGCTACAAACACTCTACATCACATACGATATACAGGGTACAACCTTATTGTATTCTATTTGGAAATAATTTTTACATGATTATTTTTACAAGAAAGATTTTTCAGAATACACTCTTAGGAGAGGAATGGGTAAACACAAAATAACGTTTTTACTCGTGAAAATGATATTAATTTTGGATGACACCTTCGCACACTTAGGGGGAGAAATTCGGGTGAGCCCATTTAGGGCGCTAACTTTTAAAACTTGAAAAAATTAGCTCCAGGCGCTAATCTTTTTCAACTTTAAAAATATTGGTGGTTTGCGCTCCAGGAAGGAAGGAATAAGAACATAAGAATTAGGAACAGGAGTAGGCCATCTAGCCCCTCGAGCCTGCTCCGCCATTCAACAAGATCATGGCTGATCTGGCTGTGGACTCAGCTCCACTTAACCACCCGCTCCCCATAACCCTTAATTCCCTTATTGGTTAAAAATTTATATTTCTGTGACTTGAATACATTCAATGAGCTAGCCTCAACTGCTTCCTTGAGCAGAGAATTCCACAGATTCACAACCCTCTGGGAGAAGAAATACCTTTTCAACTCGGTTTTAAATTGGCTCTCCCGTATTTTAAGGCTGTGCCCCTTGGGTAAGATGATGGAATCAATTATTAAGGATGTCATCGCAGCGCATTTGGAAAGAGGTGACATGATAGGTACAAGTCAGCATGGATTTGTGAAAGGGAAATCATGCTTGACAAATCTTCTGGAATTTTTTGAGGATGTTTCCAGTAGAGTGGACAAGGGAGAACCAGTTGATGTGGTATATTTGGACTTTCAGAAGGCTTTCGACAAGGTCCCACACAAGAGATTAATGAGCAAAGTTAAAGCACATGGGATTGGGGGTAGTGTGCTGACATGGATTGAGAACTGGTTGTCAGACAGGAAGCAAAGAGTAGGAGTAAATGGGTACTTTTCAGAATGGCAGGCAGTGACTAGTGGGGTACCGCAAGGTTCTGTGCTGGGGCCCCAGCTGTTTACACTGTACATTAATGATTTAGACGAGGGGATTAAATGTAGTATCTCTAAATTTGCGGATGACACTAAGTTGGGTGGCAGTGTGAGCTGCGAGGAGGATGCTATGAGGCTGCAGAGTGACTTGGATATGTTAGGTGAGTGGGCAAATGCATGGCAGATGAAGTATAATGTGGATAAATGTGAGGTTATCCACTTTGGTGGTAAAAACAGAGAGACAGACTATTATCTGAATGGTGACAGATTAGGAAAAGGGGAGGTGCAACAAGACCTGGGTGTCATGGTACATCAGTCATTGAAGGTTGGCATGCAAGTACAGCAGGCGGTAAAGAAAGCAAATGGCATGTTGGCCTTCATAGCGAGGGGCAGGGAGGTGTTGCTACAGTTGTACAGGGCCTTGGTGAGGCCACATCTGGAATATTGTGTACAGTTTTGATCTCCTAACCTGAGGAAGGACATTCTTACTATTGAGGGAGTGCAGCGAAGGTTCACCAGACTGATTCCCGGGATGGCGGGACTGACCTATCAAGAAAGACTGGATCAACTGGGCTTGTATTCACTGGAGTTCAGAAGAATGAGAAGGGACCTTATAGAAACGTTTAAAATTCTGATGGGTTTAGACAGGTTAGATGCAGGAAGAATGTTCCCAATGTTGGGGAAGTCCAGAACCAAGGGTCACAGTCTAAGGATAAGGGGTAAGCCATTTAGGACCGAGATGAGGAGAAACTTCTTCACCCAGAGAGTGGTGAACCTGTGGAATTCTCTACCATAGAAAGTTGTTGAGGCCAATTCACTAAATATATTCAAAAAGGAGTTAGATGTAGTCCTTACTACTAGGGGGATCAAGGGGTATGGCGAGAAAGCAGGAATGGGGTACTGAAGTTGCATGTTCAGCCATGAACTCATTGAATGGCGGTGCAGGCTAGAAGGGCCGAATAGTCTACTCCTGCACCTATTTTCTATGTTTCTAGTCTCCCCGACCAGTGGAAACAACCTCTCTGCCTCTATCTTGTCTATCCCTTTTATTATTTTAAATGTTTCTATAAGATCACCCTCATCCTTCTGAACTCCAACGAGTAAAGACCCAGTCTACTCAATCTATCATCATAAGGTAACCCCCTCATCTCCGGAATCAGCCTAGTGAATCATCTCTGTACCCCCTCCAAAGCTAGTATATCCTTCCTTAAGTAAGGCGACCAAAACCGCACGCAGTACTCCAGGTGCGGCCTCACCAATACCCTATACAGTTGCAGAAGGACCTCCCTGCTTTTGTACTCCATCCCTCTTGCAATGAAGGCCAACATTCCATTCGCCTTCCTGATTACCTGCTGCACCTGCAAACTAACTTTTTGGGATTCGTGCACAAGGTCCCCCAGGTCCCTCTGCACCGCAGCATGTTGTAATTTCTCCCCATTCAAATAGTATTCCCTTTTTTTGTTTTTTTCCCCCAAGGTGGATGACCTCACACTTTCCGACATTGTATTCCATCTGCCAAACCTTAGCCCATTTGCTTAACCTATCTAAATCTCTTTGCACCCTCTCTGTGTCCTCTACACAACCTGCTTTCCCACTAATCTTTGTGTCATCTGCAAATTTTGTTACACTACACTCTGTCCCCTCTTCCAGGTCATCTATGTATATTGTAAACAGTTGTGGTCCCAGCACCGATCCCTATGGCACACCACTAACCACCGATTTCCAACCCGAAAAGGACCCATTTATCCCGACTCTCTGCTTTCTGTTAGCCAGCCAATTCTCTATCCATGCTAATACATTTCCACTGACCCGCGTACCATTATCTTCTGCAGTAACCTTTTGTGTGGCACCTTATCGAATGCCTTTTGAAAATCTAAATACACCACATCCATCGGTACACCTCTATCCACCATACTCGTTATATCCTCAAAGAATTCCAGTAAATTAGTTAAACATGATTTCCCCTTCATGAATCCATGCTCCGTCTGCTTGATTGCACTATTCCTATCTCGATGTCCCGCTATTTCTTCCTTAATGATAGTTTCAAGCATTTTCCCCACTACAGATGTTAAACTAACCAGCCTATAGTTACCTGCCTTTTGTCTGCCCCCTATTTTTAAACAGAGACGTTACATTAGCTGCTTTCCAATCCGCTGGTACCTCCCCAGAGTCCAGAGAATTTTGGTAGATTATAACGAATGCATCTGCTATAACTTCCGCCATCTCTTTAATACCCTGGGATGCATTTCATCAGGACCAGGGGACTTGTCTACCTGAGTCCCATTAGCCTGTCCAGCACTACCCCCTAGTGATAGTGATTGTCTCCAGGTCCTCCCTTCCCACATTCCTGTGACCAGCAATTTCTGGCATGGTTTCTGTGTCTTCCACTGTGAAGACCGAAGCAAAATAATTGTTTAAGGTCTCAGCCATTTCCACATTTCCCATTATTAAATCCCCCTTCTCATCTTCTAAGGGACCAACATTTACTTTAGTCACTCTTTTCCGTTTTATATATCTTAGTAAATGCTTTTACTATCCGTTTTTATGTTTTGCGCAAGTTTACCTTCGTAATCTATCTTTCCTTTCTTTATTGCTTTCTTTGTCATTCTTTGCTGTCGTTTAAAATTTTCCCAATCTTCTAGTTTCCCACTAACCTTGGCCACCTTATACGCATTGGTTTTTAATTTGATACTCTCCTTAATTTCC
This sequence comes from Pristiophorus japonicus, assembly GCF_044704955.1. Lineage (NCBI taxonomy): Eukaryota > Metazoa > Chordata > Chondrichthyes > Pristiophoridae > Pristiophorus > Pristiophorus japonicus. The sequence continues at coordinate 177,575,515 of NC_091988.1, read as the reverse complement.
CTGGTTATCCACGGCTGGTTATCCCTTCTCTTACCGCCCTTCTTTTTCATTGGAATATATTTATGTTGAGCACTATGAAAGAGCTCCTTAAAAGTCCTCCACTGTTCCTCAATTGTGCCACTGTTTAGTCTGTGTTTCCAGTCTACTTTAGCCAACTCTGCCCTCATCCCACTGTAGTCCCCTTTGTTTAAGCATAGTATGCTCGTTTGAGACACTACTTCCTCATCCTCAATCTTTATTACAAATTCAACCATACTGTGATCATTCATTCCAAGAGGATCTTTTACTCGGAGATCGTTTATTATTCCTGTCTCATTACAGAGGACCAGATCTAAGATAGCTTGCTCCCTTGTAGGTTCTGTAACATACTGTTCTGAGAAACAATCCCATATGCATTCTATGAATTCCTCCTCCAGGCTACCCCGTGCGATTTGATCAATCGATATGTAGGTTAAAATCCCCCATGATTACTGCCGTTCCTTTTTCACATGTCTCCATTATTCCCTTGATTATTGCCCGCCCCACTGTGAAGTTATTATTTGGGGGCCTATAAACTACGCCCACCAGTGACTTTTTTCCCTTACTATCTCTAATCTCCAACCACAATGATTCAACATTTTGTTCATTAGAGCCAATATCATCTCTCACAACTGCCCTGATATCATCCTTTATTAACAGAGCTACCTCACCTCTTTCCCTTCTTGTCTATCTTTCCGAATCATCAGATACCCCTGTATGTTTAATTCCCAGTCTTGGCCACCCTGTAACCACGTTTCTGTAATGGCCACCAAATCATGCCCATTTGTAATGATTTGTGCCGTCAACTCATTTACTTTATTTCGAATGCTGCGTGCGTTTAGGTAGAGTGTTTTAATACTAGTTTTTAATCCATGATTTTTAGTTTTGACCCCTCCTGCAGCCCCTTTACATTCAGTGGCCCTTTTTGTTCTTTGCCTTGGGTTTCTCTGCCCTCCACTTTTACTCATCTCCTTTCTGTCTTTTGCTTTTGTCTCCTTTTTGTTTCTCTCTGTCTCCCTGCATTGGTTCCCATCCCCCTGCCACATTAGTTTAACTCCTCCCCAACAGCACTAGCAAACACTCCCCCTCGGACATTGGTTCCGGTTCTGCCTAGGTGCAGACCGTCCGGTTTGTACTGGTCCCACCTCCCCAAGAATCAAGCGCCCCACTTCCTTCTTGGAGCACAACGGCAGCAGGCGGGCCGGTAAGTGTGCAGTGCTGCATAATGGGCCATGCAGAGCTGCAGGGAAAGCTCCTTCCCTCCCTTAAAGGGAAGGGCCATCACTGCAGACTCTGCAAGGGACAAATTTACCTGGTCCCGACGGCAACTGCATTCCGGCCCGATCAGCCCGATGCACTGCAGCAGAGCGCCGGGCTGGTCAATCGTGGGAGAAAAGCATGGAAACAAAATGGACAGAGATCATTTCATAATTTTATTAACCGACCTCAGCTACCTTGCCTTTAAGCATCGCCCTGAAGCGCCCAGTCTCCCGATGAACGTCTCTTGCAGCTGCCGGCGTTTTCGCCCAGCAATGCTGCAGGGTACGGAACCAAAGTTTGGGTCCGGGGTGCTACTGGGGCAATGACATTATGATCTCTGGGCAACGGAGATCGGGGCACAACGCCATACCGCTGCCGCAAAGCTCTTGCCGAATATAGCAGGAGTCGATCTGCTCGCCGCGCCTAGGGCCCGTTATCACCCCCGGAGGCGATAACGGGAGAAGCTAAGGAGGCCAATTTCTCGGCTTTAATATTCATACTCCTAATCAGCACAGAATTGTCTTCCAACCCATGGAAGGGACACTGATGCTATAAAGAGAGTCATGGATGGGCCACATACACAAATTGCATGAGTTCACTGAAAATACACTCAAATGAGGATAAAACGCACCTCTATTCATCACAAGAGTCAAGTAGAACTATATTTGAAAAATTCTTGTTTGACAGCAAAAGCTTTGGACCATTATCTTAATCCTTGGGTATTAAAGGTCAAATTCTTGCTATTGTTTCTGTACCATTATAGAACATTATTCAAATAATTGAATGAACAAGCTCTCCGCAGTCGCACATGTCTTTAAAAGGTAACAACACTGTGTGAGGTTGGTAGGATGGGAGCTCTTTTAGACCAAAGCAGTCTCCCCACAAAGGTTGTAACAAACATGATTCTCAATATCGCCAACTGTTATGCTGCACAACACTGAATGAAGATGAACAATGGAACGGTCAAAAATAGCAGCCGAATGTCAAGCTGCCCAAATCCTATTTTCAGTAACAGTTGGTGCAATTTCCCTTCCCGTGGGTGTCCTTCCACACTTTAAATCCTCAATAGACAGCATTTACAAAATTACCTACTGACATCTAGTGATAAAAAACAGATTGTGCATCAACTTTTTCATTACACTGTTAAGTAACCATGGTCAACAAATGAAGTAAGAGACAGTATCAAGCTTAGGTTATGTCTGACTAATCTAACTGAATTTTTTGAGGCGGTCATTAGCATGGTGGATATGGATGTTGTCTATGGACCTCCAGTAACAGTAAAAATGAGAGCACACGGAATTGAAGATACCCTTGAGACAAGGGTCATATTGGTGGGGAGGCAGGAAACAGAAAGTAGAGATACCGGTTTGTTCTCTGATTGGCGGGATGTGACAAGTGATGTTCCACAGGGATCTATACTGGGGCCATAGCTTTTCCCAATATATATAATGTCTCGGATGAAGGAATAGAGAGTTGTCTATCCATGTTTGCAGATAACATTAAGTTAGGAGGCACAGTAAATTGTGCGAATGGGAACAAGATGTTACAATGGACAGAACAGACTGGAGGTACTGAATGGCCTGTTCCCAAGTTCCTAAGTGAAACCCAAATTTAACCTATTTTAACTTGAACAGATCCATGCCCATTTCTTCCATAACTTCCACTTTTCTTATGGCACCAAAATGTCGCTAACAAAAGTCATAATCGACCTCATCAGTCACTGTGACAGTGTTGCTTTATCCCTCCTTGATCTCCAACCTCCTTGACCTTTCCACAATTGGCCATCCCATCCTTTCCAACACCTGTCCTTTCTTATCCAGGTCCATGGGACTGCCCTCACACGTTTCTGTTTATCTCCAGCAATGGCTTCTCTACCCAACACTACACCATCAGCTCTGGAATCCTCCAAGGAACTATCCTTGGCGCACTCCTTTTCCTCATCTACATGTTGTCTTTCGGTAACATGACCCACAGACAAGGGGTCAACTTCTACATGTACACTGATGCAATCCAGCTCTTCCAGTCCACCATTCTTTGAACTCCTTATTTAAAACTCTGGTGCACAGATCCTGTGTCACACTAAGTCCCGCTCACTAATCATTCTAGTCTTACTAGTCTATCGTAGCTCTCCATCTCTTAACACCTCTCATTTGAAATCCTTGTCTTTGTCTTTTCCCCACCTGTCTCTGCTATCAGCTCCAGCTCTATATTCCCCCCCACCTCTCATTTGTTGCCTCTCACTTTTTGTGTATTCTCCCTTCTCTTTGATGCATTATTTTGAAAGCTGAAACTTCAGCTGCCTGATTTCTACTCTCTGGAATTTCCACTTTAACGCCACCTCTCTCCTGTCCTTTAAAACCCCTCCTCAGAATCCATCTCTTTTAGAAAGCTTTTCGCCACCCTCTTAATCTCACCTTTTCAGGCTTAGCATCCATTTTCCATGTGCTCATCTGTAAAGTGTCCGAACTTTTTTCTTTAAATGTTAAAGGTGCTATATAAATACAAATCGCTCTTGTTCTTAAAACTCAATATGAGCACCTTATTCAAATAAAATATTCAGAGGTTTTAAGTCCTAATCCTCATTTTTTTGAAACCATTAAATTTCAACTTTTAAAAATTAAAATTAAATTGAGATCATTACTTTTTGTAATGTATTCTGCATTATATTACAGTACAGCACCTGCTGGTGGCAGTGCAGGCCTATTCAGTTACTGCTTGCTGCAGCGCCACCATCAGCTCATTAATGGTACAGCAATCCCATCATAGCCCGTAATACAAGAAAACAAAGGGGCTGAAGTTGCGTGGTGCGAGATGCACACCCGCCCGTAGGGGCCCCACAGGTTCCAATTTAGGCATGCACTGCACATGCGGCAAAACCTGGAATTTGCGATCTGTCAAGAATCCTTCTGACATTGTTCTGACAGAAAAGAGCACTAGCAGGCGGAGAGTGCCCAACTTCTGCCCAGCGAATGCCCATGAAATTCTTACGCTGGCAAAAGCAGGCCCTACCAGCGTAAGAGTTTAAAAAATAGAAAAATAATTTTTTTCACTCATTTATATATTAAAACCCCTGTTCATTAAGGCAAGTTGATTTTTAGCCCCCTTAAATCATTAAAAAAGTATTAAAAATTAAAAATTTTTTTTTTAATTACATGTCATTTTAATTAAATTTAAATATGTAATGTGTTTATTAAAATTTATTTCATGTGTTTGTGTATTTTTGGGGATATTCCCATTCATATTTATGGCAGCTCCATAAAAACAGAACTCACTATAAGTATGAATGGGGATCCCCTACTTTCATTGGTTGGGCTGGCCCATGTGATCCCACAGGCGCTTGCAAAGCGCCCATGTCCCTGGGCTACGTGGGCCTCTAAGCAGGCCTACGCGTAGAGGCCCAGGACCACAAGTCGCCGAACCTCCTGGACTAACAGGTAAGTTCGTAGCAGTTAAGTTTTTTTGCAGGTCGGAGGCATCCGTCTGCGGGAAGCTTCCAACCGCAAATTCTACCCCTAAACGCTGGAAACTTTGTGTTATTCACATGACTAAAATAACCATTGTATAGTACAGAACCTTACCTGCATTTTGAAATCTATTTACTGAATAGACAACTAAACCCATTGTCTCCCTTTTTATGAAATAATTAACATAGATCTGATACTCTTTACCTATCTATCTGTTCTATCTTTCTTTGCCTCTTACAACTACCAGTTCTGATGAAGGTTCAGAATTCAAATGTTAATCTGTCTTTTCTCTTTTCAGATACCCTTAAGCTAGCTATATATATCCAGCATTTGTTTTTATTTCAGCTTTCTAATACCTGTATTCAGTTTTGCATTTTGTCTCTGCATTACTACTATGGGCAGTACTTGTCTGAACTCTTGATTTCCTGTCACTTCTCAACTTTACATGTCATCCTACATGCTCAACCTGCTTCCTATATCTCCCCTTGTCCTACTGTCAGTTTCACTTGTAATCGTGTTCCAGATGTACCTTTTATATACTGTTTACTACCTTATATACCTCTGAACTACTTTCTCAGTCATCTTCTTTCAAAAGGTCCATAACTCAATCTTCTGACATTCAAATTCACTCTCATAGCTCTTCTCTAATCCTTCTTCCTTGTGTCTCAGTGAACAGGACTGGACACAGTACTCAAGGTGTGAATTGAACACAGCACTGTACAATTTAAGCGTAACTAACTGCAACTTGTCCTCTACTGATTTATTTATATAATTCAGCATTCTATTTGCTTTGCTGAAATGATTAGACATCTTAAATGCTGAGTCTACTAATACTTCTAGATCACTTTCACCTTTACTCTTTGCTATTTCACTACCATTCATGGTGTACTTGTAAGGAATAATTTTAAGAATAGACACTTCCAGCAAGCAAAGCTCTATGCTGGGACCATACATTTGTAAATTTACCCCATTTTGTCCAAGTTTTTTTCTTCCTACATGAAGTAGTTTACGCTTGTCCATACTAAATTTAATCTACCACTGTTGCACCCACTTGAGTACTTTAACTCTCATTGTAGGTCTGTGACTGCCTTCTTAACTGCCCTACACCCTTATCTTACAGTTTAATGTCAGCAAAAACCTAATCATGATTTTCAGGGAATATTGACATTATGGCACATAGATGAGTTCAGTTCAGTTCAGTTCAGGGAAAAGCACTATTCTAATTACTGAAGCGATGAGAAGGGAGCGAGAAATTTAAGGGAAAAAAAGCAAGTGTTATTTGTATTTTCTTTCAGGTCAGGATATTTCTCCAGAACATTAATGCAGTCCTGATTGCGTAAGAGCTTGTTACACAAATAACTTTTGAAAATTCCACAGCATATGTGCACAAGGATAGCACCATTTAGAGGGCTTGCACAGAAAGATTAATTTCCATATTTAAAGAGGGAGTATCACCATTTGATAGTAACCATTTAAATAAATCAAAGAGTTATAAAGTTAACATTTGCGAAGCCCTGTGCCGCAAGAGCATCTGGGGAATGTGTGGCTGTGTGGGTGGCCTGCTGGGGGAACACAGCTTTGCTGAATTTAGCTTTAATATTTTTATCTTAAATAGTAAGTGTTACAACATTGGGGGTACTAGCTCAAAGACATTACTAGGCATCTCAGCTTAGCCCAAGAATGCTCAGCATCGATTTTATATGTTAATTCGGCTCCCTCACACGATTGGAGTCACAGACCAGTGCCTGCAATGACATCAGTACAGACATATTCACATAATGACCAAACAGACAGAACAAAACAAAAATACGCTAAAGTTGAATATAATTCTTGGTAAATGGTATCTTCAGGATACATGCTCAGACTCTCTCTCTAAAAAGAACATGTTTGTCATTTCTTTTTATAAAATGAAAATACAAGCATACCAAAAATACAGTTTACTATTTGAGATGGAATCTTTGGAAGATTTTATACCATCAATGTGCTCCAGAGCATAACATTTTGATAACCCGTTAGCCAAGTTCCCATTAGCACTGAGACAGATGGGTTCCTTTCCCCACAGTAACTCAATGAGCTGCACCGTGAGTTAGCTGGGCACCAGTTAGAATCCAGACCCTGATCATGGACTCTACATGTATTTTAAGTGGTCGAACGAGGTAAACATAATGACCTGTAACGCAGCACACAATGTAACATAAAATGTTCAGTAAGCCGAGGGCCAGAACACTTCAACAACAGATGATCTTCCACCTAGCACAGTGACAGGAACACTGGCCTATCAATGTGTCAGACTAGCACTCATTCTTTGGGTGCTCGCCGGCCTACTAAGCCCCCAATATGGCGGGCAGGAAGCACGCATACCTTTCCAACCGGAAGCGCGTCGCCTGCCATACTGGGACAGGAAAAAAATAATTGTACAGAACACACGCATGAAACAGCCATTACCCTTTACATAAAAAAAAGACTTGCATTTATATAATGCCTTTCACAACCACTGGATGTGCTTTACAGCCAATGAAGTACTTTTGGTATGTAGTTACTGTTGTAATGTGGGATGTGTGGCAGCCAATTTGCGCACAACAAGCTCCCACAAAGAGCAATGTGATAATCACCAGATAATCTGTTTTTGTTATGTTGATTGAGGGATAAATATTGGCCAGGACACTGGGGATAACTCCCCTGCTCTTCTTCGAAATAAAATCATGGGATCTTTTACGTCCACCTGCGAGAACAAACGGGGCCTTGGTTTAACATCTCATCCGAAAGACGGCATCTCCGACAGTGCAGCACTCCCTCAGCACTGCACTGCAGTGTCAGCCTAGATTTATATGCTCAGGTCTCTGGAGTGGGACTGAGAGGCGAGTGTGCTACCCACTGAGCCACAACTGACACTGCAACATATGCAAATCAGGGGCCTAACGCCTCTTTGAGGCTCCCTAATGCAAGCTTGGTGTCCCCTCAGTAAACGCTCAGTAAAACCAGACCATGAGACCACTTGCCATTAAACATGTAAGTTTTTGAAATTTACTTTCCTGAATGTGGAGGCGATAGGAGGATTGTTCCTCCCAACCCCATATTTAAACAACGTGAGCCACTGTTACCACCACCCAATCTCCACCGCTCCCCCATTGCTGCCACTGCTCCCCCTCCCCTCCCTCTTATCTCCTGCCCTCCAATCCCCCTCCCCTATAAGAGAGTTAACGGCCAACATTATTTTGCATCTGTGCACTAGCTTTTAGTGATTTTTGTGCCTGTGTACTCAAATCCCTTTGCTCCTCCACAGTTCCGAGTCTCTCACCGTTTAAAAAATATTTCAATTTGGCTTTCTTGAATCCAAAGTCGATGACTTCACACTTCTCCATATTTAACATCATCTGCTATAGTTTTGTCCACTCACTTAATCTATGTCTCTTTTTAACTTCCTGCTCCCATCTACAATACTTGCTGTGCCTTCTAACTTAATGTCACCTGCAAACTTGGAGAGGTTCAACCACCCAAATCCGTAAACCTCGGGACCGAGACCATTCTGGATTTGGGGTATTTCCGGATTTCGAAACGTATTTCCGATGTCCCCAATCTGAAAATGCCTGGGCCGAGGTTCAGGTATTTCTGGATTTCGGAACCCTTCGGCTGGCTGACTTTCGTGTACGCAGAACAGGGTCTGTCTTTTCCTATTTATCGCTGTGTACTGACACCTTAATGGAGATGCTTCTGAGAAGCCTACACATACATAATACCGCTGGATGCCCTTGTAATTAAAGAGATACCCTGTACAGGTAATAAAATTTCATTTTGACTTATTTTTTATCTCTTGCTGTATAGTCCAGTTAATGACTATAGCTGTTCTGCATTGGTTGAACATGCTGAGCACTGTGTCTAAGATTCCTGGATGTCATTTGGTTTTACCCTTCACTATTTTTACACCATACACGGAATACAGGTGTAACTTACTTTTTCTTCTTGTGCGCAGCACTTTAGATTTGTCGTTACTGTATTAAATTTTAGCTTTCAATTATCTGCCTAGATGCATATTTTATCCAACCCGGTCTATAATTTCTGAGCAGCCTCTTCTCGGTTTGAGGTCATGGAGCATTGCGATCGCAGGTCCATATTTGCACGGTTTGAAAACAAAGGCCGGTTTTGGGAACTGATTCCGGATGACTACGCTGTACCTGTATTTTCTAATGCGCCATTTAATGGTGAGTGTTGAGCGGCTATGTTCACTGAAAAAATGTTGGTTTTCAGATGACTATTTTGTATTGCGCCGTTTAAAAAATACAGCATGTGTGCCACTTAAAAAAATGTCCGGATTTTGGAACATTTTCCAGATTTCGGACGACCCCTCCACGGATCAGCGCGACGTCCGGATTTCGGAACATTCTGGATTTGGGAGGTTGAATCTGTATATAAAACTCTATTCCTTCATCCAAGTCATTGGTGAAAAGCTGAGACCCCAGTACAAATCCCTGGGAAACACCATTTGTCACATCCCACCAATCAGAGTACATTCCCTTTATCCCTACTCTGTCTCCTCGCACCCAACTAATTACCAACCCATGTCACAGGTTACCTCCAATTCCATGTGCTCTAATTTTTGCTAATAAGCTCCTGTTCAGAATGTTATCAAATGCCTTCTGGAAGTTCATATTGACAACATCCATAGACAATTCCCTATCCACTATGTTAGTGACATCAAAAAATTGCACCAGATTAATCAGACATGATCTCCCTTCACAAATTCAAGCTAACTTTTTTTTGATTAGCTCAGTCACTTTTTTCCTGATGATATATCCCAGTAACTTCTCCACAACTGACATTAAACTGACAGGGCTACAATTTACTGGTTTCTCCCTCCTTCCTTTCTTAAATAATAGAATGACAAATTTTCCAATCCAAAGGCACTATTCCTGAATCTAGAGAGCTATGAAAAATTATGACTAACGCATCTCCAATTTCCTGCACTTTTCTTCCAATAGCCTAGTGTGGAACCCTTCATGTCCTGGACTATTGGCTATCTTAAGTCCCGTTATTTTCTCCTTTACTATTTTCTTACTTATATGAAATCCACTAAGTTCCTCCCTTTGAATTATTTTTAGGTTCCCTTCTACTGCCGGTATTTTGTCTTCTCCCTCTATTGTGAAAACAGATACAAAGTGTTTAGCAAGTCAGTCGTTTCCTGATTATCCATCATTATATCATCGGTATCTATCTTTAATAGGCTCACAATCTGCCTTACCACTCTCTCAATATATTTTTTTTAAATGTTTTCTTTTCATACTTTCTTTTTGCACCTTTGATTACTTTCTTTGTTGCTTTTTATAGCTCCCTCAGTATATTGTATTTATGCTTTTCCTTGCATCACTTAACAGACAGGTCGGTGGATGGCATGTTTCACTACAATGGAATGCTCCATTGGATGGAGGTAGAAAATGGTCAGCACATTAAAAATACACAAACGGCTGGCTAATCATACCGTGACCCTGCCAGCAGTCACAGACCAGTGGTTTATGTGAGGAAATAACAAGAAAAAATAAAGTGAAAATGATCTAGAAAAAGCTACAACATTGGAACATTAGACCTCAACTTGGAGATCTGATATTCATACTTAAACTTGTCAGGTTCAACTGGGCTGCCTGGCTCAGTGGTACTGTTGAGACCAGCGAAGGTGTTTGTGACGTCGAGTGGACAATCCCAACTCTAGGGATGACAGAGGACAGTGTGAATGAATGGGGCTAACATTTGTAGGGAGGGAAGAAAAAAATATGGGCTAAACACAAAATAAATGCCATCAAATCTTTGACAGGTAGGACTTTAAGGGAGGGAAATTGCCCCCTAAGAGGTGATAACGCCTTTCCGATCAGGGGCTGCTAAATGGTCTGACCCATGCAGAATTGCTCCAGGGCCAGAGAAAATGGGTTTCCATTGCGCACTGCTGTGTTTCTGCCCCGCCCGGCGCTCCAACTCGTTGTCGGGCATGCAGCGACCCCTTACTGCCTGGCAGCAACTATTTTTCGCCCCGCAAGGAAAATTGCTCCCGCCGGTGGCCCCGACAGCTTTGTGCGGCGAGAAGCTGCTAGTGCCTGGGCCGGCCCCTTCGCCTTTAAAGAGGGCACACCGCTGCGGCCGCCATTTTATTTTAGCTGTCGGTCGACTCTGCAGTCAGCCAGTCAATGGTAGCCAAGGGTTCGGCCGGGCCGCCAACAGGCAGCCTAGCAGCCACTCTTGGGTGTCAGGCCGCTGGCCCAACCAAAGTCTTCCCTGGTGGCCCAGTGGGTGCCAAGGAGGCTTCACAGCATCCCTCCCCTCTAAGTGAAGGGATGTTGCTAAGCGTCAGAGCGATGCGGCATGTCGCGCTGATGACACCAGCCGCATTCCGACCCGCTTGCTACCCTCTGCCGCCCCGTTGATTTTTAAAGACAAAAGTGGCCAATTTCCCTCTATTCCCGACCCATCAATACTGGCGGTAATTTGCCAGTTAATTCGAATTATCCGCCCCAAATGGGGCGGAAGGCAATTTCAGCCCCTAAGAATCAGAAATGTGTTGGTTTGGCCTTACTTGAAGACAAATAAATAATTCCTACCATATAAACCCTTTCTTGCAGGGTTTACAATAGAAAGATCATTGCATGGGCTTCCTCCAATCACCAAATCAAACGGACCCCACTCATGAATCTGAAATAAAAAGGCACAGTCGATTCCAAATAAGATACCTGTCAAATTAACTTGAACTTTCTTCTTAAAAAATGTAAATGGTAAATCCAGAACCATTTATTATCTACTACCTCATTTCACCATTACAGGTCTTACTGTATCCAGTTATAGTTTGTGCTGTGACTGCACCCCGCCTCCACAATTACACAGGACATTTATGCACAACTACAAAATGGCATCCCAACAAAGGCAGATAAAAGTTTCTGACTTTGCAACAACTTGATTATTGGTTCTGTTATTGCATCTCCTGGTTTCCCAATAAGGCTGTTTGTTTCTCTTACGTTTTGCCTGCTGATGTTCCGGACATCATGCACGTATGTGATTCTTCCTTCATGCCGGACAGTTCCTACTGCAATTGAGTCTTCACATATTTCTGATGCAATATATCTCTCTACTTTAAATCCTAGGTCCCTTAAAACTAAATACCCTGTAGAAAACAAAAGAAACATCAATTAGCTGCTTTTAGGGCCAGCAATTTAAGATTCGGAAAAGGGGAGGTGCAACGAGACCTGGGTCTCATGGTACATCAGTCATTGAAATTTGGCATGCAGTTACAGCAGGCAGTGAAGAAGGCAAATGGCATGGTGGCCTTCATAGCGAGAGGATTTGAGTATAGGAGCAGGGAGGTCTTACTACAGTTGTACAGGACCTTGGTGAGGCTACACCTTGAATATTGTGTAAGTTTTGGTCTCCTAATCTGAGGAAGGACATTCTTGCTATTGAGGGAGTGCAGCGAAGGTTCACCAGACTGATTCCCGAGATGGCAGGACTGACATATGAAGAAAGACTGGATCGACTAGGCTTATATTCACTGGAATTTAGAAGAATGAGAGGGGATCTCATAGAAACATATAAAATTCTGACGGGATTGGACAGGTTAGATGCAGGAAGAATGTTTCCGATGTTGGGGAAGTCCAGAACCAGGAGTCACAGTCTAAGGATAAGGGGTAAGCCATTTAGGACCGAGCTGAGTAGAAACTTCTTGACTCAGAGTTGTGAACCTGTGGAATTCTCTACCACAGAAAGTTGTTGAGGCTAGTTCGTTAGGTATATTCAAAAGGGAGTTAGATGTGGCCCTTACGGCTAAAGGGATCAAGGGGTATGGAGAGAAAGCAGGAATGCGGTTGCATGATCAGCCATGATCATATTGAATGATGGTGAAGGCTCGAAGGGCCGAATGGCCTACTCCTGCACCTGTTATCTATGTTTCTATACCACTAAGGTGATATTATTGGGCACCACAGTAAATTAGTATAACAGTATGATAAGCTATTATGTATTTTAAAAATTCATTGCTAGTAAGGCCAGCATTTATTACCCATCCCTAGCTGCCCCTGAGAAGGTGACAGGCCTCCTTTGTTTATCTTATTGAAACATATAAGATACTGAGGGGGCTCGACAAGGTAGATACAGAGAGGATGTTTCCACTCATGATGGAATCTAGAACTAGGGGGCATAGTTGAAGAATAAGGGATCGCCCGTTTAGAACTGAGATGAGGAGGAATTTCTTCTCTCAGAGGGTCGTAAATCTGTGGAATTCTCTGCCCCAGAGAGCTGTGGAGGTTGGGTCATTGAATATATTTCGGATGGAGATCTACAGATTTTTGAACAATAAAGGAGTAAAGGGTAATGGGGAGCGGGCAGGGAAGTGGAGCTGTGCCCAAGATCAGATCAGCTGTGATCTTATTAAATGGCAGAGCAGGCTTGAGGGGCCAAATGGCCCACTCCTGCTCCTATTTCTTGTATTCTTTCTGAACCACTGCAGTCCATGTGGTGAAATTACTCCCATAGTGGTGTGGGGTATGGAGTTCAAGGATTTTGACCCAGCAACAATGAAGCAATGGCGATATATGCCAAAGTCAGGATAGTGTGTGACTTAGTGGGGAACTTGGAGATGGTGGTGTTCCCATGCAGGTTTGCAAACGCCTGCTGCCCTTGTCCTTCTAGCCTCAAAGCCTCCTTGATAAAGTGCAACATCCCCACCGACACCTGGGAGTCCCTGGCCAAAGACCGCCCTAAGTGGAGGAAGAGCATCCGGGAGGGCGCTGAGCACCTCGACTCTCGTTGTCGAGAGCATGCAGAAAGAAGGAGCATGCGGCAAACAGACTCCTCATCCACCCTTTCCTTCAACCACTGTCTGTCCCACCTGTGACAGAGACTGTAATTCCGGTATTGGACTGTACAGTCACCTGAGAGCTCATTTTTAGAGTGGAAGTAAGTCTTCCTCAATTTCGAGGGACTGCCTATGATGATCTAGGTATTAGAGGTTGCGGGTTTGAGAGGTGCTGTAAAAGAAACCTTGGTGAATTGCTGCAGTGTATTCTGCAGATAGGACACACTGAAGCCATGCTGTTTTGGTGGTGGAAGGAGTGAATGTTTAAGGAGGTGGATCATGCCCTTAGTTTCCTCGTTTTAGTTCAATTAATAAGGGGTGGGTCTGGTACTTCTGGAAAGAAGGAAAATTGGAAACCAAGTTTCCCGAGGCTGCTGTCGTTTCCTGGCTGATTAGCACATGTAGAAACCTTGGAGTAGCGTGCATTCCCCCTCAGTCTAGAAATGGTGTATGTTGTGTGGGCAACCTAAAGGCAGAAAGAAGTATATAAAGGATCAGGCAAAAAGGACAATGTTAGTCAAAATACTGATCGAGGACAATTATCCCTCTCTCCCAACATAGGAACATATGCTTCAGAATTTAAAAACAATAAAAATCAACGTAAAGGGCCATGGTTATGTAGGCTGTAAAGAATAAAAATGACTAGTAAGTTAAAGAGTAGTCATGGAGTGAGGAAGGGAAGATCAAGGAAGGGAAGAAATTCTAAAGTTTTGAGGTGCTGGAAGCAAGCGAATTTTAGTAGAAAGCAGTGCAATAAGCCTCATTTTCAATACAGAGTGGGAAAGTATGGGACAGAATTTGATGCTTAGGAGGATAAAGAAGAAAATTCAGAGGAGCACTGACAACAGTAGTATTGATAAAATACAAATACAGAGGAAAGAATGTGATAAGGAGAGAGAATGGAAGCTGGAGATGAAAGAGGGGCTGTCCATCTGCAGGCAAGATTTTCCTTGTATCTTGTTTAGGATTTTATGAGCGAGCTGTTAGAAGAGTTTCCCATGATATGGGAGCACTAACCAAGCACTTAGATAGTCCAGCGCTTCAGAGAGATAAGAGCTGCTGAAGGGGAATGAAATGCTTGGCATTGAAGAGGAAACCAAGGAGCCAATTTTCACTTTCAGTGCAAGCGGTAAACTAGTGGTTGTGGATCGGCTGCCCATTAGACACACTGCATTGAGGTCAACTGCCAGCTTACTGCCCTGCTGAAAGTGAGACTGACGCCCTCACCCACCAAACATCTTGTAGACAGCCTAAGCAATGGATGAGACGTGGGAGTTCTATTTGACATCAGCAGAGATAGCAAGGCTAAGAATACTGATAGGTGAATGAGGACTAAAGGTCGTAGTTGGAAGGGTAAGAGTAACTACCTTTCTTGGGGACATGATGAACAAGAGCAAATTTACAAGCAAGTTGGATTAGGATCAGAGGTCTTATTGGAGTCTAGAGTAAAAAGATTCAGCAGAGCCAGCTGGGATAAAACGTGATGTTGCTTACAATAGTCGAATAGAATGGAGAATATTGAGATTAAAGTTAAAGAAGAAAAGTTAATCAAGGCAGTCAGCTTTCTTTTAGCAGAGTTAGCAAATGTAATAGAAGGGTAGAAAGGAGGTTCCGTGGAAATTATGAGAGAGCAGTTTGACCTTGACCAGAGAAGCGCTGCTGGAGGCACAATAAAACAGCAATTGATACTTCTTTTCAATAAAGTTGACTTTGGCAGTACAAATAGTGCATTTACAGAAATGGAGAGCCAAGATAAAATTGCACAGCATGCTACAGACCAATTAAGGTACCAGGTTGCAACTGGCAGAATTTTTAAGTAGATGGTGGAACAGCATAATTGATTGAGCCAAGATGCAGTTTCAATGTTCCCAGTATCCTTAACAATATAAAACAAACATGTGTTACTGGATTATTTATTTCTCACCAACTTTCTCATCCTTTCCTGAAGGTGTGGTCTTCTTGCTGGGGGATTGTTCTTGGGTGTTTTCTGGTGCTTTGTTGAACCGACTGTTTTCCTGTGTGAGCCTGGTCAGTGATTAAACTCATCAAGGGGTGGGGGAGGGGGAGCAGGTGGGGGGGGGGCTGCAGGGACAGTGCAGATCACAGACGAGCTAGATCCTGGGAACACAGGCAAGCCTGATCCTGTCCATACCCTATGTACACGTATGTACATTTCCAATAGGAATAATTGAATAGTGATCAGAAACTGTAACTGTATCAGATTTCCCCATCCCTGATTCAGAAGCTGAGGAACATTTACAGTCAAGCAACCACTAATCTAAGATCACAGGTTCGGGATCAAACCTAGGACCTTCTTGGTTTTCACAGCTCACCTAATCATCAGATAAACAAAGGAAGCCACGGGGTCTGTATTGGGGCTGTTCTTATTTACAATAAACATAAATGTTGTGCTACTGGGAATTGAGGGAACTATATCAAAATTTGCTGATGGCCCCAAATTGGGAAAGCATAGCAAATTGTGACATAGATACGCTATTACGTCGGACACAAACATATCCAATGCTGTTCAATGTAGAGAAATGTGAAGTAATATATTTTAGTGGAAATAAGAGGGAAAGGAAATATATCTTAAACAGAGTAGAGGAGCAGAGGGACTTTGGTGAGCAGGAACAGAATTCATTAAAGGTGTCAATGCATTGCAGATAAAGTCATAAAAAAGGAAAATGGATTCTTTAGCAATATGTCTAGAAGCATTCAATACAAAATGCTCAACTTATAAAATACCTTAATTAGACCACAGATTTTTAGGCAGCCTACTTTGGAAGGATATAAAGGACAATAGAAAAGGCACAATGTAGATTCACTGAGCTGTCATCAAGGTTGAGGGTGTTGTGTATCTGTAAAGCATGCACTCCCATGTTCCGCCACCCGGGAGCTCATCCCCTGAAGTCCCAAGGGATCCCAGCATCCCTTGGGAGCACTATATATAAGCCAGCCCCGAAGGCCTGTTTCTCACTCTGGAACGTCTTATTAAAGACTGAGGTCACTGTTACTTTAACCTCCCTGTGTGCAGCCTCATCTGTGTTAGGAACACAATAACTGGCGACGGGAATACGAATCCAATGCAAAGATGCAGCAAACTGTGGGCATCCTGAAGAAGTTCTCGGAGGATGAGGACTGGGAAGCCTATGTCGAACGGCTAGACCAGTACTTTGTAGCCAACGAGCTGGATGGAGAAGGAAGCGCTGCAAAAAGGAGAGCAGTCCTCCTCACAGTCTGCGGAGCATCAACCTACAGCCTCATGAAGAATCTTCTGGCTCCGGTGAAACCCACAAATAAGTCGTATGAGGAGCTGTGTACACTGGGTCGGGAGCATCTTAACATGAGGGAAAGCGTGCTGATGGTGAGGTATCGGTTCTACACGTGCCAGCGATCTGAAGGTCAGGAACTGGCGAGCTACGTCGCCAAGTTAAGGCGACTTGCAGGACAATGTGAGTTTGATGGCTACCTGGAGCAAATGCTCAGAGACTTTTTTGTACTGGGCATTGGCCATGAGACCATCCTACGAAAACTTTTGACTGTAGAGACACCGACCCTCAGTAAGGCCATTTGCGATAGCACAGGCGTTTATGTCCACCAGTGATAACACCAAACAAATCTCTCAGCACACAAGTGCTAGCAATGTTCATAAATTAACTGGAACTGTGTTTGCGAGCAGAAATGTACAGGGCAGAAACCATGAGTCTGCAACTGCCAGCAGGCCTCAGGTGACCCAGATGACTCAGAGTCCCCAACAAGGGATGAATTGCAAGGCAATTCACACCTTGTTGGCGTTGTAGAGACTTCCATTGAGCCTATTCATGCCACTTCAAAGGGTATGTTTGCAAGAGCTGTGGAACAATGGGGCACCTCCAACGAGCTTGCAAATGAGCTGCAAGCTCTGCAAAATCTGCTAACCACCATGTGGCAGAGGAAGCTCGGTCCATGGTGGATCAAAGCAATTTCGAGCCTCAGAGAGATAGAGGAGGCAGATGCTGAAGTACACGGGGTGCACACATTTTCGAAGAAATGTCCACCCTATAATGCTAAATGTAAAATTGAATGGCTTACCCGTAGCCATGGAACTGGACACTGGCGCTAGCCAATCCATCATGAGTAAAAAGATGTTTGAGAGATTGTGGTACCCTGAGCCCCATCCACACGAAACTGAGAACGTACACCAAAGAGCTTATCACTGTCCTGGGCAGCGCCATGGTCAAGATCACTTTCGAGGGCACGGTGCACGAACTGCCACTCTGGATTGTCCCGGGCGATGACACCACACTGCTTGGAAGGAGCTGGCTGGGCAAATCCGCTGGAACTGGGATGACATCCGAGCGCAATCACATGTCGATAAGGCCTCATGTACCCAGGTTCTTAACAAATTTTCTTCCCTTTTTGAGCCAGGCATTGAAACTTTTCCAGACCGAAGGTGCGGATCCACTTGGTCCCAGAGGCACGACCCATTCACCACAAGGCGCGAACGGTACCTCACATGATGAGGGAGAGAGTGGAAATCGAGCTGGACAGGCTGCAACGCAAGGGCATCATCTCCTCAGTGGAATTCAGCATGTGGGCCAGCCCGATTGTTCCAGTACTCAAAAGTGATGGCACGGTCAGGATTTGCGGAAATTATAAAGTAACTATTAATCGTTTCTCGCTACAGAACCAATACCCGCAACCTAAGGCAGACGACCTATTTGCGACGCCTACAGGAGGCAAGACGTTCACCAAGCTCGACCTGACTTCGGCCTACATGACACAGGAGCTGGAGGAGTCTTCGAAGGGCCTCACCTGCATTAACACGCACAAGGGACTGTTCATCTACAACAGATGCCCGTTTGGAATTCGGTCGGCTGCAGCGATCTTCCACAGAAACATGGAGAGCCTACTCAAGTCGGTACCACACACGGTGGTCTTTCAGGACGATATATTGGTCACGGGTCGAGACACCGCCGAGCACCTACAAAACCTGGAGGAGGTCCTCCAGCGACTGGATCGCGGAGGGCTGCGGCTGAAGAGGTCGAAATGCATCTTCATGGCAACAGAAGTGGAGTTTTTGGGGAGAAAGATCATGGTGGACGGCATTCGGCCCACAGACGCCAAGACAGAGGCTATCAGGAACACGCCCAGGCCACAGAACGTCACGGAGCTGCGGTTGTTCCTGGGACTCCTCAACTATTTTGGTAACTTCCTACCGGGGTTAAGCACCCTTTTTGAGCCCCCACATGTGTTATTGCGCAAAGGTGAGAACAGGGTATGGGGGAAAAAAACAAGTAATTGCTTTTGAGAAAGCCAGAAACATTTTATGCTCCAACAAGCTGTTTGTATTGTATAACCCGTGTAAAAGACTTGTGCTAACATGTGACGCGTCGTCGTACGGAGTCGGGTGTGTATTACAACAAGCTAACGTTGCGGGGAAGTTGCAACCTGTTGCCTATGCTTTCAGGAGCTTGTCTAAGGCCAAGAGGGCTTACAGCATGATTGAGAAAGAGGCATTAGTGTGTGTGTTCGGGGTAAAGAAAATGCATCAGTACCTGTTTGGCCTCAAATTTGAGCTGGAAACCGATCACAAGTCCCTCACATCCCTGTTCACTGAAAACAAGGGGATAAATACTAATGCCTCAGCCGGCATACAAAGGTGGGCACTCGCGCTATCAGCGTATAATATACCATCCGCCACAGGCCAGGCACCGAGAACTGTGCGGATGCTCTCAGTTGCCTACCATTGCCCACCACGGGGGTGGAAATGGCGCAGCCTGCAAACTTGTTGATGGTGGCGCAGCCCGCAGACTTGTTGATGGTCATGGAAGCGTTTGAAAATGATAAATCACCTGTCACGGCCCGCCAGATTAGGACTTGGACCAGCCAAGATCCTCTGCTGTCCCGAGTAAAAAAAACTGTATACTGCATGGGAGCTGGGCCAGCATCCCCGTTGAAATGCAAGAGTCAATCAAGCCGTTCCCGCGGCGAAAGGACGAGCTGTCCATTCAGGCAGACTGCTTGTTGTGGGGTACCCGCTTGGTGCTACCCAAAAAGGGCAGGGAGACGTTCATCTCGGATCTCCACAGCACACACCTGGGTATAGTAATGATGAAAGCGATAGCCAGATCCCACGTGTGGTGGCCCGGTATCGACTGACTTAGAGTCCTGTGTATGGCAATGCAGCGTATGTGCTCAGTTGAGTAATGCGCCCAGAGAGGCACCACTAAGTTTGTGGTCCTGGCCCTCCAGACCATGGTCAAGGATCCATGTCAACTATGCCGGCCCGTTCCTCGGTAAAATGTTCCTGGTGGTGGTGGATGCTTTTTCAAAATTGACTGAATGTGAAATAATGTCGGGAAGCACCGCCACCATTGAAAGCCTGAGGGCCATGTTTGCCACCCACGGCCTGCCTGACATACTGGTCAGTGACAACGGGCCATGTTTCACCAGAGCCGAATTTAAAGAATTCATGACCCGCAATGGGATCAAACATGTCATCTCGGCCCCGTTTAAAACCAGTCTCCAATAGGCAGGCAGAGCGGGCAGTACAAACTATCAAACAGAGCCTTAAACGAGTCACAGAAGGCTCACTCCAAACCCGCCTGTCCAGCGTACTGCTCATCTACCGCACGAGACCCCACTCGCTCACAGGGCTGCCCCCGGCTGAGCTACTCATGAAAAGGACACTTAAAACCAGACTCTCACTGGTTCACCCCAACCTGCATGATCAGGTAGAGAGCAGGCGGCAGCAACAAAATGTAAACGATGGTCGCGCCACTGTGTCACGGGAAATTGATCTGAATGACCCTGTGTATGTGCTAAACTATGGACATAGTCCCAAGTGGATCGCGGGCATGGTGATAGCTAAAGAAGGGAATAGGGTGTTTGTAGTCAAACTAGACAATGGACAAATTTGCAGAAAGCCCCTGGACCAAATGAGGCTGCGGTTCACAGACTGAACAACCCACAGCAGACACCACCTTTTTCGAGCCCACAACACACACCCAAAGGATCAACGACACCACGCTGGACCAGGAAATCGAACCCATCATGCCCAACAGCCCAGCAAGGCCAGGCTCACCTAGCAGCCCTGCAGGGCCAACAACACGCCAGCCCAGCAAGGGCCTAGCCAACACACCAGAACAGACATTTGTACCGAGGCGGTCCACCAGGGAAAGAAAGGCTCCCGACCGCCTCACCTTGTAAACAGTTTTCACTTTGACTTTGGGCGGGGGGGCGCGGTGGGGGAGTGATGTTGTGTATCTGTAAGGCATGCACTCCCATGTTCCGCCACCAGGGAGCTCATCCCCTGAAGTCCCAAGGGATCCCAACATCCCTTGGGAGCACTGTATATAAGCCGGCTCCCCTAAGGCCTGTTCCTCACTCTGGAGTGTCTTATTAAAGACTGAGGTCACTGTTACTTTAACCTCCCTGTGTGCAGCCTCATCTGTTTTAGGAACACAATAGAGGGTTACAGTTATGAAGAGAGACTTCAGAAGTTGAGGCTTATTTTTAAACCGAGATTTGAGAAAGTTGAGGCTTGCTCTTATAGATTATGGAAGGTTTTATAGAAACATACAAATTTACAGCGCAGGAGGAGGCCATTTCGGCCCATCGTGTCCGCGCCACCCAACAAAGAGCCACACGGCCCTCGGTCAGCAGCCCTGAAGGTTACATATAAACCAATGAACAATGAAGGACAGGTGACGAGCATCCGGCCCAACCAGTCCGCCTCACACAACTGCGATACTCCATGTATCGCAACATTTTACACTCCACCCCACCCGGAGCCACGCGATCTCCTGGAAGAGGCTAAAAAACAGATAAAAACCCAGGCCAACTGGGGAAACAAATCTGGGAAAGTTTCTCTGCAACCCATCCAGGCGATCAAAACTAGTTCAGGAGATCACTCTGGCAGTATTAAATTCCCTGAAGTATTTACCATTGTATCTGCACCAGCCAATAAGAGGTTAACAAGTCTAATCCCACTTACCAACTCTAGGTCTGTAACCCTGCAGTTTACGGCATTTCAAGTGCCCACCCAAGCACCTTTTAAATGTGGTGAGGCTTTCTGCCTCTACCACCCTTCCAGGCAGTGAGTTCCTGACCCCCACAACCCTCTTTGTGAAGACGCTTCCCCTCAAAACCTTTCACCAACCACCTTAAACCTATGCTCCCTCGTAATTGACCCTTCCACCAAGGGAAATAGGCCCCTGCTATCTACTATATCCAGGCCCCACAAAATTTTATACACCTCAATGAGGTCTCCTCTCGGCCTCCTCCGCTCCAAGGAGAACAAACCCAGCCTATCCAATCTGTCCTCATAGCTAAGATTCTCCATTCCAGGCAGCATAGAAACATAGAAAATAGATGCAGGAGTCAACCCTTCGAGCCTGCACCGCCATTCAATGAGTTCATGGCTGATCATGCAACTTCAGTACCCAATTCCTGCTTTCTCGCCATACCCCTTGATCCCCCTAGTAGTAAGGACTACATCTAATTCCTTTTTGAATATATTTAGTGAATTGGTCTTAACAATTTTCTGTGGTAGAGAATTCCACAGGTTCACCACTCTCTGGGTGAAGAACTTTCTCATCATCTCGGTCCGAAATGGCTTCCCCCTTATCCTTAGACTGTGTCCCCTGGTTCTGGACTTCCCCAACATTGGGAACATTCTTCCTGCATCTAACCTGTCTAAACCCATCAGAATTTTAAACGTTTCTATGAGATCTCCTCTCATTCTTCTGAACTCCAGTGAATAAAAGCCCAGTTGATCCAGTCTTTCTTGATATGTCAGTCCCGCCATTCCGGGAATCAGTCTGGTGAACCTCCTCAAGTTAGGAGACCAAAACTGTACACAATACTCCAGGTGAGGCCTCACCAAGGCCCTGTTCAACTGTAATAACACCTCCCTGCCCCGGTACTCAAATCCCCTTACTATGAAGGCCAACATGCCATTTGCTTTCTTAACCACCTGCTGTACCTGCATGCCAACCTTCAATGACTGATGTACCATCACACCCAGGTCTCATTGCATCTCCCCTTTTCCTTATCTGTCACCATTCAGTCTGTCTCTCTGTTTTTACAACCAAAGTGGATAACCTCACATTTATCCACATCCTCATAAATCTCCTCTGCACCCTCTCCAGTGCAATCACATCGTTTCTATAATACGGCGACCGGAACTGCACGCAGTATTCCAGCTGTGGCCTACCAGGTGTGTTATACAATTTAACCATAACCTCCCTGCTCTTGTATTCTATGCCTTGGCCAATAAAGGCAAGCACTCCATATGCCTTCTTAACCACCTTATCCACCTGGCCTGCTACTTTCATGGATTTGTGGACAAGCACTCCAAGGTTCCTTTGTTCATCTGCACTTCTAAGTGGCCTACCGTTTAATGTGTATACCCTTTCCTTATTAGTCCTTCCCAAGTGCATTACCTCACATTTCTCCGAATTAAATTCCATTTGCCACTGTTCTGCCCACCTGACCAGTAGATTGATATCCTCCTGCAGTCCATGACTTTCCTCTTCATTATCAACCACACAGCCAATCTGCAAACTTCTTAATCATACTCCCTATATTCAAATCTAGATCATTGATGTATACCACAAAAAGCAAGGGACCCAGTACTGAGCCCTGCGGAACCCCACTGGAAACATCCTTCCAGTCACAAAAACATCCATCAACCATTACCCTTTGCTTCCTACCTCTAAGCCAATTTTGGATCCAACTTGCCACTTTGCCCTGGATCCCATGGGCTTTTGCCTTCATGAATAATCTGCCATGTAGGACCTTATCAAAAGCTTTGCTAAAGTCCATATACACTACATCATACACACTGTCCTCATCGACCCTCTTGGTTACCTCCTCGAAAAATTCAATCAGGTTGGTCAAAAACAATCTTCCCTGAACAAATCCATGCTGACTGTCCCCGATTAATCCTTGTCTTTCAAAATATAGATTTATTCTGTCCTTCAGGATTTTTTCCAATAATTTTCCCACCACAGAGGTTAGGCTGACAGGCCTGCAATTACTCCGCCTATCCCTTTCTTCCTTCTTAAACAAGGGTACCACATTAGCAGTCCTCCAGTCCTCAGGCACCATGCCTGAATCCAAAGAGGACTGGAAAATGATGGTCAAGGCCTCTGCTATTTCCTCTTTTGCTTCACTCAACAGCCTGGGATGCATTTCATCCAGGACTGGGAACTTATCCACATTCAAAGCAGCTAAAACCTTTAATACCTCCTCTCTCACTATGTTTATTTCATCCAGAATTTCACACTCCTCGACAGCAATATCTGCATTGCCACTTTCCTTTGTGAAAACAGACGCAAAGTATTCATTAAAAACCATACAACATCTTCTGCCTCCACACATAGATTACCCTCATGGTCTCTGTGCAAATTGATGCAAGTCATGGCCAAAATTGGGCCCATGGTCTCTAATAGATCCTACCCTTTCTTTAGTTATCCTCTTGCTCTTGCATCTTTGCCCAACATCTTTGGGTTTTCCTTGATTTTACTTACCAAGAACTTTTCATGCTCTCTCTTAGCATTCCTAATATCCTTTTTAATTTTACCTCTGAACTTTCTATATTCCTCCAGAGATTCTACAGTATTTAGCTGTCGGTATATGACATAAGCTTCCCTTTTTTTCCTTTATCCTCCTCTGTAAGTTCCTAAACATTCAGGGGGCTCTAGAATTGTTATTCCCATCCTTTTTCTTTAAGGGCACATGTTTGACCTGAGCCCTCCGGATCTCCTCCTTGAATGCCTCCCACTGTTCCGACACGGATTTATCTTCAAGTAGCTGTTTCCAGCCCACTGTGGCCAAATTACTTCTCAACTTAGCAAAGTTAGCTTTTCTCCAATTTGGGACTTTTATTTCTGGTCTATCCTTGTCCTTATCCATAACTACCTTGAATCTGACTGAATTATGGTCACCGGCACCCAAGTGCTCTCCCACTGATACACCTTCCACCTGCCCAGTTTCATTCCCCAAAACTAAATCCAGAACGGCCCCATCCCATGTTGGGCTTGTTACATACTGACTAAAAAAGTTCTCTTGAATGCATTTTAAGAATTCTGCACCCTCTATACCTTTCACATTATATTTGTCCCAATCAATATTAGGATAGTTGAAATCCCCTACTAGCAGTGGTGCAGCAGGGAGGGATTCAAATTCCTGGGGGAGGTGGGACCAGTACAAACCAGATGGTCTGCACCTGGGCAGGACCAGAACCAATGTCCTAGGGGGAGTGTTTGCTAGTGCTGTTGGGAAGGAGTTAAACTAATATGGCAGGGGGATGGGAACCAATGCAGGGAGACAGAGAGAAACAACATGGAGACAGAAGCAAAAGACAGAAAGGAGATGAGTAAAAATGGAGGGCAGAGAAACCCAAGGCAAAAAACAAAAAAGGTCACTGTACAGCAAAATTCAAAAGGGCCAAAGTGTAATAAAAAGGCAAGCCTGAAAGCTCGGTGTCTCAATACGAGGAGTATTTGGAACCCAGGAGAGGGCTCTGAGCTAGTTAGAATGGGTGAGAGCGCAGATGAACAGGACCCCAAGAAAGAATGCAAAAGGCAGGAGGCAACAGAGCAGAGTAGCACTAGGGTAAGTGTAAACCACAAGGTGATAGGAAGGGACAATATGTATGAATATAAAGGGGCTGCAGGAGGGGTCAAAACTAAAAATCATGGTTTAAAAACTAGTATTAAAACACTCTACCTAAACGCACGCAGCATTCAAAATTAAGTAAATGAGTTGACGGCACAAATCATTACAAATGAGTATGATTTGGTGGCCATTACAGAAACGTGGTTGCAGGGTGGCCAAGACTGGGAATTAAACATACAGGGGTATCTGACAATTCAGAAGGATAGACAAGAAGGGAAAGGAGGTGGGGTAGCTCTGTTAATAAAGGATGATATCAGGGTAGTTGTGAGAGATGATATTGGCTCTAATGAGCAAAATGTTGAATCATTGTGGGTGGAGATTAGAGATAGTAAGGGGAAAAAGTCACTGTTTATAGTAGTTTTCGGCCTCCAAATAATAACTTCACGGTGGTGTGGACAATAATCAAGGGAATAATAGAGGCATGTGAAAAAGGAACGGCAGTAATCATGGGGGATTTTAACCTACATATCGATTGGTCAAATCAAATTGCACAGGGTAGCCTGGAGGAGGAATTCATAGAATGCATACGGGATTGTTTCTTAGAACAGTATGTTACAGAACCTACAAGGGAGCAAGCTATCTTAGATCTGATCCTGTGTAATGAGACAGGAATAATAAACGATCTCCTAGTAAAAGATCCTCTCGGAATGAGTGATCACAATATGGTTGAATTTGTAATACAGATTGTGGGTGAGGAAGTAGTGTCTCAAACGAGCGTACTATGCTTAAACAAAGGGGACTACAGTGGGATGAGGGCAGAGTTAGCTAAAGTAGACTGGGAACACAGACTAAACGGTGGCACAATTGAGGAACAGTGGAGGACTTTTAAGGAGCTCTTTCATAGTGCTCAACATAAATATATTCCAGTGAAAAAGGGCGGTAAGAGAAGGGATAACCAGCCGTGGATAACCAAGGAAATAAAGGAGAGTATCAAATTAAAAACCAATGCATATAAAGGTGGCCAAGGTTAGTGGGAAACTAGAAGATTGGGAAAATTTTAAACGACAGCAAAGAATGACTAAGGAAGCAATAAAGAAAGGAAAGATAGATTACGAAAGTAAACATGCGCAAAACATAAAAACAGATAGTAAAAGCTTTTACCCATATATAAAACGGAAGAGAGTGACTAAAGTAAATGTTGGTCCCTTAGAAGATGAGAAGGGGGATTTAATAATGGGAAATGTGGAAAAGGCTGAGACCTTAAACAATTATTTTGCTTCGGTCTTCACAGTGGAAGACACAAAAACCATGCCAAATATTGCTGGTCACGGAAATGTGGGAAGCGAGGACCTTGAGACAATCACTATCACTAGGGAGGTAGTGCTGGACAGGCTAATGAGACTCAAGGTAGAAAAGTCCACTAGTCCTGATGAAATGCATCCCAGGGTATTAAAAGAGATGGCGGAAGTTATAGCAGATGCATTCGTTATAATCTACCAAAATTCTCTGGACTCTGGGGAGGTACCAGCGGATTGGAAAGCAGCTAATGTAACGCCTCTGTTTAAAAAGGGGGCAGACAAAAGGCAGGTAACTATAGGCCGGTTTGTTTAACATCTGTAGTGGGGAAAATGCTTGAAGCTATCATTAAGGAAGAAATAGCGGGACATCTAGATAGGAATAGTGCAATCAAGCAGACGCAACATGAATTCATGAAGGGGAAATCATGTTTATCTAATTTACTGGAATTCTTTGAGGATATAACGAGCATGGTGGATAGAGGTGTACCGATGGATGTGGTGAATTTAGATTTCCAAAAGGCATTCGATAAGGTGCCACACAAAAGGTTACTGCAGTAGATAAAGGTACACGGAGTCAGAGGAAATGTATTAGCATTGATAGAGAATTGGCTGGCTAACAGAAAGCAGAGAGTCGGGATAAATGGGTCCTTTTCGGGTTGGAAATCGGTGGTTAGTGGTGTGCCACAGGGATCGGTGCTGGGACCACAACTGTTTACAATATACATAGATGACCTGGAAGAGGGGACAGAGTGTAGTGTAACAAAATTTGCAGATGACACAAAGATTAGTGGGAAAGCGGGTTGTGTAGAGGACACAGAGAGGCTGCAAAGAGATTTGGATAGGTTAAGCGAATGGGCTAAGGTTTGGTAGATGGAATACAATGTCGGAAAATGTGAGGTCATCCACCTTGGAAAAAAAAACATTAAAAGGGAATATTATTTGATTGGGGAGAAATTACAACATGCTGCGGTGCAGAGAGACCTGGGGGTCCTTGTGCATGAATCCCAAAAAGTTAGTTTGCAGGTGCAGCAGGTAATCAGGAAGGCGAATGGAATGTTGGCCTTCATTGCGAGGGGGATGGAGTACAAAAGCAGGGCGGTCCTGCTGCAACTCTACAGGGTATTGGTGAGGCCGCACCTGGAGTACTGCGTGCAGTTTTGGTCACCTTACTTAAGGAAGGATATATTAGCCTTGGAGGGGGTACATAGACGATTCACTAGGCTGATTCCGGAGATGAGGGGTTACCTTATGATGATAGATTGAGTAAACTGGGTCTTTACTCGTTGGAGTTCAGAAGGATGAAGGATGATCTTATAGAAACATTTAAAATAATGAAAGGAATAGACAAGATAGAGGCAGAGAGGTTGTTTCCACTGGTTGGGGAGATTAGAACTAGGGGGCACAGCCTCAAAATACGGGGGAGTTGAGAAGGAATTTTTTCTCCCAGAGGGTTGGGAATCTGTGGAATTCTCTGCTCAAGGAAGCAGTTGAGACTAGCTCATTGAATGTATTCAAATCACAGATAGATAGATTTTTAACCAATAAGGGAATTAAGGGTTATGGGGAGCGGGCGGTTAAGTGGAGCTGAGTCCACGGCCAGATCAGCGATGGTCTTTTTGAATGGCGGAGCAGGCTCGAGGGGCCTACTCCTGTTCCTAATTCTTATATGTATTATTGCCCTATGGTTTTTGGACTGATTAAAAAAGAGAAATATTAAAGCATATGAAGAGAACAGGAGAGTGGAACTGGATTAGATTAGGTTGCTCATGTGGAGAAAAACACTGAAGATTTGATTGGGTGACTAGTTTCTGAGTCATTCTATAATTTAACTAGATGCTTTTTTAAAAAAATGTAAAAGTCCACCACCTGTTCAACCAGTTAGCTAAAGAATAGTGGATACTGGAGATTTACAACATGACAATGGCATAATCATGGGTCCAGATCATGTTGTAGAACACCAAAGTCCATTGGTTTATAGTTATCAACTGAACCCTTAAATTTATATTACAGCTTTAAAATTACTTTCTGGGATCCTGTGAATTTTTGGGATATTTTCTATTTAAAGAATGGCACGATTCAACTTTGTTCCTATTGTGACGAGAGTAATTGTCAATGTGGAGGCTGACTGTGATTCTAATTTTGTAAGATTAATGATTGCAACCTCATTACTGAGTCTACCACCAGGGCTGCTGTAACTTGTGTGCAAACCCCATTTATGTATCTATCCAAGGTTTCTGCCAATTCTCTGCTGCAGTTATGGCAGCCGATTGGGAGAACGCCTGAGAAAAATCATGGCGTATGTTTCTTAATAAATAATTTCCAGTTGCTAATTG
Organism: Pristiophorus japonicus; assembly: GCF_044704955.1. Classification (NCBI taxonomy): domain Eukaryota; kingdom Metazoa; phylum Chordata; class Chondrichthyes; family Pristiophoridae; genus Pristiophorus; species Pristiophorus japonicus. Next base: position 177,546,711 of record NC_091988.1, on the reverse strand, counting down.
TAAAATTCAATGCACACAAGTACAGAAGCTTGGTGCCACTCTGCATGTTACACGGCAAATTTTTGGGAACTTTACCTGTCGCTATCCCATCAAAGAGTGACAGAACTTTGATTGGCTTTCTGTGCTCAGCAGGTACTGCTGGGTAAATCTTAGGTGGATCCTGGAATTTGAAAAAAAATATACAATTGAAAACAGCCATTTACGGTTGAGTGAATGCTACACATTAATTACAAATAAACTTCATTGATAAAATAGAAAATCTTATACATAAAACCATCTCCAAGAGACTCATCTGTATAGTGTTGGGACACTATGTTGGGGGAAAGTTTTTTTCTTATGTTTTAACACAATTTGTCCAAATCATGGTTAACTATTGGGTTAGCTCAAGGCAAAATTGTTATTCAGCTACTGTTGCAAGTACCTGTTGAAAGAGGCCCAATGTAAATTATGTGCACCCTGTAGAAAACTACTGGTGTTACAAACCTACTCATATCAAATTCCTCTTAGTTATTTTAACAGAGGCCTTAACTCATTTAAAATGTCAAAATAGCACAAAGCAATTTGGTACAAGCATCATACAATCATACATCATCATAGGCAGTCCCTCGAAATCGAGGAAGACTTGCTTCTACTCTAAAAATGAGTTCTCAGTTGACTGTACAGTCCAATACAGGAATTTGGGGGCTCAAGTTTCGGACTCCCGCTAGAACGGCGCACATCGGAGAGGCCCGCCTAATTTGTAGAATAAAAATTGCGCCGAATACTTACCTCACGATTCTCCGATAGTTGTCGGCCCATTTCTAGCTCGGCACTGCGCAGCAGGAGTTGCTGGGGGCGGAGCTACAGCCCTGCACCAAAAACAGTGTCGGCAGCTGCGCACGTGCGCAGTAGCTCCCGACCCTCCCAGTGTGTCCTGTCTCTGGGTGACGGCCCTACCATTGGCCGAAGGGATGTCGCCCCCATCCCGGGCCAAGTGGCCTGACGCATCTTACCTCATTGGCGGGGCCCGCCCGCCCGTCCTCTCGCTGGGGGCGGGCCCCACCTGAAGAGACGGTGGCGGCGGCAGCCCAGCACCGGGCACGTTCAGCTGTTTCTCTCCCCCTGCCCCCTGTTGATCTCCCCCCCCTGTTGATCTTCCCCCTCCCCCCCTGTTCATCTTCCCCCCCTCCCCCCCGTTCATCTTCCCTCTCCGCGCCCCCTCTCTTCTCTCCCCCCCTCTCTCTCTCTCTTCTCTCCCCCACCTCCCCCCCCCCGCACCGCTCTTCTCCCCGGTGCTGCAGTAGGTGAGTAGAAATAATTTATTATTTATTGAGTGAATTTTTTATTAGTTTTTTTTATTTTGTATTTTTTAATTTTTTTTGATTGATTTATTGGTTGATTTATTTATCATTTATTATTGATGATGGCTCTTTATTTGTAAAAGTGAAGTGTTTAATGTTTGTAAACCCCCCTCCTCCCCCGCCGGCATCTCTCGATCCCTACGCTGATTTCTAAGTGTAGGCAAGGTTTTTCTGAGCGTACAAAAATCTGCACTTAATCCATTCTAAGTTAGTTTGGAGTAAGTTTTCCCTGCCTAAACTTGCAAAACAGGCATAAGTAGCTGGACACGCCCCTTTTTGAAAAAAAAATCTGTTCTAAAATGAAACTATTCTAACTCACTAGAACTGGAGCAAACTAAATGCCGAGAATTGCAATGTCTAAGATGCTTCATTCTAAACTAGTTGCTCCAAAAATATAGGAGCAACTCAGTCCGAAACTTGAGCCCATAGTCTCTGTCACAGGTGGGACAGACAGTCGTTGAAGGAAAGGGTGGGTGGAGAGTCTGATTTGCCGCACGCTTCTTCCATTTGCTTTCTGCATGCTCTCGGCGATGAGACTCGAGGTGCTCAGCGCCCTCCTGGATGCTCCTCCTCCACTTAGGGCTGTCTTTGACTAGGGACTCTCAGGTGTCATTGGGGATGTTGCATTTTATCAAGGAGGCTTTGAGGGTGCCCGTGAAACGTTTCCTCTGCCCACCTGGGGCTCGCTTGCTGTGTCGGATTTCCGAGTAGAGTGCTTGCTTTGGGAGTCTTGTGTCAGGCATGCGGACAATGTGGCCCGCCCAACGGAGCTGGTCGAGTGTGGTCAGTGCTTCGATGCTGGGGATGTTGGCATGATCAAGGACACTAACGTTGGTGCGTCTGTCCTCCCAGGGGATTTCAGGATCTTGCGGAGACATCGTTGATGGTATTTCTCCAGCGATTTGAGGTGTTTATCTGTATATTGGCCATGTATCTGAGCCATACAGGAGGGCGGGTATCATGACAGCCCTGTAAACCATCAGCTTGGTGCCAGATTTGAGGGCCTGATCTTAGAACATTCTCTTTAAACAATGGCTGTGGTCACTCTGACCTATTTGAGCTCTCCTCCTTCTGCAAAATGAACCTCTGACCATCCCAATGCCTGATCTCAGCCAGGCCTCGGTTTTCTCACCATCTCACCGAAGTGCGCTGCTCAGCGTCGAGTTTACAATCATTACAAGTGTTCACACAATAACAATAGCAACAGTAATTTATTCTATTGTGGTAAGTGGATAATTAGTCCACGTAAAATATTACTTTGAAAGATACAAAGTTGTTAACATATTTTGTAATATGCTTATGCAGATAAAATTTATAACATCTAACAAATCAGCACAAGTAATATCATCTGCCGATATTCACAGAAGTTTTTCCTTAGTCTCAGCTGAAAAAATTGTACGACTTACATATTCCTGACCATTGTCGCTGGCAAAAAACTCTTGGAGTTTCATGGTCCAGTCACTGCGTCTTCTCAGCACTCCGTAGCTTTCATATGGAAGACACATGTAACATCTCCAAGGGTCTTGCACTTTGGCCTCTTCAGAAGCACCTGGACCCACTAGGATGTCTATGCAGTCCACACAAAAGCATCTACAGACAAATAGAGTGGGAATCATCTGAGCAATGTTAACATATGATATCTTGACAACATAATTGTTTTAAAAACTTCTAGTATCATTATACCAGAGATGGCCTGATACGTGCAACTGTACACCACTGGATGCCGAGTGAAGACATTTGAATTCAACTCAAGCTTTCTCAATGGATGATTTATGAACTGGAATTTAATCAGTGACTGGGGACCTTTCCTGAATTGCTCAACACCACCACCTGGCACATAGATCGAAGGGCAGCATGGACCCTTCCTCAAGCTGGCCCATCTCAATGCCCCTGAACAAGTGGATCATGTTGGTGTGAAGAGCTAGGAAAATATACCTCAACACCATGGGAAGTAATGGACCCTGTCAGGGACCTCTATTAAAAGATTCTCTTTATATGCTTCAAAATGGTCCCACTGAAAAGATGATTGGGGGGGGGGGGGGGGGTAATTTGGGTCCTTTTTTTAAAAAGCTAGTTTCTGGTCTCTAGCACACACCAAATGATAACACACTTTTATTGGGGACTGTTTAACTGGGGCATTTTTAATCTTTTTTTAATAAAAAGTTTCTGAGGATTCTTAAAATACACATATTTCACACTCGTATGCACTCCAAAAATATGTATTACAAGAGATGGAAGCTCTTGAAATAAGTCCTGGAAATGGTAAATACCTAACAGAGGTTGATATAGGACTAGGGAATACTCTTATATTGAATCTTCCCTGTATCAGTCATGTCAGAGAAAACTAGTCAGTGTAATATTTGCAATCCGGGAGTAATGGTCTCTAAACAAATCAATTCCATTGACATGAATAGCAAAGAGCAGATGTTGTGCAAAGTGATACTGCACACAATAAATTGCCGATCATGGCTGGGCAAGTGCAGGTGAGTCACTTCCCCACTTGGGAACATGAACTAAAGGATTAGTCAGATTGTGAACATGTTCTACCCAAATTGAGCGTGGGAAGCTGCAGGACCGAGAGAAAATATACGGACTGACAGGGTCAAAAAGAGTTAAGAATGTTCTTCATATATCAGAAAGACAGAAATTCTCTGAATGTACAGGATGAAAATGCACAGCTGCTGAATGAAAAGGTAAAGCTACTACAATTTGCATGTATACAGCGCCTTTAATATAGTAAAATTTGACACCGAGCCATATAATATTAGGGTAGGTGACCAATAGCTTGGTCAAAAGGGTAGGTTTTAAGGAGTGACTTAAAGGAGGAGAGGTAGAGAGGTGAAGAGAATTAGGGAGGCAATTTGGTATGAAAATCGCAAAATAATTCAAAGAAAACCCACACATTTGACACAAAGCAAACGAATCATGCAGTGGGTCAAAATCTTTTGTTTTTATAAAGTGTGAATTATAATGGGCAAAATATGGTTCCTTTATTCCAAGGAGCTTTGAATTGGCAGGTGGCAGGAAGGGCTTAATTGGCAGAATAAATGTTGACTGCTATATAAAAGTAAATTTGTTTTAAAATTATTATTTGTTTAGTTTGGATCATGGGAGAGACATCGTGCACTGGCCACACCTTTACATTACTAAATGTAAACACAAAGAGAGGCATATGAATGCTAGCTCAACCACAATTCTAGGTTGTGGAGAATCCTTCAAACTGTGCTAATGATTAATGACAATGGAGATTTACTAACCAGAAATATACCCATTACTTGATATTATTAGAGGAGTACAGAGAAGATGCACAAAATAAAAGGCAGATAACGAGTCACATCCCATAAGAGCCCCATGGCAAGGATATCATTTGCTGGGCCACCGTGTATATTGCCGAATTAATTAGAATGCAGACACGTGGATAACTGCAATCAGCTTTTAGCCAAAAGTATTAAACTCTCTACATCTCCATGGATCCCTACAATTAACTTGTTTCCTCCAACAGAAGAGATTCCTTCGCACTATGTTTCTGCCTTCATCTCAGGAAGACCCACACAGTAGTTAGGGTCATTCCTTCACGTCTTGCTACTAAGCCTCTTTGAATGCAACAGTGTGATCTGTCAGTATATCTTGTAGATCCAATATCTGGTGTATACTAGAAGGTAGAAAATGAATCAAAAAAATTCGAGCAGAGCAGAAAGGGAATTGTGCAATAAACTTCCAGCATTTGTCAACATAGACACAGATGAGAGAGAGTACATTTTGCTCATCTTGGGTAAATGTCATCTAAATGACTCTGAGAAGGACCTTCAGCTACTCCAGGCCAAACACTATGGGGGCAATTTAACCCCTAAAAATGGTCGGGTTTGGATCGGGTGGGAGGTTAAAGTATGAGAAATCTGAATACCAACCCCAACCTGCCCATTTCTGGTTTTAACGGAGGTGGGGGGGGTGCGTGGTGGACAGCCATCCCGCTCCCAGGAGGCAGGTTGGCACTTCAGATATTACAATGAGGATGCATGCCTCTTTTTGAAGCACCAATTTAAATTTAACTCTGAGCAGCCGGGTTTCCTGGGTCTCAGGGAATCTGGCAGCTAAAGGAAGGCAAAGATGGCTAGATCCTGGTGGCAAGTGCCTTTCCACTTACCTGCTGGATCCAGCATCCCTGCCTTGCCAACCGCCCATGATCAGACACCTCCCCCCCTCCACCCCACAAAGCCCCCGAACTTACCCCTCCCCCCTACAAAGCCCCCGATCTTACCCCCCCTCACAAAGCCCCCGATCACTGGCTCCCAAACTCCGACCAACCCCTGCTACCCCCCAAAGGACGAGTGCTTCTCCCTGATTGCCCCAAACAAACCTGTAAACCACTTCCTCAATTGGCCAATGCCGCCTCCCCCCTAAGCCACGATGTTTTCACGAGGCGCGATCTCCCACCGACCCAGCCTTTCTAATCTTACACCGCGCCCCCCCCCCCAGTCATTCCAATCCCACCCAACTTTCTCTGCGCTCCCCAGCTTATGGCCTCCGATCTCCTCCCACTCCAGCCTCCAATCTACCCCTCCGACCCGCTGCCTTTCTGATCCCTCCCTCCTCTCCTCTCCCCGGCCGTAGCTCGGTGCCGAAAACCTACCCGCCCGACAGCCAGCCAGCCTGCTTCTTAATCTGGTTAGCTGCAGCCAGGAAACTGAGCCAAAAAATGTTCATCGGGTCCTGTCATTAAATTTGGCAGGACCTGAGGGAAACCCGTTCTTTCGAGTTTCCCGAACGCAAGACAGCTCTCCCCTGTCTTCCTCAAAGTCTCAGCCATGATTATGTGGATTTTTCCATCAGCAGAAAAATGCTGCCTGTACTTTAAAGCCTGATCTAGATTAGCCTCAAAGTGTTAAGCAGGTATAAGTGGTCATTTGTCTTAGGGTCGGTGTTTAAAAAGAAAACAAGTTTATTGTTTTCTTATATCAAGAAGTGTAGGAAAATAGATATGTTCACTGAATTAAACTGAATATTATTCATTCTTATGTTTTATGTAAATTAACCAGTTATTGGTATGAAACCCCTGTGTAACACCTTGGTAGACTGCCTATTAAGTCTGCCTTCCGTAAAGAGAGGTGAATTTATGTGGCTGCATGGGATGTATTTCAGTAGCCCTTGTACTGGCTAAAGGAGTCTTTGTTACGATCGCTAGGTTGTGCTATCGTTTTAACTAGGTACTGGACAGGAAAAAAGGTGCACTCCAGATTTTAGGGGCCATGTAAACTGTTTACCAAAGTGGCCAGTATTACTGAACCCAAGGAAATATCTAGTGTAAAAAAAATCCCAAATTGTGATACTGCCGATACTTTATAAGCTACAACTTCAGTGTTCATACAGCCATCATACCTGCAGCAGTTTGCATTCCCACACAGCAACACCTCTCGCCCACCACAGCACACAGTACAGTATGATTGGTAGCCATCATCATCATACATATATGATGTCTCCAGGTAGATATCCTGCAACAAACCAATAAATGATTACCCCACAAAGGATTGCACACACACAAAATGGCAACTACTTTAATGGGTTAATGTAGGGTTTGAAATTGACAACTGTAATCATCTGTGCTCAAAAACATATTTAACTAATGTAAAGTACATTTTATAGATTTTAAATAATGGAGAAAGGGACTGATAATATGGCCTGTGTGCCGGAGAAGGTGTGTCCATCTGGATATTGGAGAAGCAGTCTGACAACACAGGCAGTGGCTAGATCAAGAGAGTTAGAGCTGGGTGTCATCAACATACATGTGGAAGCTGACCCCTTTGTCTGCAAATGATTTTGCCAGTGTGGGAGCGTGAATAGCAGCCGTTTTGCAGATGATCTGCCTACAATTGGATAGATAGGAGTGCAGCCAAGAGAGGACAATCCCATTGAGCTGGATAACAGAGGAACGGCATTGGTGGAGGCTGGTTTGATTGACCATGCCAATGACTACAGAGCGGTTGAGAAGGCTGAAGAAGGATAATGTACCACAGTCACAGAAGATGTCATTTGTGACTTTGGTTAGGACTGTTTCAGTGCTGTGGTAGGGCCAGAAACTTGATTCGAGAGATTAGCAACCTTACCAAATGATCTGCAAAGCATTTTGAATCTGAATTCTTCACTCCAATGTTATGAGACATTTGTTACAACAGATACCTCAGACATATATGTCTCTCAAGGAATGTGCCAGGGGACATTGATTAAACCGAGAGATTGCTCTAAAGTGACAAATGGCACATTCTCAAAATAGTCTCGTCTCTTTAAACTTTCCAAGAAAATGCCAGTAAAGCATTGGATAGGTGGGAGTACAGCCAAGAGAGGGCAATCCCACTGAGTTGGACAACAGAGGAAAGGTATTGAGAGGATAGTGTGATCAAACATATCAAAGATTACAGAGGGGTCGAGAAAATGTGGGTGAAATTTAAGGGCAAATCTAGTAATTCTGAAAGAAATTGGGAGAACGGTCGAGTATATCGCAGGTATGTGACAAACCAATCAGAAAAGGCATTTACATTCACAGAAAGATCACCATATTGACAGCATTCGCGACTGATTGGGAGAAAAACACAGTAGAAAATTAAATGAGGAATCTCCCAGTCTTAAAGCAAGTACAAATTTTCAGTGCATGAAATTTGATGCTGTGGTGATAGCCTCCAATACACAACATAAATGTAACACATTTATTCTGCCACATAATTCTGGCTTGTACTTTCAATGTTTTCTTGGATTGTTGCCTGACTGCTATCTAAAATATTTACAAGGGCTCAAATGCATGACAAGAGAGATTGCTCTAAAGTGACAAATGGCACATTTGGCATAGGTGGGAGTACAGCCAAGAGAAGACGGAGCTGGACAACAGAGGAAAGGCATTGAGAAGATAGTGTGATCGAACATATCAAAGACTACAGAGGGTTCGATAAATTTAAATACTACAAATTAGTCATTTAGAAACAATACAATGATGACATTGGGACCTGATTGTAATTTTTACTAAGAGGCCTGAGTGGGAAACCACAGTTAGCTTCCCATCAGGCCAACCAAGCAAAGAACTGGATGGTGGCAGAAGAGGCCCAAAAAGTATGTTTAAATTATTTTTCAAATTTACTTGTAGGACCAAGAGGAGCAGGCATGTTCCTCCGGCCCACACACAGAATAGGCCTCTCTTGCGCCTACGGCACCACCACCATCCCCCTCCCCCCACCAACCTGATCGTGGGAATGACCTGGCAGCCGACCTCACGGACTTACCTGCTCAATGGTTGGCCTCCGGGCTGCATGAATTTGCACCGCTTCCAGTTGACTTACCATTTGGAAAGGGTGGAAATCCACCGGAGGCATTTAAATGAGGCCCAGGAGTTAAAATGCCCTGGGCATCTTTTATACCAGCATGGGTGAGTTTTGAACTGACATTAAAACTCACCTGCCTGCCCCCATCCAACCACCCCCCACGCCACCCCCCCGCCCCCAGTTCAAATTGGGGCCAAAAAATAATTTCTAGGAATAAAATTAGAAAAATGCTGGAAATGCACAGGTCGGTCGGTCAGCATCTGTGGAGAGAACAGACAAGTTAACATGTTCCAATAGGAAGGGTCTACACCTGAAACATTAACTTGTCAGTTCTCTCCACTAATGCTGACTGACTTGCTGTGTGTTTTCAGCATTTTGTGCTTTTGTATCAGGTTTCCAGCATCTGTAGTAATTTGCTTTTTTACTCGTAGTTTGTAGTTGTTCAGAGCTAAATATAATCTTGGTCCAAGTTCAAAATGTTCAAGTTATTCATTAATGAAGGTTCAATACTATTAACAAGTAAGTTAATTATAAACTTTGAGTTCAAAACTAACTGCCTGCAGACCCTTATATTTTCTAACCTATTTGACAGCATTCACCTACTTTAAAAAAAAAAGCAGATAAGCAATTCGAAGTGCAATTATACAAGTTAACAAAACTGTCAGTATTTTAGATATCTGAAAACAAAGGGTTTCATTTCCAACTGCATTTGAATGTCATTTGTGCCATCTGATTTTGCCATATGTGCTCTATGCAAAGTTCATCGGATTTATTTTCAAATGTGTACATTTCTAGCAATTGAGAAAAAGAAACACTTGGGACTGGATTTTCCGGTCCTTTGCGCTCTGGGTTTTGCCCCGGAGCAGCGTGAAAGGTCTCCTGCGTGCTGTCGTGATCCACCGGTCCGGTTTTGTGGTGGCGCCAAGCAGCACCACCAGGAAGAACTGCACCGCGTGTGCAACGCCTCTCATTGCGACACCGGCAGGAGTTTGGACCTTTGCCTGATCCGTCTGCCCGGAAGTGCAGCTACAGTAACCGCCTGGGAAACCAGTGCGGTCCGGCATAGCCGGCGGCGCAAAGGAAGGTAAAGTGCTCCGAAGGGAAGAGCAAGTGTTTGTTCTTTTAATATTTTTAGCGATTTGTGTTGTGGTGGCATGGGCAATGTTTTTGTGGGTTTTTTAAAAAAAAAGAATCCCCCCACCGCCAAACACCTCGGAGCACACACAGCCCGGCACTTTAGTTTGCGAGTTTCCCATCCTTGCGCCACGAAAAGAGTACAACGTCACCATTGCGCTGCGCCCCCTGACGCAGGGCCCAGATGGCGAAAATTCCTTACTAAAGCGCAAACTATTCCCGGCCGGTAACTTTCCTGCACCGCCTCCGTTTTCGCCCTGAAAACAGAAAAGCCTAAAATCCAGCCCTTGAATTTTTGTCCCCATCTCTTCCCTCATTCCCAACTCCAATGTATTATTTTCAAGCTTAGCTTTTTTTTCTTTCGGATCATTCAGCAGGTAATGACCAACATTCCTATTAAGCTGCGCGGCTGTGCTGCGGGCTGGAGGTCCCGCGTAGGCTGCTCACCAGCTGTTACATGGGAAAAACCGCGCATGTGCTTAAATTTGACTGGGCCACACAACCAGTTAAAGGGCTCGCGCGCAATAAGAGGGAACATTGGTTAGGACAGTGAATAGCTAACATTATACAGCTCAAAAAAGGTCCCAGGTTAAACTGCTTATCTGTGGTAAAGGAGCTACAGTTGGCCTCAGCACCTTGTGTTAGGGAGGAGGAAACTGATCAGGGCTTTCTGTCCTGAATGCTATGCGGCAACCCCTGTTGGAATTACACATGTAGATGTTGGGTACAGTTGTGATGCACCCCCCATCCCCCCTAACAAATGAATCGCTTGCCACACTCACTATCTGGGCTCACACATGATGAATGGCCACTGGAGTGAGGTATTGGTGAGTGCTTGGTGCCTATAGAACTGTACCCCAGAAAAGTGACCAAGCTCCAGCAAAGGAAGAGGAGTGGTGAGAAAGCTGGTGGAAAAAGGAGGAAGAAGAAAAATAAAGATTTTTCATTTCAGAAATCCTTTCTGGCAATTGAACAACTGTTTCGGATGGTTTAACCATAAGCCTCAAATACTGTACCATTGTGCTATTGTATCCTGTCTCAGTGTAGTAGTCTGGGGCCTTGTTTCCCCGCACAATGACCCAGAATTTCCTGGAGAGGTGCGCCATTGTAATGGCTCGTGTATGTCACAGGACCCGATTTGCGGTGCTAAAGTTCCAGGACATTATGGCTGAGAAACGTCATTATTTACGCCATTTCATAATTTCCTGCAAGTTGTGTGTTGTTCCACTGTTTTCTTCGCAGAAATAGGTGAACAGCTAATTATAATATCTCCACTCTTCATTAAAATCAATGGCGAGATCGAATTTGCTGAACTTACACTACTGCAATCGCTACTGGCACACAGTTCGTTGCAGAATGGATCTGGTGAGTTGAGTGTTTGGGATAATAACAGGAACCTTACGTCAGTGGAAAATGCACAGACATTTCAAAAATATTTGAGATTTTTCTAACCATAAACATCTCCCAGAGATAATGTTCAAAGTAAATAATGTAATTTGCATCAGCAAATACTATTAGTTCTGGTTGATTTTAGAATGCACAGTCTTGGAAAATAAAGGATCTTTGGTTGCATTAATTCGAAAGTGTAAAGAATATGTTAATTTTGAAACAATGCAATGTTGTTGCTAATAATAGCACTGGTGATTGGGAACTATTGGGTATGGTTTGATGTCTGCATGCGCGGATTACACACACTCACCTTGCAAATAGGACACAGACCACCTTCAAACAGTGGATGGAAAGTGCCGACTCTTGTGCTTCCACAGGCAAGACAAAATTCTAATGTAAAAAAGAAAGGATATGTATTAGAACAATGCATCACCAATACTCTCATATTATTTTTAACTAAAGGTTAATAAAGATCCTTTAATACAACAGACAGCAACTCTCATTGTCTCCAGGATGTCAACATTCCACCAAAAATTGGGAGACTCATTATAACCTGGCAGGAAACCAACAGGATCGGACTAGCTGCCCGTTTCAGTTCCACCCAATTTGACTTTCCATTGAAGGCTACAACTACCCACTGGTTTAAGCATTCATTACATTTAGAAGGAAGGCTATCTGCAAAAACACACTGCTTTACAGCCACCAGACTTACCAGCAACCAAATTGACATTCCTGTAACAGCTGTGTGTCACTAAGATGAATAAGATGCAGAATTTAAATTCAGTTAATTAAATAAATCTGGAATAAAAAGCTAGTATCAGTAATGGTGACCATGAAATTACTGGATTGTCTTAAAAACCCATCTGGTTCACTAATGTTATTTAAGGAAGAGAATCTGGACTATATGTGAATCCAGACGCCCAGCAATGTGGTGGATTCTTATACTACCCTCTGAAATGGCCTGGCAAGGAAAAATAATAAGAATAAAAGTGGATGGATCACCCGGCATCGACCTAGGCATGGGATTCGTACACGCAAAAGCACACCTAGCCCAGTCAACCCTGCAAAGTCCACCATCTAACATCTAAAGACATGCCAAAATTGGGAGAGCTGTCCCAAAGACTAGTTAAGCAACAGCTATAGGGCCCGATAGTAGTCGCAGAACTACTCACAGAATCATAACTTTCAACCAACATCCCAGACGCCTCCATCACCATTCAGCTCCGGACCTCATTACAGCCTTAGTCCGAACATGGACAAAAGAGCTGAATTCTAGGGGTGAGGTGAGAGTGACTGTTCTTGACATCAAGGCAGTGTGGCATAAGGAGCCCTGGTAAAATTGAAGTCAATGGGAATCAGGGGGAAAACCCTCCCCTGGCTGGAGTCATATTAGCACAAAGGAAGGGTGTTGGAGGCCAATCATCTAAGCCCTAGGACGTTGCTGTAGGAGTTTCTCAGGGCAGTGTCCAAGGCCCAACCATCTTCAGCTGCGTCATTAATGACCTTCTCTCCATTATGTTAGAAGTGGGGATGTTTGCTGATGACTGCACAGTGTTCAATTCCAGTCGCAACTCCTCAGAAAATGAAACAGTCCATGCCCGCATGCAGCAAGACCTGGACTACATTCAGGCTTGGGCTGATAAGTGGCAAGTAACATTCACGCCACACAAGTGCCAGGGAGTGGCCATCTCCAACAAGAGAGAGAGTCTAGCCACCTCCCCATGACATTCAATGGCTTTACCATCGCCAAATTTCCCATCATCAAGATCCTGGAGGTCACCATTGTTCAGAAACTTAACTGGATCAGCCACATAAAATACTGTCGCTACAAGAGCAGGTAAGAGGCTGGGTATTCTGTGGCGAGTGACTCACCTCCTGATTCTCCAAAGCCTTTCCACCATCTACAAGGCACAAGTTAGAAGTGTGATAGAATACTCTCCAGTTGCCTGGATGAGTGCAGATCCAACAACACTCAAGAAGCTCGACACCATTCAAGATAAAGCAGCCCACTTGATTGGCACCCCATCCACCACATTAAACATTCATTCTTTCCATTACCGGCGCATCGTGGCTGCAGTGTGGACCATCTACAAAATGCACTGCAGCAACTCGACAAGGCTTCTTCAACAGCACCTCCCAAACCCGCGACCTCTACCACCTAGAAGGATAAGGCAGGCGGATGGGAACAGCACCATTTGTAAGTTCCCCTCCAAGTCACACATCCATTTTTGGGGGGAAATATATTGCCATTTCTTCATTGGCGCTGGGTCAAAATCCTGGAACCCCCTCCCTAACAGCAGTGTGCGAATACCTTCACCTCATGACCTGCACTGATTCAAGAAGGTGGCTCACCACCACCTTCTCAAGGGCAATTAGGGATGGGCAATAAATGCTGCCTTTCCAGCAATGTTAACATCCATGAATAAATTTAAAAAAAACACACAACAATACTGCAAATCCAGTGTGGTGTCAAAACTGGTTTATAAAGTGCATAATCTGATCTCCAGCCAGGCAGGAGGCAATCTATCTCAATGCAATTGTGCCTTGCTGGAACAATAACTATAATTAGCAGTCTTAAGCTAGTATGTGCAGCATGAATGTACACCAGAAAATCAGCTAACTGAGTCAAGCCACAATTAAAACTGAACAAGCAGTCATCATTTCACAACTAATACAAGACTTTCTGCTTTGACAACTTCCTAGTGTGGGATCTGTTTCTCTGCATCTTTCTCATTATTTTTCAACGGAAAAGATGTTGGATGCCAGCTCAGATCTGGCAGCGAGGAAACAGATTGGTACAGCAGATGAACTATACTGGTATACTTAGAAATAGACTGTAGAAAAACACACCTAACAGGAAGTTGTACATTTAATCTTATGGGCTAGAAATTCGGTAATTTTGAAAAGTTGAAAAAGTAGCACCTGGCACTAATCATTCTCTCCTTTAGCGATATTTAGTTTAACGCTCCAAGAAGGAAGCGCTAAATCAAGCGGTAACCACTTCTCTTAGGGCGCTAAAGTCTGAGCGCGCGGCGGTAGCAGCAGAGCGCTAAACAATGTCAAGCACATTAGTAACGGCATGAGAGGCTGCCTCCCTCGCTGAAAAGGAAGGGTCAATGATGCTGCACAAGCTATTTGTTGACAGTTCTGTTTTGCAAGGATTAAGATAAAATGATCTCTTATCCCTACTATTGGCCTCAATTTTGGCCCAGCCCATTTTTCAGCACACTTACCGGAGGTGCGCCGCTTTTCTCCATTCCGAAGTGTGGCGAAAAATTTTGTTGCCACTTTGGCCGCTGTCCGGCCTCTTCCCTGTAGTCGCGCAGCGTGGCCAGTCGAGTCGGGGGTGGAACCAGCGTTCTGCGCCGAAAACTGTGCCGGAACGTCTGCACATGTGCAGTGGAGTCCGCTGGCGATGTCCGGTCATGCGCAGTAGCTCCTCGTCCCCAGCCTCTCCATTTGTTTGCTGCTGCGCAGTGTAGGCCCTGAAGCTGACTAGCTGAATCGCTCCCGCCCCTAGCCCAAGCTGAGTGACCTCCCGGTGCGTTGTCGTCCCGCCCCTAGCCCAGGCCATGTGGCCTCCTGGTGCGATTTCTAAGAGATCGATCGCACCAGGATGCTACTCAGCCAGGGCTAGGGGCGGGCAGGCAGGAGAATTGATAGAAATCATCAGCAGGCAGGAGCACCATCAGTTCTCCTGCCTGCCCGCCCGGCCCTAGCTCTGGCCGAGTGGCCTCCGGCACCGGCTGACCTGCTGCCTTCCCGGGCCCAGTTTGAAGATGAAGATAGGACTTACTTCAATTTTTTATTTCTTATTGAATTCTTATTACAAACCACCAAACCTTGCAAACAAAAAGTAAGGCTTGGTGGTTTAAGTGCAGGCAGGTCCTCTCCGCTTCCCATCCCTATCCCAGGCTGAATGGCCTCCAATGTACCTACCTGCGCCGATTTCTTTAACTCTCCGCAAGGGTTTTCTGAAGTGGCCAGATACACTGACCTAAGTAGATTTGGAGTAACTATTAGCTGGCCAAAGTTGCCTAAATGGGCAGAACTGGCAGAGGTGGCTGGTAACACCCACTTTTGAGAAAAAAAAACAAAACTAAAAAAATCGTAACTAACTCAGTTACACTGGTGCAAATTGATTGTGGAAAATGGAGAGTTTTAAGTTATGCCAGAAAAACCAAGTTACTCCAAAAAAAAGGGAGCAACTCTTGGCCAATATTGTGCCCATTATTTCTATTTTTCTGAACAACTTAGAACATGGTTTGAACTGAGAACCATTTCCTCATTGCACAAAAATTCCCATATATGCAAAACCACAATTTTCCTGTGTTCCTACCTATTTTTTCTAATCAGTTTCTGTCTATGTACAGTCACAATTTATGACCCATTTAGGACCCATATTACTCCTAAATCCATAAGGAATGTGAATACCTATATATTTAATGTACAGTTGTTCCGTATTTCTACATCCATGTTTGCAATTATTTATGGTCATCAAATAAATACCGTGTAGATCTGGGTTAATTCAGGGCTAAATTTTATGCCCTGGGTTTTTTTTTTAAAAAGAGACAAATAAGTGATCTCACGCCAAACCAAGACGGGAGTTCGGCCACTGAAACAATGCAATTTCAATTGAAAAACCTTTTTTATTCCTTGTGAAATTGATCAATTGGAGGGCAGACCTGCACCTGCCGAAAACATTGGCCCTGAAATTGCGATCGACGATGTAGCTTAGGAATATGCTGCTGAGCTCCGAACAAAATCCTCACTTACATCGTGTGAATCCCCAAGCAAAAACTTGCTTTGAAGCGCTGTGGAATTGTGTGCAGGCTAGTGGCCCACGGATCCCAGGGGCGCACCGTTGTGTGTGAGCATACTTGGGATCACGTTGAGCGATGCACCTTTCACTAGCCAATCAGGAAACATAAAAAGCCCCATGTATTACAACTTGCAAGTTAAACGGTGTGAGTCTAATTATATTTATTTGATGAGCACAGTTCTTGGCTTTAAAAAGCACAGGGAATACTTTAGAGTAATTAATTATTTACTGGAATACATTGCAAGATTTAAAAAAAATTGAAGCATTCTCATCCCTTCAAACCAAGCCTTTACAGCTGTGTAGTACCTTCTTTTATCGTTCTTTTATGTGTTAATTATTGTACAATTTTCTCATCTCCCCCTCCCTACGTGTACAAACAGACCTGTTTGCACCAGCCGTAAAATTATCCAGCGTGATGCGCAGTTGGTGGGCAACTTTTCGATTTCAATGAGGACTTGAAAGTCCGAAGCAGATCATCTGTCGATTTGGAATTTAATAGATCGCAAGTCTGGGCAATCCCAAAGGTGCGGTCAATTTCAAAGGTGGTATGACACCATACATCCATTTTCAGTGCACATTATATTAACGTGACAACTGTGGTCAAACCACAGATACAACACACTTAAATATAGATATTGGGTCACTAATGGCATATAACGCACTCTGTATTTATGTGCACATTTGCGCATCACAATGGGGCCAAGTTTCAGCCTGAGTTGCTCCTGTTTTTTTGGAGCAACTGGTTTCGAATGGAGTATCTTAGAAATTGCAATTCTCGGCATTTAGTTTGCTCCAGTTCTAGTCAGTTAGAAAAGTTTCAGTTTGGAACAGATTTTTTTTTTTCCAAAAGGGGCCGTGTCCGGCCACTACGCCCATTTTGAAAGTTTAGGCAGTGAAAACTTACTCCAAACTAACTTAGAATGGAGCAAGTGTAGATTTTTGTACACTATGAAAAACCTTGCCTACACTTAGAAAATCAGGCATAGGTTACAAATCAGGCGTAGGGAATGTGGGGGGAGGGTTTAAAGGGAAGTTTACAAACATTAAACACTTCAGTTTTCACAAATAAAGAGCCATCATCAATAATAAGTGATAAATACACCAATAAATCAACCAATAAATCAATCAAAAAAAATTCTACTCACCGACAACAGCACTGGGAGCCCTCCAACAGCGTGCTGGGATGGGCCCCCCACCCCCAGTGTGTGTGTGTCTCTCTCTGTCTGTCTCTCTCGCACTCTCTGTCAGTGTCTCTCTCTCTGTCTGTCAGTGTCTATGTGTTTCTGACAGCGAGGAGAGGGGGGAGGGGAGAAGGAGGGAGAGGAGAAGGAGGGAGAGGAGAGGAGAGGGAGGGAGAGGAGAGGAGAGGGAGGGAGGGGAGAGGAGAGGGAGGGAGGGGAGAGGGAGGAGGAGAGGGAGGAAGGGAGGAGGAGAGGGAGGAAGGGAGGGGGAGAGGAGAGGGAGGAGGCTGAACGGGCCTGGCTGACGTGAAGAAGCCGGGCCCAAGACTTCGGGCGGGGCCCGCCCCCAGCAAGATGGCTGGCGGGCGGGCCTCGCCGAAGGAGTGAAAGGTAGGTGGCCGGGGAAGCCGGAGCTTTGGGGGGGGGTCGTTGGAGCGGGAGCACGGGGAGGGGGGGGTGGTTGAGAGTGCCAGCTGAACAGGGGAGGAAGCTGGATCCAGAGCAGTAGCTGGACGAGGGAGGTGCAGCCTGATCCTCGCAGCCCCAGTGAGGCCATTCGGCCAGGGCTAGGGGCTGCGTGCTTCGGGCCTCTCCCACACAGTTTCAGGCGCCTGGAGCTACTGCATATGCGCGCCCACTGTAGCGCACCTGTGCAGAGGTCCCAGCACTGTTTACAGCGCAGGGACCTGGCTCTGCCCTCCACAGCTCGTGCTGCGCCGCGCCCAGCTCCAAAGGCCCTGCAGGGAGCCGGAGAATCTGCAGGTATTTTTTAGGCGCACTTTCGGGCGCGAAAAACGGGCGTCCAGGTTGGGGCTGCGCCATTCTAGGCGCGGCCCGAAACTTGGGCCCAATGTTCCTGCAATTATGGAGGTGAACCTAGCCCCATATCACTTAATATAAAACTTGTCATTTTCTGCTACCTAGAAATTATTTTGTTAACTTTCACACACCAAGTGTCAGCTGTGGCTCAATGGGTAGCACTCTCGACTCTGAGCCAAAAGGTTGTGGGTTCAAGTCCTAGTTCAGGGACTTGAGCACAAAAAAAATCTAAGCAGACACTCCAGTGCAGTGCTGAGGGAGCATCATCATCATAGGCAGTCCCTCGAAATCGAGGAAGACTTGCTTCCACTCTAAAAGTGAGTTCTTAGGTGACTGAACAATCCAATATGGGAATTACAGTCTCGGTCACAGGTAAGACGGTCGTTGAAGGAAAGGGTGGGTGGGACTGGATTGCCGCACATTCCTTTCGCTGTCTGCGCTTGTTTTCTGCATGCTCTCGGCAACGAGACCCGAGGTGTTCAGCGCACTTCCTCCACTTAGAGCGGTCTTTGGCCAGGGGTCGGTGGGGATGTTGCATTTTATCAAGGAGGCTCTGAGGATGTCCTTGAAACGTTTCCTCTGCCCACCTTGGGCTCGCTTACCGTGTAGGAGTTCCGAGTAGAGCGCTTGCTTTGGGAGACTTGTGTCAGGAATGTGAACAATGTGGCCCGCACAATGAAGCTGGTCGAGTGTGGTCAGTGCTTCGATGCTGGGGATGTTGGCTGGGGAGCACTGCACTGTTGGAGGTGCCATCGTCTTTCAGGTTAGATGTTAAACTGAGGCAGCGTCTGATCTCTCAAGTGGGCGTAAAAGATCCCATGGCACTATTTTGAAGAGCAGGGGAGTTATCCCCAGTATCCTGGACAATATTTATGCCTCAATTAACATAACATAAAAAACAGATTATCTGGTCATTATCACATTTCTGTTTGTGGGAGCTTTCGTTTCCTATATTACAACAGTGACTACACTCCAAAAGTGCTTAATTGGCTGTAAAGCGCTGAGAGATGTCCGGTGGTCATGTGAAAAAGCTGCAAATCAAATCTGGGTTTGAGGCAAAAGAAAGAAGCAAACCAGGCTCATAATGTCACAAGAATTGTCAAGAAAAATTTGCCTCACTGATTACTACAATACTGCATCCCAGGGCTGAAGTATAAGGGCTTCTTCCATCTTTAACACTGGACATCTCTTAACGAAAGACTTTAATCATTTGATGATATAAAAATAAGAATTTCCGTTTTAGAATAATTGTGCTAAACCCAATGAGAAACCCACTGGAAGCTTCTTGAGAAATAAAGCTATGCATGAAAGACGTAAATATGTTTCAACAACAGTTCTAAGCCCAATAGTTCATACGGCTCTAAAGGTGATCAACAGCCCTGTGGGCCAACAGAAAAGAGCTCTTCAAACAAGAAAGAGAGTATTCAATTACAGATTACATTGCGAAGGAGAACTCAGAGTGGTACCACTCAGACAACAGTAAGTCCAAGCTAAGGGAACAGGGGGATGGGGAGGGATGAAGGTTTGCCTATCCACAGATGAAAAGTACAGAAAGGGATTAGGTGAGAATGAGGTTGAAAACCTTTCAGATGGCGCTTTGATCATGAAATATTGCTGAGGACGGCATTTATTGACATTGTAATGTAACTAGGTCCATGTTTACTAATCTGCATTGCTTTCAAAGTAAGCCCCCACCTCATCAAATACAAGACTGTGTTCAGTGGATAACGTCAATGAGTAACTCAAGGATACATTTGTATTACTAGAATGTCAAAATAATCCCTAGGTCTAGTAAGTACTTCAAGCTCGTCAACATTGATACTGACTTAATAGTTGGACAGAGTTCCTCCAGGATACACAACTGGAAGAGCTAGAATAAAGAACTCGACAATGTAGTGGTAGGACAGACTACATCCAGGAACACATGTGTCACAAGTAGCTTCCATTCAGCTTTAAAATCAACAGTGCAGCTTTTAAAAAGCAAAGAATGGCTGACGATTGGAATATCAAACTGGGCGAACATCTTTAGTAATTCACAGACAATGTTTCAGCACTCTTCAAGGCTCAGACGCTCCCCACTTTCACCAATCTCAGCTGATCCTGGTAAAAAGCACAACTTAACCAACTGGTTCTAAGTTACCCTGATGTTAGTGTAAATTCTGAAAATTTACCACTTCAATGCCATCAGCCCTCATCCAAATAAATGAGCTCTATGAGGTCTTGGAGGAAGGCCGAAAAAATGATCGTGAACTTGACCATGTCAACTTTGGGATGGAAAACTATTGGAACTGGCTCCTGTTCGTTTTTAGGCCAAAACATTGAGTTGCTCCGATCTTTTGCCCCAGAAATGCTGAAACCAACAAGGATTTTTGGGGTCCACATCTCGATACATATTGGCCACCTCCAAGTGTGAATCGTTTGTATTATGTATGTAAATACCGGGGTCGGCGGCAGTCGGGGAGTTAGCTGCAGATGGTGCAGGGTCAAAAGTAAGAAAGAAGTAGAAGGGTGACATCACAGCCAAGAAGGTAAGTGATTGGCTGGTTGAGTGGTGAATAGTTCTCTTTTTCTTTATCTTTCTTCTTGTTCTTAGCAGTAAGAAACCATTGGCATTGTTGCCAAATTAAGTAATTTAAGGGTTAAGTCATGGCAGGAGAGCCCAGACCCGTGTCATGCTCCTCCTGTGCTATGTGGGAACTCAGGGACGCTTCTAGTGTCCCTGACGACTAGATGTGGAGCTGCGCATGGATTTACTCTGGAGCATCCGCGATGCTGAGGATGTCATGAATAGCACGTTTGGTGAGTTGGTCACACTGCAGGTAAAGGTTACACAGGCAGATAGGAAATGGGTGACCATCAGGAAGAGCAATGGAAGGAAGGTAGTGCAGGGGTCCCCTGCGGTCAACTTCCTCCAAAACAGATACACCATTTTGGGTAATGTTGAGGGAGGTGGCTCATCAGGGGAAGGCAGCAGCAACCAAGTCCATGGCACCATAGGTGGCTCTGCTGCACAGGAGGGCAGAAAAAAGAGTGGGAGAGCTATACTGATAGAGGATTCTATTGTAAGGGGAATAGATAGGCATTTCTGCGGCCGCACACGAGACTCCAGGATGGTATGTTGCCTCCCTGGTGCAAGGGTCAAGGATGTCTCGGAGTGGCTGCAGCGTATTCTGGAGGGAGAAGGTGAACAGCCAGCTGTCGTGGAACATATAGGTACCAACGATATAGGTAAAAAACGGGATGAGGTCCTACAAGCTGAGTTTAGGGAGCTAGGAGTTAAATTAAAAAGTAGGACCTCAAAGGTAGTAATCTCAGGATTGCTACCAGTGCCATGTGCTAGTCAGAGTAGGAATGGCAGGATAGCTAAGATGAATACGTGGCTAGAGGAGTGGTGCAGGAGGGAGGGATTCAAATTCCTGGGACATTGGAACCGGTTCTGGGGGAGGTGGGACCAGTACCAACCGGGCTGTCTGCACCTGGGCAGGACCAGAACCAATGTCCTAGGGGGAGTGTTTGTTAGTGCTGTTCAGGAGGGATTAAACTAATATGGCAGGGGGATGGGAACCTATGCAGGGAGACAGGGGGAAGTAAAATGGGGGCAGAAGCAAAAGATAGAACGAAGAAAAGTAAAAGTGGAGGACAGAGAAACCCAAGGCAAAAATCAAAAAGAGCCACATTACAGCAAAATTCTAAAGGGATAAAGTATGTTAAAAAGACAAGCCTGAAGGCTATGTGCCTCAATGCGAGGAGTATTCGTAATAAGGTGGATGAATTAACTGCGCAGGCAGCTATTAACGAATATTATATAATTGGGATTACTGAGACATGGCTCCAGGGTGACCAAGGCTGGGAACTCAACATCCAGGGGTATTCAACATTCAGGAAGGATAGACAGAAAGGAAAAGGAGGAGGGGTAGAGTTGCTGGTTAAAGAGGAAATTAACCCAATAGTAAGGAAGGACATTAGCTTGGATGATGTGGAATCTGTATGTGTAGAGCTGCGGAATACCAAAGGGCGTTGTGTACAGACCACCAAACAGTAGTAGTAAGGTTGGGGACAGCATCAAACAAGAAATTAGGGATGCGTGCAATAAAGATACAACAATTATGATGGGCAACTTTAATCTACATATAGATTAGGCTAACCAAACTGGTAGCAATACGGTGGAGGAGGATTTGCTGGAGTGTATTAGGGATGGTTTTCTGGACCAATATGTCGAGAAACCAACTAGAGGACTGGCCATCCTAGACTGGATGATGTGTAATGAGAAAGGACTAATTAGCAATCTTGTTGTGCAAGGCTCCTTGGGGAAGAATGACCATAACATGGTAGAATTCTTTATTAAGATGGAGAGTGACACAATTAATTCAGAGATTAGAGTCCTGAACTTAAGGAAAGGTAACTTCGATGGTATGAGACGTGAATTGGCTAGAATAGACTGGCGAATGATACTTAAAGGGTTGACGGTGGATAGAAAATGGCAAACATTTAAAGATCACATGGATAAACTTCAACAATTGTACATCCCTGTCTGGAGTAAAAAGAAAACGGGGAAGGGGGCTCAACCGTGGCTAACAAGGGAAATTAAGGATAATGTTAAATCCAAGGAAGAGGCATATAAATTGGTCAGAAAAAACAGCAAACCTGAGGACTGGGAGAAATTTAGAATTCAGCAGAGGAGGACAAAGGATTTAATTAGGAGGGAAAAAATAGAGTATGAGAGGAAGCTTGCTGGGGACATAAAAACTGACTGCAATAGCTTCTATAGATATGTGAAGAGAAAAAGATTAGTGAAGACAAACTTAGGTCCCTTGCAATCAGAATCAGGTGAATTTATAATGTGGAATAAAGAAATGGCAATTGAACAAATACTTTGGTTCTGTCTTCACGAAGGAAGACATGTATAACCTTCCGCAAATACTAGAGGACCGAAGGTCAAGCGAGAAGGAGGAACTGAAGGAAATCCTTATTAGTCAGGAAATTGTGTTAGGGAAATTGATGTGATTGAAAGCCGATAAATCCCCAGGGCCTGATAGTCTGCATCCCAGAGTACTTAAGGAAGTGGCCCTAGAAATAGTGGATGCATTGGTGATCATTTTCCAACAGTCTATCGACTCTGGATCAATTCCTATGGACTGAAGGGTAGCTAATGTAACACCACTTTTTAAAAAAGGACGGAGAGAGAAAACGGGGAATTATAGACCGGTTAGCCTGACATCAGTAGTGGGGATAATGTTGGGATCAATTATTAAAGATGAAATAGCAGCGCATTTGGAAAGCAGTGACAGGATCGGTCCAAGTCAGCATGGATTTATGAAAGGGAAATCATGCTTGACAAATCTTCTAGAATTTTTTGAGGATGTAACTAGCAGAATGGACAAGGGAGGACCAGTGGATGTGGTGTATTTGGACTTTCAAAAGGTTTTTGACAAGGTCCCACACAAGAGATTGGTGTGCAAAATTAACACACATGGTTTTGGAGGTAATGTATTGACGTGGATAGAGAATTGGTTGGCAGACAGGAAGCAGAGAGTAGAGATAAACGGGTCCTTCTCAGAATGGCAGGCAGTGACTAGTGGGGTGCTGCAGGGCTCAGTGCTGGAACCCCAACTATTTACAATCTACATCAAGGAATTGAGTGTAATATCTCCAAGTTTGCAGATGACACTAAGCTGGGTGGCGGTGTGAGCTGTGAGGAGGATGCTAAGAGACTGCAGGGTGACTTGGACAGGTTAGGTGAGTGGGCAAATGTATGGCAGATGTATAATGTGGATAAATGTGAGGTTAACCACTTTGGTGGTAAAAACATGAAGGCAGAATATTATCTGAATCGCGGCAGATTTGGAAAAGGGGAGGTGCAACGAGACCTGGGTGTCATGGTACATCAGTCATTGAAAGTTGGCATGCAGGTACAGCAGGCGGTGAAGAAGGCAAATGGCATGTTGGCCTTCATAGCTAGGGGATTTGAGTAAGGAGCAGGGAGATCTTAATGCAGTTGTACAGGGCCCTTGGTGAGGCCTCACCTGGAATATTGTGTTCAGTTTTGGTCTCCTAATCTGAGGAAAGACGTTCTTGCTATTTAGGGAGTACAGTGAAGGTTCACCAGACTGATTCCCAGGATGGCAGGACTGACATGAGGAAAGACTGGATTGACTGGGCCTGTGTTCACTGGAGTTTAGAAGAATGAGAGGGGATCTCATAGAAACATATAAAATTCTGACGGGACTGGACAGGTTAGATGCAGGAAGAATGTTCCCGATGTTGGGGAAGTCCAGAACCAGGGTTTACAGTCTAAGGATAAGGTCTAAGCCATTTAGGACCGAGATGAGGAGAAACTTCTTCACTTGGAGAGTTGTTAACCTGTGAAATTCTCTACCGCAGAGTGTTGTTGATGCCAGTGTGTTAGATATATTCAAGAGGGAGTTAGATATGGCCCTGATGGCTAAAGGGATCAAGGGTCATGGAGAAAAAAGAAGGAAAGGAGTACTGAGGTGAATGATCTTATTGAATGGTGGCGCAGGCTCGAAGGGCAGAATGGCCTACTCCTGCACCTATTTTCTATGTTATCATGTCTAACCACCAGAGGGCTTATCCCCTGGAGTTCCAAGGGATCCCACAATCCCTTGGGAGCACCTGTATATAAGGAGGCCTTGCAGGCTGGGGAGGCACTCTGAGATCTGTAATAAAGGACTACGGTCATACTTACTTTGGGCTTGCAGTATCTAGTCTGACTCATTATTCAAGACATAACAACTGGCGACAAGATACAGATGACAAACCCCAATGCAACAATGCAGAGAACTGTGGGCAGCCTGGAGAAATTTTCGGAGGGAGATGATTGGGAAACCTTCGTGGAGCGACTTGGCCAATACCTCGTGGCCAACGAGCTGGAAGGAGAAGCGAATGTTGCCAAACGAAGGGCGATCCTCCTCACCATTTGCGGGGCATCAATGTATGGCCTCATGAAAAACCTGCTTGCTCCAGCGAAACCCATAGACAAGTCGTACGATGAGTTGTGCACGCTGGTCTGGGAGCATCTAAACCCGAAGGAAAGCGTTCTGATGGCAAGGTATCGGTTCTACATGTACAAGAGGTCTGAAGGCCAGGAAGTGGCGAGCTACATCGCCAAGCTTCGGCGCCTTGCAGGACATTCCAAGTTTGAAGGACACTTGGAGCACATGCTCAGGACTTCTTTGTACTTGGCACTGGCCATGAAGTAATACTTCGCAAACTTCTGACTGTAGAGACCCCAACCTTGAGTAAAGCCATAGCGATAGCCCAGGCGTTTATCTCCACCAGTGACAATATCAAACAAATTTCCCAGCACACTAGTGCTGCTGCAAGTACTGTGAACAAAGTACCGTTGTTTTCGAATCGAAATGTACATGGCAGGACTTACATGGCGCAGATGACTCAGAGTCCGCCATCAAGGGTGGTGAATACAAGACCATTAACACCTTGTTGGCGCTGCGGGGGTGGTCATCGTTTCCATTCATGCCGTTTCAAAGGATACGTGTGCAAGGGCTGTGGAACAATGGGACACCTCCAATGCATGTGCAAGCGAGCTGCAAACCCTGCTAATCCTGCAAACCACCATGTTGCAAAGGAGGACAGATCCACGGTGGATCATAACTAACTAGAGCCTCAGACTGAGGAGACAGAGGTATATAGGGTGCACACATTTACCACAAAGTGCCCCCGATAATGCTGAAGGTTGAATTAAATGGACTCCCGGTGTCCATGAAGCTGGACACGGGCGCAAGCCAGTGCATAATGAGCAAAAAGACTTTCGATAAATTGTGGTGCAACAAGGCTTCAAGGCCAGTCCTGACTCCCATTCGTACCAAACTTAGAACATACACAAAGGAACTGATTCCTGTAATTGGCAGTGCTACTGTAAAGGTCTCCTACCAATGGAGAGGTGCACGAGTTACCACTCTGGGTGGTACCAGGCGATGGTCCCATGCTGTTCAGCAGGAGCTGGCTGGGAAAGATACGTTGGAACTGGGCAACGTCCGAGCGCTTTCGTCCAATGACGACACCTCATGTGCCCAGGTCCTAAGCAAATTCCCCTCACTGTTCGAACCAGGCATCGGGAAGTTCCAAGGAGCAAAAGTGCAGATCCACCTAATTCCGGGGGCACGACCCATCCATCACAAGGCGAGGGCGGTACCTTACGTGATGAGAGAAAGGGTGGAGATCGAGCAAGACAGGCTGCAACGAGAGGGCATCATTTCGCCGATCGAATTCAATGAGTGGCCCAGTCCAATTGTTCCTGTCCTCAAGGGAGACGGCACAGTCAGAATCTATGGTGATTACAAAGTAACTATCAATCGTTTCCCACTGCTGGATCAATACCTGCTACTAAAGGCAGACGACCTATTTGCAACACTGGCGGGAGGGAAAATGTTCACGAAGCTGTACTTGACCTCGGCCTACATGATGCAGGAGCTGGAGGGATCTTCGAAAGGCCTCACCTGCATCAACACGCACAAATGTCTCTTTGTTTACAACAGATGTCCTTTTGGGATTCGATCGGCCGCGGCGATATTCCAGAGGAACATGGAAAGCTTGCTGAAGTTGGTCCCGCGCACCGTGGTCTTCCAGGACGGCATCTTGGTTACAGGTCGGGACACCGTCGAGCACCTGCAGAACCGGGAGGAGGTTCTTAGTCGGCTTAATCATGTGGGGCTCAGGCTAAAACGCTTGAAGCGTGTTTTCCTGGCACCTGAAGTGGAGTTCCTGGGGAGAAGAATCGCGGCGGATGGCCTCAGGCCCACTGATTCGAAGACGGAAGCAATCAAGAACGCACCGAGATCACAGAACGTGACGGAGCTGCGGTCGTTTCTAGGACTCTGAACTATTTTTTGGTAACTTCTTACCGGATCTCAGCACATTGTTAGAAGCCCTGCACTCTTTACTGCATAAGGGTGATGAATGGGTATGGGGTAAAAGCCAAGAAAATGCCTTAGAGAGCTAGGAAGCTGTTATGTTCAAACAAATTGCTTGTGTTGTACGATCCATGTAAATGTTTGGTATTAGCATGTGATGCGTCGTCGTACGGGGTCGGGTGTGTATTGCAACAAGTTAATGAATTTGGGAAATTGCAACCGGTTGCTTATGCATCCAGAAGCCTGTCTAAGGCCGAGAGGGTCTACAGTATGATCGAAAAAGAAGCGTTAGCGTGTGTTTACGGGGTAAAGAAAATGCATCAATAGCTGTTCAGGCTCAAATTTGAATTGGAAACCGACCATAAGCTGCTTATATCCCTCT
The DNA here is from genome assembly GCF_044704955.1 of Pristiophorus japonicus. NCBI lineage: Eukaryota > Metazoa > Chordata > Chondrichthyes > Pristiophoridae > Pristiophorus > Pristiophorus japonicus. Next base: position 177,519,449 of record NC_091988.1, on the reverse strand, counting down.
TTCCTGAAAATACGAATGCATTGGCACGTATCCAGAGATGGGCGCTCACGTTGTCCGCATACAAATACTCCATCTGCCACAGGCCAGGCACAGAAAACTGTGCCGATGCTCTCAGTAGGCTGCCATTGCCCACCACCGGGGTGGAGATGGCGCAGCCCACAGATTTAGTTATGGTAATGGAAGCATTTGAGTGTGAGCAATCACTTGTTACCGCCCGACAAATTAGAACCTGGACGAGCCAGGACCCCTTACTGTACTTAGTAAAAAAAACTGTGTGCTCCACGGGAGTTGGTCTAATGTCCCGTTAGAGATGCAGGAAGAAATAAAGCTGTACCAGCGGTGCAAAGATGAAATATCTATACAGGCAGACTGCCTCCTATGGGGTAATCGGGTAGTTGTGCCAAAAAAGGGCACGGCCACTTTCATTAGTGATCGCCACAGTACCCACCCAGACATTGCAATGATGAAAGCGATAGCCAGATCCCACGTGTGGTGGCCCGGTATCGATGCAGATTTAGAGTCTGTGGGAGGGGAGGGAGGGGGTGGGGGGAGAGAAGGGAGGGAGAGGGGGGAAGAGAAGGGAGGGAGGGGAGGGGAGAGAAGGGAGGAGGGGGGGGGAGAGAAGGGAGGGGGGGGGAGAGAAGGGAGGGGGCGGGAGAGAAGGGAGGGGGGGGAGGAGAGAAGGGAGGGGGGGGGGAGGAGAGAAGGGAGGGGGGGGGGAGAGAAGGGAGGGGGGGGGAGAGAAGGGAGGGGGGGGGAGGAGAGAAGGGGGGGGGGAGAGAAGGGTGGGGGGGAGAAGGGAGGAGGTGAGGGGGGGGGGAGAGAAAAGGGAGGGAGGAGAGGGAGGGGGGAGAGAGAGAAGGGGGCAGAGAAGGGGGGGAGGGGAGGGGAGGGGAGGGGAGGGGAGGGGGGAGGGAGGGGAGGGGAGGGGGGGAGGGGGGAGAGAAGGGAGGCAGGAAGGGAGGGGGGTGAAGAGAAGGAGGGGGGTGAAGAGAAGGGAGGGAGGGGGGTGAGGAGGAGAGGGGGGGAGAGAAGGGAGGGAGGGGTGGAGAGAAGGGGGAGGGGGGTGGAGAGAAGGGAGGGAGGGGGGTAAAGAGAAGGGGAGGGAGGGGGGTGGAGAGAAGGGAGGGAGGGGGGTAAGAGAAGGGAGGGAGGGGGGTGAAGAGAAGGGAGGGAAGGGGGTGAAGAGAAGGGAGGGAGGGGGGGTGAAGAGAAGGGGGGAAGGGGGGGTGATGAGAGAAGGGAGGGAGGGGGTGAAAGAGAAGGAGGGGGGGGAGAAGAGAAGAGAAGGAGGGGAGGGGGGAGAAAGAGAAGGGAGGGAGGGGGAGAAGAGAAGGAGGGGAGGGGGGGAGAAAGGGAGGGAGGGGGGAGGGGAGAGAAGGGAGGGAGGGGGGGAGGGAAGAGAAGGGAGGGAGGGGGGGGAAAGAGAAGGGAGGGAGGGGGGGAAGAGAAGGGAGGGAGGGGGGGGAAGAGAAGGGAGGGAGGGGGGGAAGGAGAGGGAGGAGAGGGGGGGGAAGAGAAGGGAGGGAGGGGGAAAGAGAAGGGAGGGAGGGGGGGAAGAGAAGGGAGGGGAGGGGGGGAAGAGAAGGGAGGGAGGGGGGGAAGGGAAGGGAGGGGAGGGGAAAGAGAAGGGAGGGAGGGGGGAGAAGAGAAGGGAGGGAGGGGGGTGAAGAGAAGGGAGGGAGGGGGGAAGAGGAAGGAGGGAGGGGGGGGGAAGAGAAGGGAGGAGGGAGGGGGGGAGAGAAGGGAGGGAGGGGGGGGAGAGAAGGGAGGGAGGGAGGGGGGAAGAGAAGGGAGGAGGGGGGGGGAAAGAAGGGAAGGGAGGGGGGGGGGAGAGAAGGGAGGGAGGGGGGGGAAGAGACAGGGAGGGGAGGGGGGGGGAAGAGAAGGGAGGGAGGGGGGGAAGAGAAGGAGGGAGGGGGGGGGAAGGGAGGGAGGGGGGGGGAAGAGAAGGGAGGGAGGGGGGGAAGAGAAGGGAGGGAGGGGGGGGGGGAAGAGAAGGGAGGGAGGGGGGGGGGAAGAGAAGGGGGGAAGAGAAGGGGGGGAAGAGAAGGGGGGGAAGAGAAGGGGGGGAAGAGAAGGGGGGGAAGAGAAGGGGGGGGGGAAGAGAAGGGGGGGGAAGAGAAGGGGGGGGAAGAGAAGGGGGGGAAGAGAAGGGAGGGAGTGAGGAAGAGAAGGGAGGGAGGGGGAGAGAAATGAAGAGAAGGAAGGGAGGGGGGGAAGAGGAGGGGGGGGAAGAGAAAGGAGGGAGGAAGAGAAGGGAGGGAGGGGGGGAGAGAAGGGAGGGAGGGGGAAAAGGATGGGGGTGGGGAAGAGAAGGGGGAGGGGGAGAGCAGGGAGGGAGGGAGGGGGGTTGCAGGGAGGGAGGGAGGGAGGGAGGGAGGGGAGAGGACGGGAGGAGAGAAGGGAGGGAGGAAGGGGGGGATGAGAAGGGGGTGAGAGAATGGAGGGGGGGGGTAGAGAGAAGGGAGAGAGAGAAGGGAGAGAGAGAGAAGGGAGAGAGAGAATGGAGAGAGAGAAGGGAGAGAGAGAAGGGAGAGAGAGAGAGAGAGAGAAAGGGAGAAAGGAGAGGTAGGCTGAACTGGCCGGGCCTGGCCGGACCCAAGACTTCAAGCTTAGACTTACCGGATTGACAGGTAGGTGGCTTCGGGTCCAGGCGAGGTCGGGAGCGGAGGTCAGTTGGGGCGGGGGGGGGGGGGTCAGGTTGGAAGCGGAGGTCGGTCGGGAGCAGAGGTCGGTCGGGGGGGGGGCAGGGGTCAAGTCGGGTCGGGTCCCGGTCCGGAGGAAGCAGGAGCTGGGCGTGGGAGGCAGCCTTATGCACGCAGCTCCAGTGAGGCTATTCGTCCAGGGCTAGGGGCTGCGTGCTTCGGGCCCCTCCTACACAGTTTTGGGCGCCTGGAGCTACTACACAAGCGTGCCCACTGTAGCGCGCATGTGCCGAGGTCCCGGCACTGTTTTCAGCGCAGGGACCTGGCTCCGCCCCCCACAGCTTGTGCTGCGCCGCGCCCAGCTCCAGAGGGCCTGCAGGGAGCCGGAGAATAGGTACGTTTTTTTTAGGCGCACTTTGTGGCGCGAAAAACGGGTGTCCAGGTCGGGGCTGCGCCGTTCTAGGCGCGGCCCGAAACTTGGGCCCGAAGAACCTATTCCAGCAGAGCTAGTCTCCAGTCGTCTTGGTTAATCCTTGCCACTGGACCAAGACCTAGCTCTGTCAAGCCCGTGTGGTGGCTGGTGTGCAACGGCCACCACACATTAAAAAAATCCACACACAGGCATCTTCCACACTTCAAGATGTAGTTCGGAACCTGAAATATTAGGTCCTTCATTGAAACACCTGTGAACTCATCCATTTTGGCGTGGAAGCAAGTCATCCTCGATTCGAGGGACTGCTGATGATGATGATGATGATGATGATGAGTCCAATATTCATGCAAAAAGCAGAACAGTTCCAAAATACACAAAGACTTTCTTGTATAAAATGGACACCTGGTGAAAAATAGAGCTTGAACTTACTATTGAACTGATCTTTGTCAATTCACACTTATGTAGCCAGTTCATCTGGAACTGAACAAATATATTTTCCTTTACAAAATCCTTTGTGCGACCATGGATGTTATACCCATGCATGCTATTTCCAGCAATACAGAATATGCGTTAAAAAATTCAATACAGGCAAAAGTCAATTTTTGCCACTGTGTTATACAAGTGTAAGGGGTGCTATCCTTCGATGAAAAAATGTAATGCCATCTGCCTTTTCCACTTGTTAAGGTAGATTCAATACTACTATTATATGAAGGGAGCTCTGCTGTTATGGCCAACATTCACCCCCCTCAACCCATACCATCTAAAAACAGACTGACTAGTGCAGAGGGCTTAAAATAGCCTCTCATATTTTAAGGCGTGTGATATATAAGGATTCATTGTAGTGAAACCTATGTTGCACTGAATCGGACAGTAATTTGGCCTTACTATGCAATTAAAGACTTCATTTACCAATTAAAGTTGGAAATGTTTGAAATTGGAATGGAAGAGTTAAAGCAGGGATATCAATCTTTTTGTCTACAGATTAAATTACTGACAATATTACGAAGCACCTTACATTAATGATAACCTTTACCTGTGTTAATTAAGCTTCTCCTCACCATCATAATCAGTAACCCATCCAAACCACTTTTCCAATAGATAGCAGGAGATGTTTTTTAAAAGTTGGGCTTGAATTATATTTATAAACTGTTTTTTTACTTCACACGATAACTACATAAGAACATAAGAAATTGGAGCAGGAGTAGGCCATACGGCCCCTCAAACCTGCTCTACCATTCAAGATGATTATGGCTGAACTTCTACATCAACTCCACTTTCCCACCCTATCCCCATATTCCTTAATTCCCTTGGTGCCCAAGAATCTATTGATTTCAGTCTTCAAACATAGAAACATAGGGCCCAAGTTTCCACATGATTTGCGCCTGATTTTTAGGAGCAACTGGTGGAGAACGGACTATCTTAGAAATCGCAATTCTCCACATTTTTTTTTCTGCAGTTCTAGTCAGGTAGAACAGTTCTACTTTAGAACAGAATTTTTTCTTCAAAAGGGGGCGTGTCCGGCCACTGACGCCTGATTTCAAAGTTTCCACAGTGAAAACATACTCCAAACTAAAGTAGAATGGAGCAAGTGAAGATTTTTGTAGAACTGAAAAAACCTGTTCTACACATTAAAAAATCAGGCGCAGGTTACAAATTAGGCGTCCAGAACAGGTGGGGGGGGAGGGAACTCATTAAATTCTACAATCAATCCTTGTTTATACTTCTACAAATATTATACAAATAAATCCAACCTGAATAAACATTTATAAGCAAAGAAAAGATTAAATAAACCATCTTCCTACCTGTGTGAAAGTGCTTCAGCCATCGTTCGAAGGAAACCGCCGTTTGTTGCCGCGCAGGGGAGGGAGGGGGAAGGAGACAGCGGCTTGTTGCCGCGCAGGGGAGGGAGGGGAAGGAGACAGCGGCTTGTTGCCGCGCAGGGGAGGGAGGGGAAGGAGACAGCGGCTTGTTGCCGCGCAGGGGAGGGAGGGGAAGGAGACAACGGCTTGTTGCCGCGCAGGGGAGGGAGGGGAAGGAGACAGCGGCTTGTTGCCGTGGAGGGTGGGGAGGGAGGGGAAGGAGACAGCGGCTTGTTGCCGCGCAGGGGAGGAGAGGGAGGGGAAGGAGAGAGCCGTTTGTTGCCGCGGAGGGGAGGGAGGGGAAGGAGACAGTGAGAAGGGTAGCCTCAGTGCTGATGTGCTGATGGCAATGTGATTTTATTAAAAAATGTTCAAAAATTAAACAGCTACAAAGAACTACAAAAATGGCCGAGTGCCAATGTTTTTTTTCACACTGAGCATGCGCGAACGCTCCAACACGCACGCGCAGCGTTGCCGGCAGGAAAAAAACTAATTTAAATAGTACCCGCCCCCTCCCACTTATAAAATCGGCGCGAGTGTAGGCTCCGCCCCCCTGGGCGCCGCGCCAAACAGACAAGGAGCTGCAAAGCGCTCGAGAATAGCGCGTTTTTTTTCTGGCGCCGTTTTAGGCGCGAAAAACGGGCGCCCAGCTCGGAGGGGCGCCCGTTTTTTATCCTGTGGAAACTTGGGCCCATAGATTGTAGGTGCAGGAGTGGGCCATTTGGCCCTTCGAGCCTGCCCCACCATTCAACAAGATCATGGCTGATCATTCAGCGCAGTACCCCTTTCTTGCTTTCTCTCCATACCCCTTGATCCCTTTAGCCGTAAGGGCCATATCTAACTCCCTCTTGAATATACTCAATGACTGAGCACCCACAGTTCTCTGGGATAGAGAATTCCAAAGATTCACAACCCTCTGAGTGAAGAAATGTCTCTTCATCTCAGTCCTAAACCTTCGTCATTAAATTCAGCAGAACCTGAGGGAAACCCATTTTTCCGGGCCCGATCGCAAAATTGCACCGCCCCCCACCCGCCACCCCCACTTCCTCCCCGTTAATATCAGGGCCATAGCCTCCCTTATTTTCTCTCTGAGACACTCCATAGCTTCTATTCATCTTTCTGTGATTCTTTCATAGGCTTTTTTATTTCCTCTGATATTTCTATAGCCTGTTATTCATGGTCTCACTTCCATAGCCCTCCCCCCCCCCCCCTTATTCTCTGTGCTACTCTCACAACCTGTTATACACTTCCACAGCCAATGTTATTCATAGAAACATAGAAAATAGGTGGAGTAGGCCATTCGGCCCTTCTAGCCTGCACCGCCATTCAATGAGTTCATGGCTGAACATGCAACTTCAGTACCCCATTCCTGCTTTCTCACCATACCCCTTGATTCCCCTAGTAGTAAGGACTTCATCTAAATCCTTTTTGAATATATTTGGTGAATTGGCCTCAACAACTTTCTGTGGTAGAGAATTCCACAGGTTCACCACTCTCTGGGTGAAGAAATTCCTCCTCATCTCGGTCCTAAATGGCTTCCCCCTTATCTTTAGACTGTGTCCCCTGGTTCTGGACTTCCCCAACATTGGGAACATTCTTCCTGCATCTAACCTGTCTAAATCCGTCAGAATTTTAAACGTTTCTATGAGGTCCAATCTCATTCTTCTGAACTCCAGTAAATACAAGCCCAGTTGATCCAGTCTTTCTTGATAGGTCAGTCCCGCCATCCCGGGAATCAGTCTGGTGAACCTTCGCTGCACTCCCTCAATAGCAAGAATGTCCTTCCTCAGGTTAGGAGACCAAAACTGTACACAATACTCCAGGTGTGGCCTCACCAAGGCCCTGTACAATTGTAGCAACACCTCCCTGCCCCTGTACTCAAATCCCCTCGCTATGAAGGCCAACATGCCATTTGCTTTCTTAACCGCCTGCTGCACCTGCATGCCAACCTTCAATGACTGATGTACCATGACACCCAGGTCTCTTTGCACCTCCCCTTTTCCTAATCTGTCACCATTCAGATAATAGTCTGTCTCTCTGTTTTTACCACCAAAGTGGATAACCTCACATTTATCCACATTATACTTCATCTGCCATGCATTTGCCCACTCACCTAACCTATCCAAGTCGCTCTGCAGCCTCATAGCATCCTCCTCGCAGCTCACACTGCCACCCAACTTAGTGTCATCCGCAAATTTGGAGATGCTACATTTAATCCCCTCGTCTAAATCATTAATGTACAGTGTAAACAGCTGGGGCCCCAGCACAGAACCTTGCGGTACCCCACTAGTCACTGCCTGCCATTCTGAAAAGTCCCCATTTACTCCTACTCTTTGCTTCCTGTCTGACAACCAGTTCTCAATCCATGTCAGCACACTACCCCCAATCCCATGTGCTTTAACTTTGCACATTAATCTCTTGTGTGGGCCCTTGTCGAAAGCCTTCTGAAAGTCCAAATATACCACATCAACTGGTTCTCCCTTGTCCACTCTACTGGAAACATCCTCAAAAAATTCCAGAAGATTTGTCAAGCATGATTTCCCTTTCACAAATCCATGCTGACTTGGACCTATCATATTACCTCTTTCCAAATGCACTGCTATGACATCTTTAATCATTAATTCCATCATTTTACCCACTACCGATGTCAGGCTATCTCTGTGGCAATCCCATAACCTATGTTATAACCTCTAGAATACTTCCATAGCCTCTTTTATTAATTCTAGCATACTTCTGTAGCCTCTGTTATGCCCTCTGTCACACTCCCATAGTCTGTTATTCTTTCTGTGATATTTCTATTGCCTGCTATTCTCCATAATACTTCTACAGTCTGTTATTCCTTCTATGATATTCCTGTAGCTCTGTTATACCCACAGTCAACATTAAACAAAAAAAAAACCTCAGTTGTGTTCGATTTAAATTGAGTGATCTGCCCTGTCCATCAGTTGTCATTCATAGTCCACTGACCCCTCTACATGGAAAGTAGCAATAGACTTTTGGAACCACACAACAAACTTTAGATTTAAAAAAAATATTAATCTAAACAATTTTTTTAACATTTTACACCTTTTGAGAAGTGTATTATAATTTTTCTATCTTGTGAGGGTAGACTGTAGTATTTTTCTAATCCTTGCTATCAAAATATACTACAAATCATTCTTGGGCAATCATAATGCAGCCTTACATCGAGACAGCCTCACATCAAACAATGAAGGCTGTATTCTAAAAAAAACTGACCACTCAGCTCTGCTTTCACACAGTTCTTGCATTACAAATTGAACTGGCATTCTAATCCAAGCAGCATTCAGTATTTCAAACTCTGGATCACAACAGGGCTGTGACAATGTAGAACGAGGCCATGATTTAGAATACCTACATAAGCAGTAGTGCATAGTGAGACAAGAGCGAACTCTCACACAAAGCCTTCCGTATAAAGAGAGCCTTGGCTGTCACTTCAAACGCTGCTTGAGACACTATTCTAATCCATCACAAAATGACAGCGCTCAGCATAGAGAGAGAAAAAAGGCAGCCTTTATGCTATATGCCTGATTTTCGATTTAATATGATTTTTTTTTCTGTATATAAGAAACTCACACCAAAGGCTCACCCATTATGAGATAATAAAATTCAGTAGCCAACTGAAATACACTGGGAGGTGTAGGTTTTAAATCCCAACTGGAGTGTGATTTCTGTCATCAGTCACAAATATTTTGCTGCTTTACAAACAGGTGGAATTTTCCAAAGCCAACTGAAGAAATTTAGGAACGCTTAATGTGCTCATACTGTATTCTTCTGAGCACTGTTGTTAGGCAGGCATTAATCTACTCATTTTAAATAGGTTAATGTCTGTCTAAAACTACTGCACAGAAGAACACAGTATGAGTCTACTAAACATTTGTACCTGGATTTCAATCTTCAGAAAGTCTAAGTCCAGCTCCTAGCCTTTGAAATGCAGCATGGTGGAATAACATGTTGGAGCACAAATCAGCACAAGGCACCCTGTAATGGGATTGCATGGCATTCCAAAGAGTCCATGCTGCTGAGATTATGATCTCAGTTGTGTCACTCAGAGATGAAGTACTTCCCCAAAGAGAAGAAATATTAGAGTAAGCCATTAGTCCCAGATAGTAATTTCAAAAAATAGCCCCAAATCGTTTTAGATTTCATAATTGTGGGGCCAGGAATAGGAGTGCTCCTCCAGGCTCCACAAAAATACTGCCGCCCTGGCTCACGCCCTCCGTGATCAGTTCACAACCCCCCCTGTCAGCCGGCTCACCATCTTCACCTGCCAGATATCATAGAAACATAGGAAATAGGTGCAGGAGTAGGCTATTCGGCCCTTCAAGCCTGCACCGCCATTCAATGAGTTCATGGCTGAACATGCAACTTCAGTACCCCATTCCTGCTTTCTCGCCATACCCCTTGATCCCCCTAGTAGTAAGGACTACATCTAACTCGTTTTTGAATATATTTAGTGAATTGGCCTCAACAACTTTCTGTGGTAGAGAATTCCACAGGTTCACCACTCTCTGGGTGAAGAAGTTTCTCCTCATCTCGGTCCTAAATGGCTTACCCCTTATCCTTAGACTGTGACCCCTGGTTCTGCACTTCCCCAACATTGGGAACATTCTTCCTGCATCTAACCTGTCTAAACCCATCAGAATTTTAAACGTTTCTACAAGATCACCTCTCATTCTTCTGAACTCCAGTGAATACAAGCCCAGTTGATCCAGTCTTTCTTGATATGTCAGTCCCGCCATCCCGGGAATCAGTCTGGTGAACCTTCGCTACACTCCCTCAATAGCAAGAATGTCCTTCCTCAAGTTAGGAGACCAAAACTGTACACAATACTCCAGGTGTGGCCTCACCAAGGCCCTGTACAACTGTAGTAACACCTCCCTGCCCCTGTACTCAAATCCCCTCGCTATGAAGGCCAACATGCCATTTGCTTTCTTAACTGCCTGCTGTACCTGCATGCCAACCTTCAATGACTGATGTACCATGACACCCAGGTCTCGTTGCACCTCCCCTTTTCCTAATCTGTCACCATTCAGATAATAGTCTGTCTCTCTGTTTTTACCACCAAAGTGGATAACCTCACATTTATCCACATTATATTCATCTGCCATGCATTTGCCCACTCACCTAACCTATCCAAGTCACTCTGCAGCCTCATAGCATCCTCCTCGCAGCTCACACTGCCACCCAACTTAGTGTCATCCGCAAATTTGGAGATGCTACATTTAATCCCCTCGTCCAAATCGTTAATGTACAATGTGAACAGCTGGGGCCCCAGCACAGAACCTTGGTGGTACCCCACTAGTCACTGCCTGCCATTCTGAAAAGTACCCATTTACTCCTACTCTTTGCTTCCTGTCTGCCAACCAGTTCTCAATCCACGTCAGCACACTACCCCCAATCCCATGTGCTTTAACTTTGCAAATTAATCTCTTGTGTGGGACCTTGTCGAAAGCTGCAACGCGCTGGCCATTCGAGATGTGCCGCTCATTGGTGTCAAGTCATTTCCATTCTGTTGGCCGAACAGGCGGTCAGCTGTTCAAAGGTCAAAAGCTATCCCATGGGCTCAAGCTTCGAAGAGGGAAGGGGCATAGACAATTTAGATTTAATCTTGCAGGAGATGGTGAACAAATGGAATAGAGTGCATACAGTGGCAGTGGAGGCACATGGTGTGCGTCATGTATCCTACATGGCTACTGTTGGTACTATCTCAAGGTGTGCCACCAGAGGGCACAGCAGTGGGAGACTTGTAGGTTACCTGTATAGGTGTGCCTGGCCTAGTATAAATTGCAGGCTACCAGGCGTGATCCTCACTCTGGAGTTAATGAATAAAGGACTAAGGTCACTACAGTTCAAGTACAACACATTGCCTCATGGAGTCATTACTAGAGCATCTAAGGACACAACAGTATGAAAATACTTAAAGGAGAAATGAGCAGTTATTTGAGAGACTGAGTTATTGAGCAGTATTAGATTTTGGCATCGGCCGCATGAACTGCAGGGTCTTTTCCTATGTTTCTAATTATTTTTAAAACAAGATTAGATACAACGGTGCAATGTGTAAAGCCTAGAGCATTCATTGATGAGAGTGTCTGTGTATACAGACAGTCAAAGTCACGATGGTTGCTACAAACACGTTTCTTGGTACAAAATTTGTATCTTAGTGGGTGATATTCTGAGTATTTACGAATCAACCTTCACATAATGGAAAAGAGGTTTCTGCCTCTAGATTTCAGCTGCAGCTTTATCTGCACTGGTTTGTAAAATTCAATACAAACTCGCCCATTTTTTCACATCGTACCATGCACTGTGCCACTGAGGAATATAATGCATGCTAAGGGAAACATTGTCATATTAGTACCGGCCGCGGAAGCATAAGGTCCACTCTATGCCCCATGCGCAGAGCTGATGACAACATACAGTGCTAATGACAGTTTGCCTTGGATACACTGTCCATTCACCCAAGATTTATGTAATGAGCAGGAAACATCATAATTCTTCTGCAACATCTAAACTGCACTTTATACACTCAGCACCCAACTCAGTGGACACTTCAAAGAAGACCTCTGAAAAATGTATTGTTGGATACCTTTCATTAAACAACCTCTTTCAGCATGCCCTCCAACATCTTATCTGTGAATCTGGCAGTTCTGCCCCAAGCCATTTGTTTGCTCAGATTACAGGCACAGATTTGTGGGCAGCCAACTGCCATTCAACAGCTGTCAGCAACTGATAACATATTCACAGCCTCACTACTGGCCCAATGCACCATGTGCTATGTGCTGGGAGAGCACCCACACTATTTAAATTATCTGACCTTTTGTTATGGGGTAGCCCCCAGTGCAGGTGTTGCACCCAATGCTCTGTGGACATAGCACTTCTGTGCCAAGAGTGCATTATCTGCCCCATTGTGTTCCCCAAGATTTGAATAAAGCAATTCAGATACATGGGGCCCGAACTTGGTGCCTTACTGTCCGCTGCCGCCGAGTTTTTTCAGTGGTCCCCCCTCGGTGACAGTTTCCACTAGGCCTCCTGCCGGTGGGAGGGGAGGACCGTTGGGAACCGCCCGTTGACGGCCGCTAGCGCGCAAGGTGCGCAAATGGCCTGCCGTCCGCCGAGCTGGCAGATTCCTCCGGGCGGGAGTCGGTGGCAACAGGGGGTAAGAACCGCTGCATGGAGGCAGGTCTAACCTCAACGGTACTTATGAAGACCTGCAAAACAAGGTTAATAAACTTATTTTATTTTTTTTTTTCCAGCGATTTATGTGGATGGGGTCCCCTGAAGATCTTCCAATGGTTTTTTTTCTGTAAATTTTTATTTTTATGTGCTGCCCCCTTCCTGGGCCCGACTCAATCCTCGGCGACACTTTGCCGAGGATTGCATTTGCCACTGAGATTGGGAGCTCCCGCCCGCTTTTTTGCCACTGGGCAGTCTTTCAAGAACTTTTTTACAAAACTCCCGCCCAAAATACCATCGGGTATCTCGGCGGTCCTTTGGGCGGCCCTTAGCTTCCACCAAGTTCGGGCCCTAAATAACTACGGACTTTAAAAGCAAAGCTATTAGTGTCACATCCCAACAGACAGGCTCGAGTGTAACAGTTACGCATCATACAATAGTTTTATAGCTTTACAGTGAGTTACTCCTGAGTGTTTTATTGCTAAATTTGCACATGCAGGAATATGTCTATGCTTTTTTAACAATACAGTCAACAGCAAAATGTTAAAAAGGGTAACACCCCCCTTTACAATGTGAAACAGTCAACGACCAGTATACTACTAAAGCCGCCATTTGAGCAAATAGGAAGATGTGGCATTTAAGAACAGTCAAAGTTAATAAAATAAGAGAAATGTTACCTTCAATGCTTTTATTATTTGACATCACCTGAAACAAAATTTTTTCTGCAGAAAAAAAATGGAAAATAACTGTTAGCTGTTTAACTTACTAATGCATTGAGCAGTCTACTTTTGTTACAGTAACACATCACTTACCTCTCCCGCGATGTTCCTCTTCAGTTCCTTCTTTGCTTTTATAAAAGCTATTTTTCTGCTTTTTTGTGGGAGGATAGAACTCAGGGACATAGACCTCGATCGGGTTTTCACCTGCACTGTCATTTTCTGCCCAACAAAAAGAAGAATTAATGTGAAAAGTGCAACACTGCAGACAAACATACATTGTACAAAATCTAACCAAAGGTAAAACTTTCTGCTAGTTTCAGCTAAGATCGGTTATACAGACAATAATGAATATCTAAAAGAAATTACACTGCAAAAATCTATCAGAGGGGTTCATGATTTATATTCATCAGCTGAATCCTGATTCATACCTTGAACCTGTATGAGTTACTATTTGTGATGTATAGGAATACATTTTACAGATTAGCATTCTTGCTATGGAGCTTCCCTTGCTAGATCGAATAATTGGATGCAGAAGTCATCACTCAATTAGAACTCTCAATTTCTTAGCAATCCATTCAGAAAATCAGAAGAACCACAAATCAACCACCACATCTAATTGTTCAATCTGCCCTCTGCACTACACCAGGTAGCATTAACTTCATGGGGGGGGGTTTATTCTGGAGGCTTAATTATTTGGTCAGTTTGGTCAGCTGGCAGTTGCTGTTACTGTGCTCCATGTCCTTGATGATGATCACAGATGAGGACTTACTGCACATTTATTAAGAAATAATCTGCAGTTGATTATCCAATATATATACTGGCCGGGGCCATTGGAGGGAGCAGCGTGCAACGGCATACCACTGCAGGGAGCAGCGTGTGCTGCTGCAGGAGGGCGACGGCTAAGGAGCCAGGTCGCTGTCTGCAGTGCGGGCAGGCATAACAGGACGGGCGAAGGAGCGGCAAGAGTCCGTAGAGGGAAGTGACCGGGGCCCAGGAGAGGCATGAATCTGGGGCCCAGAAGAGACGAGGGCCCAGGGGCAGCACGGGCCAGCCCACACTGCGATGTGCGCGCGCGCTCGGTCTATGCAGCAGAGCTGGTCTCCAGTTAGTCTTGGGTAATCCATGCCACTGGAACAAGACCTAGCTCTGTCAAGCCCGTGTGGTGGCTGGTGTGCAACAGCTACCACACGTTAAAAAAATCCAAGCACAGGCATCTTCCACCCTTCACGATGTAGTTTGGGATCTGGAATATTAGGTCCTTCATTGAAACACCTGTGAACTCATCCCTTTTTGGCGTGGAAGCAAGTCATCCTCGCTTCGAGGGACTGCCTTTGCTGATGATATATATATGTATAATATATATTACCTCTCTATGTAATGAACAAGATGATCATTATCATTAGTTTCAATCAATTAGAATAGTTTTTTTGATACAGGGAAAACTTATGGATCAGTGCACAGGATTGCTTTAAAAAGAAAGCATTTTGGCTGCTGTCTAGAAAGGGGGTGTTGATCTTAATAATCTGCTGTTGCTGGTCACTGATCAGCAGCACATTTATGGAGTGAAAGGCTATTTTGTTCATGTAGGCCATTATTGTTGCAAAGAGTTCTGATAGCCACATGGGTTCCACCAGCTGAAATTCCAAACTTGAGTAGCTTGGGATAGCTTGAGCTGTTCACTGCCGTCTGCTTAACATTCACCTTGGGTTTCACAATTGCACTTAGCCAATGGCTACATTTAAAAATTTACATTTTCTTTTCGTTTCAATTGTTTGGGACAAATGGTGTACTGCGGTCTTTAACCCAGTTCAGAGTCAAATAGGATAAATGCAATTTAGTATGTATTCCTATCTTTACCTTCGCTGAAAAAATTCAATTACCTGTGCTTTGTTTGGGCTTAATTCCTTCGTAACCCTTTGGTTGAAAACCACCAAATGCCCAGTCAAGCATTGGCTTAATTTGTTCCTCCAAGGTGCCCCGGTCATTGGAAGGGAATGATATTCCAGATCTGCTACTAGCAATCTGTAAGAGTTGATGTCTTGTATTAGGTGCAGAATACATGATCACATCTTGGAGCTGTTCAGATTCATCTTTAGAATACCATGGAATAGTGAAGTAGCAACAGCATACCTATCCCATTTCTTTGGTGTCACCAATAAATCCTGACCATAAGGAAAGCCTTGTTACATGATTGACCAGGAATGCAATAGTAACAATGGGATACAGGCACATTTCTGATATCCCTAATTTCTCTAGCAACATCATTCGGGAGCTTTCAATGTGGATTTAGGCAGTTTGAAAGGGTGCCTGTCAATTCTCCATTTATTGGCTACATCATTTCATCATTGCTTATTGTCACCGTCTTAGGTTGATACTAGTCTGAACCTGGTAAAACATCTCTACTCCCAACCCTGACCATCTTTTATCTGTAATACAGCAATACAATTCTGTCATTAGCATAGCCTCAGCTTCGTGTTAATTGCAAATGAGCAGAACAGGACCATTAATACATCTGCCAGACAGCCGTCAAATGCACTTTGAGGCTATCTGGCGAAAAAGTCCGCCACAGGGTGTAAAGTCTAATCATACTTCTTATGGACTATGTACCTCAAGGGCCTAGAGGGCTAGTTGACTACCTTTTCTCAGGCATTCAGTAATGCCACTCTTCCCCTGGCTGCTTGGGAAGTGTGATTGCCAAGTCCAGCAATGACTTCCCCTCCAATTTTGTTCATCTTGTGAGACTGCACAGTCTACTCTTAAAGAAGTACAGAACAAAATAAAGACCACCTTTCATTTTATTCCTCACATCTCTTTGAAATTTTCATTTTGATTTAGACAGCAGTAGAAAACAACAAATGCAAATCTCTCTACCGGGCACTCTCCTTCCAAGATCGCTCAGTTATTTTTTAGCATTCTATTTTTGGCAGTCTGACTATTACCACCCAATACAAACTGCAAAATAAACACAATCTTATGTATTTCGAACAGGAAATGGATTTATATGGAAACTCAGGATGGTCAAATTTCCATTTTGACTACAAGCTCTCACTGCTCGCTCTCCAAAAGGAAAATCAAAGCCACATGTGGAATTTTAAAAGAATGCCAACAGGCTCTTGCTGTAAATTTTTCGACAAGCAGATTTTGATTTGAGCTAAAGACTTATTATACAAGCAGAAGTTTTGTATATAATGTTAACTATAGTGAAATCAGTAAAATGTACTCCAAGACAAAAAACAAAAAAAAACATAAATTACACAGCAGGTCAGTAGACATCTGTGGAAAGAAAGACTTGCATTTATATAGCGCATTTCACGAACTTGGGATGTCTCAAAGTATTTTACAGCCAGTGAAGTAGTTTTAAAGTGTAGTCACTAATGTAATGTAGGAAAGAACTATATTTTGCAGACATAAACTTCTTCAAAACTGAGGTAAGTCAGTGTTTTATTGAGAGGTTTCTGTTCTTTACTTCTAACTTGAGAACCAAGTGCTAAGATCAGGAATTCAAAATTGCAAACATAAAGAAGCACTTTTCTGCAAATTCTGAGTCATGCTGTTGTGATTTATTTTCATCAATTTCCCTGAAAGATACTTGATAATCACCATTCAGAATGTGTTTAGCAGCGCCCCCCATTAGCAATAATTCGGCTAGAAATTCATTAGAGCCAAGAAATGGACAGTGTTTAGACAAAAAAGGTTAAGCTGCACTTGGAAATTGTCGTGGATTCACGTAAAACACGCGCACACTCCTCGTTCAAATGATTGCAGTCATAATTCTAGTCTAAAAACTCAAGCTCATTGGCGTTACACTGAAAAGCTGGACCAATATCAGGGACAGTCTAATTGCAAGTAACGATTGTCACAGACTTTTTTCACTACTTAAAGAGGAGGTTCATTGATGCTGCAGCACCTCATTGCCTGGATTGTTGGGTGTGCAGCTGCTCCAAAAGCCATAAGAAGGTGGTCAAGGAGAAGGAAGAGTTCCTTATAAATCCTAATGGCAGATCGTCGCCCCAGGGAGACAGCCCGAAGGTTCTTCGATGAAGCTCTGGAGACATTAGGTTTTGCGACGAAGAGAAAGCGGACGGTCCACATGCATGCTCGTCTTGCTTCTCTCTGGTGATTGGGAAGCCTGGTGTAGAGAGCCTTAGTGACCTCCTGGATCCAGCAATAGACGGCAAACTGTGAGATGTTAGCTATGTCTCCTGCTGCAGACTGGAAGGATCTGCTGGCGAAGAAATTGAGGGCCATGGTGTCTCTGACTGTGGTCATCCTGGTCTGAGGTTGGAAGTCTGGTTGCAGGAGGTGGCAGAGTTCTGTAACCACCTCCTTGGTGAAGCAAAGCCTCCTAAATGCACTTCTCCTCACTTAATTAAAGATAGGTGATGTCAGAAGACCCGAGGAGGGTAAGGCCTCCTGTTGAGAGCCCTGATAGCCGTCCTCCTCCTTTTGCGCACATGTTGACATCTTTCTCGCTACCTTCACTCCCTCCGCTGTAGATCCTGGAGGACGGGGTCGACTGCCAGTACAGCCCCCATGACTTTTAGCAAGTGTTGTAGTTTGAAAAGTCACAAAAAAAATTAGGGAGTTTTGCCAGTACACTCCGAGATATCAAATAACTTTGAAATAACTAAAGAAAACACATGCAGTTGCAGAAATAGCACACAGCAACTAAAACTACAAAACCCTGTCAGGTGTGAGTGATTGGGGATGATCCCTTTAAATAACGTTGCTGGAGTCGGCTTCCTGCTACTGCACACCGTCTCAACCTGACGTTGCTTTCTCCAGCCGGTAACTTCAATAGCCAAAACGAAGTTGGGAGATCGGGGAAAGGGCGGAGGAGTGGGACTAGCTGAAGTGTTCTTGCAGAGAGCTGGCACAGGCTCGAGAGGCCAAATGGTCTCCTTCTGTGCTGTAACCATTCTATGATTCCAAGTGAGCGTTGCACACTCACTGACGTCATAATCTCCGTGATTGCAATTTCCCCGGTGATCAAGTTTAGCGGCAGCACTACTGGCAAGACAGTATGGAGTGAGCCACTGGAACCACCATCAGTTGGCGGTAGAGCGCTGAACAGTGACCCTAAAATCACATAGTGCAATATTATCATACAAAGGTTCATCTGGAGTTTCTTTCCTTACCATTTCAGGTAGCAGAGTGGCAGAGGGAGGAATTTTAGCTGAACACATTTAACATTAGTGTAATTTAAGGGCAATTATTATTACATTTCACTTCTTGAGTAACCCAGTAGATCTTCTGCCCAGCTTATTAATTTAGGTAACTCACTGCATGCAGTACAGGAAGCAAATATCTTGAGGTCTCAGCCTTGACTCAGTGGTAGCAATCTCTGAATCAAAAGGTTATGGGTTTAAGCCCCATTCCAGAGAGTTGAGCACGTAATTTAGGCTGATACTTCTGAGGGAGTGCTGCATTGATGTAGGTCCTCTCAGGCGGACGTTAAAGATCGCATAGCACTAACTGAAGAAAAACAAGGAGTTCTCCTGGTATCCTGGCCAACATTTATCCTCAAACAACAATTTGTTATTTGGACATTTTCTTATTGCTGCTAGTGAGATCATGCTGTGCGCAAATTGGCTGCCGTGTTTCCCTACATCATCATATCATCATCATCATCATAGGCAGTCTCTCAAAATCGAGGAAGACTTGCTTCCACTCTAAAAGTGAGTTCTCAAGTGACTGTACAGTCCAATACGGGAATTGCAGTCTCTGTCACAAGTGAGACAGACAGTCGTTGAAGGAAAGGGTGGGTGGGGTGTCTGGTTTGCCGCATGCTCCTTCCACTGCCTCCGCTTGTTTTCTGAATGCTCTCAGCGCCCTCCCGAATGCTCTTCCTCCACTTAGGGCAGTCTTTGGCCAGGGATTCCCAGGTGTCGGTGGGGATGTTGCACTTTATCAAGGAGACTTTGAGGGGGTCCTTGAAACGTTCCCTCTGCCCACCTGGGGATCGCCGGCCATGTAGGAGTTCCGAGTAGAGCGCTTGCTTTGAGGGTCTTGTGTCGGACATGCGGACAATATGGCCCACCCAACGGAGCTGGTTGAGTGTGGTCAGTATTTCGATGCTGGGGATGTTGGCCTGATAGAGAACACCAACGACCATGATGACATGCAAGCTGTGATCCTGACCAATGGATCCACCACAGACCCAATCCACGTCTGGACCATGGTCAAGCAGGGCTGCGTCATTGCACCAACCCTCTCCTCAATCTTCCTCGCTGCAATGCTCCATCTCACGCTCAATAAGCTCCCTGCTGGAGTGGAACTAAACTACAGAACCAATGGGAACCTGTTCAACCTTCGGCGCCTCCAGGCTAGATCCAAGACCGCCCCATCCTCTGTCGTCGAACTACAGTACGCAGACGACGTTGCATCTGCGCACATTCAGAGGCTGAACTCCAAGCCATTGTCAACATCTTCACTAAGGCATATAAAAAAGCATGGGCCTTACACTGAACATCCGTAAGACAAAGGTCCTCCACCAACCTGTTTCCCTACAATGGAATGCTGACTACACTTCAAAATACTTCTTTGGCAGTGAAGCACTTAGGTGCCATGAAAGGCAGAATATAAATGCAATTTCTTCTCTTATTCATGTCTTCTTTTTTCCAACTCTCAAAGGCTTCCAAGCATTCAAATAATTTATCTGCCATGTGACGAAAGGGGACCCTGATGATGTGATGCACCATCAGACGCACCTGAAATTGGCCTCTTCTGCAGAGAATTGAGTGTGTACAGGTCAGCTTAATGACAAGCAGTAGCCATTGTATTTGAACAAAATTATCAAGTAGACTTTTTAGGAGGTGCATTTGCAATTCTTCACATGACGAGTTCCTGATCTGACTATCAGAGAACTACATAGCTTAAAAGAAGGAAGTGAAAATTCTACGGCCATTTTAAGAAATAATTTTAACATGACTATTTTGTAAAAAAAAAGCAACTCATTAGGAAATAGGGGCATGGAACTTCTGAATAAACCCTTCATTTTTTTAAAAATTGAGTAGATACCAGAGCTCATTCCCAACTGAGCACCCAGCGTGAGAAAACTGCGCTTACAGCCCCTGATTTTCCATCTGAAATGAATGTGAAATCAGGGGACGGGGACACATGATTTCCTGACCGGTGTTATCTGAAGTTGTCGCTCCGCATTAGGGGTGCTCAGTTAGGGAGTCAACCCAACTATCTAGGGAAGAAAAGGATTTCAGAATTAGTCCCAACAATTTCAAATACAAAAATTGTCATCCGAGCTTTTTACAAGTGTAATTACCTCCAAAGCCTGGTACACGGCTCTTTTGTAAGAGATCAACTTGTTAAATGCAGAAGTGTGAAAATATTGACTAATATCAGTTAAAGGCACAAGTTTGTCGGCAGAAACCTTGAAAATAAGAAAACATGAAAATGTTATTAACCCACAACCATTCAGAAAAAGCCTATACCTGCCAACCACTGCAGGTTTTTAGGACAGTCATACTTTGTTACCCCTTATTTCGAACACTTGCTGCTGTGTCACCATTTTTGGAACAGTGTCTGAAAAAGTAAGGTCCTTGCATCCAACAAAGGACATCTCCAAATATTGTTAAATAGGGGTTGAAATTCCATTGACCCCCCACTGAGTCAGTGGTGGAGACAGAGTCAACAGTAGCTTACAAAAGGAAATTGGATAAATACTTGAAAGAGATAAAATTGCAGGGATATGGGGACAGAGCAGGAGAATGGGACTAAAGTGATTGCTCTTTGAAAGAGCTGGCTCTGACTCGATCTGCTTAATGGTCTTCTTCCATGCTGTACTATTCCATGATTTTAGGAGGCCTGGAAACGGCCTAAAGAAAATGGGGTCAATGAAACTGTTACATCAACAGTTGTAGGGGTGTTTCTGAGGCCTCAGCAGGATTAACCTTTAAATTGCATTCTGGATGAACATCTTGGAGAAGCTTGGGAACACTCCCAGACATGGCTCCCCTCCACAAAAAAAATGGTTAACTGAAAAATATGGGGCGGAATTCCACCAAATCCAAGTTCCCTTAATTTTCAGAACCTGTCCAGTAGTTTCTACTGAGTTTCCGCCCAGGCCCCAATCAGATTTTCATGTCCAAAGACTCTTAATGGAATCCTAGTGACCTTTATTATGCACACCCTGTAGACTATTTGAAGAATTAAACAGTGATGAGCAACAATTCCCTTTAAATAGACATCCCGTAAATAAATTACGAGTTTACTAATGTATCTCCCATGGCATTGCTTATGGTAAGTAAATCATATACTATTTTATAAGGACAGAAGCATTATGCCATTTTACTGCTGCTAACTGTCCCTTTAAGACCACAAGATTTCATTGTGGTAAAATGGCACAGCCTGAAGTCAATGGGAGGCTAAGCAAATCCCAAGATCAATTAAAGGGTAATTAGGTAATCCCCAAAATTGGAAGAAAAAACATATTTTTAGCACTCTGAAGTGTGATGTATATCGTGTGATGTCTAGGTGTGACAGATGTACACCGAATGCAACACTTTTGTGTATATAGAGTAGAAATATCTACATACACATGTATACCCTTCCTTAAAAATCCTAAGACTGCTAAATAATCGTCACAATTTACAACTTTTACTCCTGAGTAGTCTAGTTTTCACTTCGTGGACTCATCTATATCGTCGTGTTCTATCCAGTGAGGGGGCTTTTACTAGAAATAGCAGTTAATATCATAGAAATTTATGGCACAGAAGGAGGCCATTCGACCCATCGTGTCTGTGCCAGCCAACAAAGAGCCATCCAGCCTAATCCCACTTTCCAGCTCTTGGCCCATAACCCCGTAGATTACGGCACTTCAAGTGTATATCCCAAGTATTTTTTTTAAATGTGATGAGGGTTTCTGCCTCGATCACCCTTTCAGGCAGTGAGTTCCAGAGCCCCACTACCCTCTGGGTGAAAAAAGTTCTTCTCACCTCCCCTCTAAATCCTTCGACCAATTACTTTAAATTTATGACCCCTAATTATTGGCCTCTCTGCTAAGAGAAATAGGTCCTTCCTATCCATTCTATCTAGGCCCCTCATCTTTTTATGCACCTCAATTAAGTCTCCCTTCAGCCTCCTCTGTTCCAAAGAAAACAACCCCAGCTGATCCAATCTTTCCTCATTGCTAAAGTTCTTCAGTCCTGGCAAAATTCTTGCAAGTCTCCTCTGTACCCTCTCATGCTTCCTGTAAATGTGTTGACTAGAACTATATGCAGTACTCTAGCTGTGGCCTAACTAGTGTTTTATACAGTTCAAACATAACCTTGCTGCTCTTATATTCTATGCCCCGGTTAATAAATATATTAAATCTATTTAGTGTTCGGTATTGGTAATTAATAATTTTCAGGCTTTGTATTGCTCATACAAAAATAGCTATGTGTTATTCATAAATCTAATGTATGTATGATTCAAACAACATTTATAACGGTCAAAATAATTTGACCATACCTGTACCATGAATAGTTCCAAGGTACAGGCTGAAAAAGCAAACAACTTCGAAGAAATCGAGGGCATTAGGGCAAAACGTCCAACTGGCAAAGATCACATACGAACACATATTTCATGCAGGCATTAACCTCTTTTTCTCTAACAAGCTAACATCTACTTAAAAATAGTGCACACAGGAATGTAGTACAATTGTGTTAAGCATTTGTATGTGAACTATACCAAACTTGAAATTCTGCATTTATGATCTTTAGGGAAAAAATACATATTTGTCAAATTGTTCCGAAACTTTGCTGCATTTTTGTCTCCTGTTTTGCACTTACCTCTGAGAACTTGCCATCTCCAAACCACTGAAGCCATCTCATTCCAGATGCAGCTTGCCTTCTTCCAGGTGTTCGCCAGGAAACCACTATTGCAGGCCACCATGAGAATCCCTTGATCTTCCCCCAAACCAGCTCCCCAATGCCATAGCCTTTACCATCCTGAAGATAGAAACATATTTATTTTAAAAACTAACTCGAATCCCATTGGGCTTTCTTCTCTAATTAGCCAACTGAAAAACATTTAAAACAATATTCAGGTCATTTTGAAAAGTTTGACAATACAATTTCAATTATTCTGAAAGATACATTCTTTACCTTCCCCACATTTTTGGATTGACAAGAACATGTCCCACCAGCAGTAAATGGACAAGGAGGGGGCGGTTGGTGGGGGCCAGAAAATTGATACTTAAAGATCTTGATGGATCCCCCACTTGTAATGCGTACTACACTGAATTTGCATTGCCCACATGTCTTCTGTGCTCCCACACAGAATGAAAACATTACATAATGTATGTTAATGGAGTAATCACAATGCAGCCCTTGATTTTCTATATTAAGTCAGAAGCCAGCCTACTCAATTGACAATTTTGGCAAATATTGGGCTTTCTTTTAAAATTCCCCAACTACAGATTTTCATGCTTGTAGATGAAAGCATGCTAGGGAGTTCAACTGGCATCAGAGCCAGACTGGTTCCACATACCATCAACCGCATCAATAAAGCCACAGCACACTTAACTGTCAATGACCAAGGGAACCATCTCCACCGGCTCAGGTCAAAAAGAAGCAGCTAAGATTCCTGTGCAGTCATCTGTAAGGACGCCTGCAGCCAGCATCTATAGAAATAGCATTGCCAGAGGCAGTAAAGGCCAGCTCCACCCTCAACTCTTCTGTCTGATTCTCCTTCCAACCGAGCAAAAGGATCTTGTGCAATATTAGTCAGGTTGTTGCCCACAGATGTACCAACCATGTGACTGATGCATGTTGATCAGCAACTGATGGGTCCATGTGGACATCCTGCATTCCACCGTGTGGCAGTAACCATACATGAGTCATGCAGCTAGGGTGTGTTGGCAGGATTTGCTATGAAGTATCATTAAGATTTCACTGAGACAACAGTTCCAAGCTTCACTTGCACCCCATATGATTGTCATGCTGCTCCATAGCCATTCATGCTCAGCATTCAAAGACTGTAATGGCCATTGTACAGCAAAATTCTAAAAGGACAGAGGGTGTTAAAAAAACAAGCCTAAAGGCTTTGTGTCTTAATGCAAGGAGTATCCGCAATAAGGTGGATGAATTAACTGTGCAAATAGATGTTAACAAATATGATGTGATTGGGATTACGGAGACGTGGCTCCAGGATGATCAGGGCAGGGAACTCAACATCCAGGGGTATTCAACATTCAGGAAGGATAGAATAAAAGGAAAAGGAGGTGGGGTAGCATTGCTGGTTAAGGAGGAGATTAAGGCAATAGTTAGGAAGGACATTAGCTTGGATGATGTGGAATCTATATGGGTAGAGCTGCAGAACACCAAAGGGCAAAAAACGTTAGTGGGAGTTGTGTACAGACCTCCAAACAGTAGTAGTGATGTTGGGGAGGGCATCAAACAGGAAATTAGGGGTGCGTGCAATAAAGGTGCAGCAGTTATAATGGGTGACTTTAATATGCACATAGATTGGGCTAACCAAACTGGAAGCAATACGGTGGAGGAGGATTTTCTGGAGTGCATAAGGGATGGTTTTTTAGATCAATATGTCGAGGAACCAACTAGGGGGGAGGCCATCTTAGACTGGGTGTTATGTAATGAGAGAGGATTAATTAGCAATCTCGTTGTGCGAGGCCCCTTGGGGAAGAGTGACCATAATATGGTGGAATTCTGCATTGGGATGGAGAATGAAACAGTTAATTCAGAGACCATGGTCCAGAACTTAAAGAAGGGTAACTTTGAAGGTATGAGGCGTGAATTGGCTGGGATGGATTGGCGAATGATACTTAAGGGGTTGACTGTGGATGGGCAATGGCAGACATTTAGAGACCGCATGGATGAACTACAACAATTGTACATTCCTGTCTGGCGTAAAAATAAAAAAGGGAAGGTGGCTCAACCGTGGCAATCAAGGGAAATCAGGGATAGTATTAAAGCCAAGGAAGTGGCATACAAATTGGCCAGAAATAGCAGCGAACCTGGGGACTGGGAGAAATTTAGAACTCAGCAGAGGAGGACAAAGGATTTGATTAGGGCAGGGTAAATGGAGTATGAGAAGAAGCTTGCAGGGAACATTAAGACGGATTGCAAAAGTTTCTATAGATATGTAAAGAGAAAAAGGTTAGTAAAGACAAACGTAGGTCCTCTGCAGTCAGAATCAGGGGAAGTCATAACGGGGAACAAAGAAATGGCGGACCAATTGAACAAGTACTTTGGTTCGGTATTCACGAAGGAGGACACGAACAACCTTCCAGTTATAAAAGGGGTCGGGGGGTCTAGTAAGGAGGAGGAACTGAGGGAAATCCTTATTAGCCGGGAAATTGTGTTGGGGAAATTGATGGGATTGAAGGCCGATAAATCCCCAGGGCCTGATGGACTGCATCCCAGAGTACTTAAGGAGGTGGCCTTGGAAATAGTGGATGCGTTGACAGTCATTTTCCAACATTCCATTGACTCTGGATCAGTTCCTATGGAGTGGAGGGTAGCCAATGTAACCCCACTTTTTAAAAAAGGAGGGAGAGAGAAAACAGGGAATTATAGACCGGTCAGCCTGACATCGGTAGTGGGTAAAATGATGGAATCAATTATTAAGGATGTCATAGCAGTGCATTTGGAAAGAGGTGACATGATAGGTCCAAGTCAGCATGGATTTGTGAAAGGGAAATCACGCTTGACAAATCTTCTGGAATTTTTTGAGGATGTTTCCAGTAGAGTGGATAAGGGAGAACCAGTTGATGTGGTATATTTGGACTTTCAGAAGGCGTTCGACAAGGTCCCACACAAGAGATTGATGTGCAAAGTTAGAGCACATGGGATTGGGGGTAGTGTACTGACATGGATTGAGAACTGGTTGTCAGACAGGAAGCAAAGAGTAGGAGTAAATGGGTACTTTTCAGAATGGCAGGCAGTGACTAGTGGGGTACCGCAAGGTTCTGTGCTGGGGCCCCAGCTGTTTACACTGTACATTAATGATTTAGATGAGGGGATTAAATGTAGTATCTCCAAATTTGCGGATGACACTAAGTTGGGTGGCAGTGTGAGCTGCGAGGAGGATGCTGTGAGGCTGCAGAGCGACTTGGATAGGTTAGGTGAGTGGGCAAAGGCATGGCAGATGAAGTATAATGTGGATAAATGTGAGGTTATCCACTTTGGTGGTAAAAACAGAGAGACAGACTATTATCTGAATGGTGACAGATTAGGAAAAGGGGAGGTGCAAAGAGACCTGGGTGTCGTGGTACATCAGTTATTGAAGGTTGGCATGCAGGTGCAGCAGGTGGTTAAGAAAGCAAATGGCATGTTGGCCTTCATAGCAAGGGGATTTGAGTACAGGGGCAGGGAGGTGTTGCTACAGTTGTACAGGGCATTGGTGAGGCCACACCTGGAGTATTGTGTACAGTTTTGGTCTCCTAACCTGAGGAAGGACATTCTTGCTATTGAGGGAGTGCAGCGAAGGTTCACCAGACTGATTCCCGGGATGGCGGGACTGACCTATCAAGAAAGACTGGATTAACTGGGCTTGTATTCACTGGAGTTCAGAAGAATGAGAGGGGACCTCATAGAAACATTTAAAATTCTGACGGGGTTAGACAGGTTAGATGCAGGAAGAATGTTCCCAATGTTGGGGAAGTCCAGAACCAGAGGTCACAGTCTAAGGATAAGGGGTAAGCCATTTAGGACCGAGATGCGGAGGAACTTCTTCACCCAGAGAGTGGTGAACCTGTGGAATTCTCTACCACAGAAAGTTGTTGAGGCCAATTCACTAAATATATTCAAAAAGGAGTTAGATGAGGTCCTTACTACTAGGGGGATCAAGGGGTATGGCGAGAAAGCAGGAATGGGGTACTGAAGTTGAATGTTCAGCCATGAACTCATTGAATGGCGGTGCAGGCTAGAAGGGCCGAATGGCCTACTCCTGCACCTATTTTCTATGTTTCTATGTTTCTATGTTGCCCATCTGCTTTGAAGGAGCAAGCAGTACAAGTATAACCAGTTCCATGGGACACAATGTGCCACCCATACTTGAAACAGATACTTACAACAGGACACTGCTGGGTGGCATTACCTTGGTACTTTTCCTCAGGTCCGCTATCTTACACATTTGTATCACGATCCTCTGGAAAGCAATTACACGGCCAACTATCTCCAAACAGATATGTTGGAAAACTCTAATACATAAACAAAATACTACGGATGCTGAAATCTGGAATCAAAACAGAAAATGCTGGAAATCTCAGCAGGTCAGACAGCATCTGTGGAGGAAGCAGTTAACGTTTCAGGTCGAATCATCTGTTTTTATATATTGGAAAACTCTTCTCTGGGGAGACAGAAGAGTTGAGGGTGGAGCTGGCCTTTACTGCCTCTGGCAATGCTATTTCTATAGATGCTGGCTGCAGGCATCTTTACAGATGACTGCACAGGACTCTTAGCTGCTTCTTTTTGACCTGAGCCGGTGGAGACGGTTCCCTTGGTCATTGACAGTTGAGTGTGCTATGGATTTATTGATGCGGTTGATGGTATGTGGAACCAGTCTGGCTCTGATGCCAGTTGAACTCCCTAGCATGCTTTCATCTACAAGCATGAAAATCTGTAATTGGGGAATTTTAAAAGAAAGCCCAATATTTGCCAAAATTGTCAATTGAGTAGGCTGGCTTCTGACTTAATATAGAAAATCAAGGGCTGCATTGTGCCCAATGACGCTACTCTCCTTTGCCTCATTGTATACATCAGCACCTCAAGGGCACCATGTGCAAATATGGCAGTGCACATTCAGGAATCCTCCATTGGTAAGAAATAAGGTGAATCTTTGAACCCCTTCCCTTCAGTTCACATGATGGTAAACCCAGCCCACTTGGCACGAAAGGGATAGATGGGTAGTTAAAATGGCAGAGGGGGATGTGTGCTGTGTTCTTGACATGTCATTACAACTGAGCAGAAAACTTGTTCAGGAGGAGACTGCCTCAGACAGGTGGGGTCCTCCTTGTCATGCAAAAGTCATGGCCCGTTGATATCATCAGCAGCCCAATATGATTTTAACTCGCTGAAACAGGAGACTCAGCCAGCTGGAGACCAGCCTGTAAATCTGACAGGATTAATGCCTCACATACACAGTGGAGTCTTCAGCTTCCAAATCGCTTCTCTCATACAATTTGGCTTACTTTACCTCAGAAACCTTTCTCCCGTCATCATGGATGCTATTATTGCCAGTCTTTACGAGAAGAAGTAATAGTTGGAGGAAGCAGACCAGCAACAGCCTCAGGAGACTGAGCAACCTCAGGGACAGGGACCCTCTCAGAAGACACTAAATAAAGGGGGCTAATCATAGGAGGCTTAGAATAACTTTCCTGGATCTATGAGAGAAAAAGTGTCTCAGGAGGCTTCGCTTAACCAGACAGGCAGTCTCAGACATCTATAACCTCCTGCAAGGGGACATGTTTCATGCTAGTACAGGGGGCCATGCTTTGCCAATGGCTCCCAAACATACCCTGTACCATACCCGTCAACTTTGTTTTGCCACTGGCTCTTTTCAGTCTGACGCAGGGCAAATGCAGTCTGGAATACACAGCTACAGTAAGGAGGTCACTGATGCCCTCTATGTCAAGGCAAACCAATACATCACCTTCCCCTGAATGCAGGGCATCATTTACACCACACATATTGCCATCAGGACACTCCACCAGCAGCCAACAGTATTCACCAATAGAAAGGATACCACTCCATCAATGTGCAACTAGTGGTTGATCACAGAAACAAGATCAAGCAAAGTATCCAAGCAGCTATCATGATGCATTTATCCTGAGTCACTCTACTATCCCTCCCAAGAACATAGTAGGATGGCTTCAGAGGGAAAAGCGATGCCTGCTACAGATGTAGCTTATGACACCCCTTCGCAACCCCACAATTCCCTACCAACATCAATATAATAGTAGCCATCAGACCACCAAGATCATAATTGAGCACATTATAGGGATGCTGAAGATGAGGTTCAAATGTCTGGACAGGTCCCTACAATACAACCCACAAACAGTACCTGGTACAGCACAGTTCATAATTTTGCCATAGAGAGAGAAGTCATTGCTGACCCAGGTGCTCAACCCACGGTGCTTTTCTCAAAATCAGGTTCCAAAGTGTACTATCCATACAAAGTGCTCTCCTGGTACATTCAGCAAAGCTAGTGGAAGACTGCTAATCATCATGCTGGGTCCCCTCAGATGCTCATAGTCAGAGACTTCGGTGTGCTCAGCCTCTGAGGACCCATCTGCAAACTGCTACCGTAGCAGTCTGCTGACCCAGCTGACCTGCTGTCACCATGACGGATATTGGATGCGAGTGTAGGGAAGGAGCAGACATGCTGACATCCTGGGAAAGAGCAACCAAATGTATTAACTGAAGAAATTAAATGACCATTCGGAAGTTCAAGTCAATAAATCCTCTCCAATTAAAGCCCCAATCTTAACTCATGTCGGGCACCATGTCACCACCCACAAATTTTAAACTGTTCCTTTTAAATGTTTTCTAATACATCCAAAGCTTTGGCATTAGTTCCTTTAGCTGTGAAATGGCTGGGATGAAGCAGGCTCGAAGGGCCGTATTGCCTACTCCTGCTTCTAATTCTTGTGTTCTTTAGATTTAGGTTTGCTTATTGGACAGGAACTGTTCATCAAAATAATTTTGAATAATTTTACAGCAATAGGCAACATGGCATTGTCGGTTAATTTCCTTCTCCCAAGTGGTTTGCAAGAAGGAAATTAATAGCCAACGCAATACTGGGTATTACTGTACAATTATTCAAAACCAACATATCAAATCTTAAATTTCTAAAAAAAGCAACACACTTTTTTCCTACACAATTACCACAGAATTAGATAGAGTCAAAATACTATAGCATACTGCCCATGCAAGTTATTGTATCAGATATATTACACCCACACAACATCCTTCCTCACTCACTTATTCCAATTTAACTGCAAACTTTTCAGTATTTCCTATTCAGTCCCTCAAGCCTGTTCAGCCATTCAATTAAATCATGGCTGATCTGTACCTCAACTCCATTAACTGCCGTTGATTCATAACCCTTGCCCTTGGCTAATAAAAACCTGTTAAAAATTTCAAGGCTTTCAGGATGCTGTGAGCCTACTTCTAAGAGGTGTACAAATATAGCCCAGGAATGCCTTGCCCTACAATCTTCTGCCCACTGTGTCAAATTATTGTATCTGGCCTCCCATTTGGCATTTCCTCAGTGACACAGTGGATCAATACCAAATTTGCAAGAAAAAGTATTCAGTTCCGTCACATATCTGAAGCGTTTTATCTCCTGAATAATACTTGTAATAAATTTGAATACTGACACAAGGGTCAGAAATACTGGAAAATTGCTGTGGGTAGAAAGTGTAATTGTTTGTGGGTAGAAAATGTAATTGTTTGTGGGTAGAAAGTCTAATTGTTTTCGGTGGGCAGTAAATCCAATTGCATGCTCAAACAAACTATGCTAGATTTAAGAAACTCCAACCTTGAAATAATGCTGTGCAGATATTTTCAAACGAACGTTTAGCACATATGAATTAAAGTCATTTTTACTCTATTTCAATTGAAGCATTTAAAATAAATGGCTTAAAGGCTCAGTTAATAAACTGGGTAAAGGAATTTCATACAACGTGTTAAATGTTTGTTATGGAAATTTTGCAATGTAATTTCAAGGTCTATGTTACAACCACATCCTTAATCAGGGCCTCAGAGTAGAGTAAGTTGAGCATGCTTGGTATTGAAATGTTCATGTATAATGTTTATGTTATGTTATTATGACTATGATTTTAATAGGTAGCCTTTCAGCATTTTCAATATGGAACCCATTAATATCTAATGGATATAAACAATTACAGATATTCACCAGCAAAGTCTCAGCATGCAGCATACATACCTTGGCCTACCAAGTTGTTCTAGGCATTATGAGGTAATTTGTGTAATCTTAGATCAACTGTACTAAAAAAAAGTGCAAAAACAAGGCAATCATTTGGAGGCTAAAGAAGGATAGATTTTACAAATTTGAGCTTGCAACACAAGAGCTTCCTGCTACAGAAATGCACATCAGGAATTCAGGTGCAGAGGTTAAATTGCTTCTCAGTATATTCTGTCCAGATGAAAAATTCTGTGCGGCACACTGATCTCCACACTCAAATTTCTGATGTGCACTCTCAGCATATAAATCTCTGCGGTGGGAGCACAAATTCATGAAATCTGTCTCTAACTATTTAAATAAAATTTTACCTGGTACTGAGGGACTCCTTCTGTACTCTTTACAATACTATTTTCACAAACAAAGTCTTCTGCCGGTTTTGGAGGTATCTGATTACTCTCCAGAGGCTCCGAAGTAAGGTCAATGACAGAACTTTCTGTTATGAAAGCCGTGGATGAGGTTGTCCTGGTCTTCTGAGACTGCAAAGAATATCAAGAAACAAATAAGCATTATACAGTATAATAACATTCTTTTACAGAATACCCAATGTTATGTGTCATTGAAGCATCATGCATGCCACCATCACTGTTTTTAGCTCACAATAAGTGTTTCAAGACATGTGTCAGCCTGTTCACGTTTTACAAGAAAAGGCAGTGTTTTACAATACGATCCGCATTTTTCAATGGGATTGGAGGTTGTCTGGTATCAACCAACCAGATCAGTTGTAGGACAGGATTTGGGCCTGCAAGAACCAATCAGACATAACTTTCTCCTATTGTTGGTTGTGTACTAGCTTAAAGTGGAAAAGTTTTAAGAATTTAAACAGGAATTTCTAGCCAGGTGCATTTTTAAGGTTTTGATGGTAGAAATGCACATTAGGTTAATCAGTACTTAAAAATGGAAAAGACAGGTTAATGATAGCTTGGGTTTTCTTTCAGTGCTATTAATATACGGTCACACCAAAAAGGAACTTTACATAAGTAGACAAAGTCTTAAATAACCGAAAGCTGCACCCTTATGCATGCTATGAAATGGATAGTGTGCCATGGTACTAACAATTACTCATTACCCATGATATGTCACACTCCACACCACATGGAATATCCACACATACTCCAGTCTACTCTGAAAGGCAGCAAATACCACACTGCCTGACTGTTACATTTAGGCAGAACTAATACATTTATGGACAAGTAAGATGAAACACAAAAACAAATTGACACAGCAAGAAACTAATAATACTGTGCTGGACTTACAATTAAAAAAAAGCTGAAATCCTTTGTACTCCTTTTGTGGCTTTTGACTGATGGAATGTTACGTGATTCCATGGAGCTGCACAGTTGCCTCACATGAAGCAGGGAGCTGCAGAACATGGGGCTGCTGCTCAATTTTATGTATGACTTTACTTTGATGTTCGAGATGGCTCATTTGATGCTCAAATAATTTTTTCTCAATAGCGATAGAATTAAATTAACAATTTCTAACATTTACGTAGATAAGATATCATCTGATAGCCCGTTTGCTTTTGACACATGAAAAAATTGAAATCACATTGTCTCCAGCTCTCACATATCAATCAATGCTTTTAAATCCGATTCCTCTTAGAACCAAGCTCTCCAAATGATACAACCATTAGAGGTATTAAATTTCATCTCCCTCCCCCACCTCCTCCCCGGTCTGCAGACTCACATACATTCATATCTTAAAGAAGAATTGCCCAGTTACCCTAGCACACTTTGACCTGGCCAGTTTCTGAGTACAGGCTGTGGCACTAACAACATAAATTGGCTGTTTCTCTTTGAAATTGTCGATTATCTGGAGAATGTTGTACAGAGACAAAGGGGTTCTTTTCAGCTACAGCTGGCTGAAGGTCACTTTTAAATCACATTTACTGTGTCTAAAATCATACAATCCTTATCACCCCTGAAGCAACTTAAAAATATAAATTATTTATTTACATCAGTATATGTCAATCCAAGTTACCATGCCTGCTTCTGGGCAGCTATAAATTCTGAGACATGGTCAGATGTGATACAGTTGTGTCTTGTGAATGATCTGCTGATTACAGATGTGTGTTGTAAAAAGTTTCAAATCATAAATCAACGTATCTAGGGATACATTTGCAATAGAAGTAGCTGGACCCTGTAAAGTTGTATTGAAGTTCCTACAATAATATACTATCATATTTAAAATAGCTGGAGAAATTATTTTTGGCTTAAAAAGCATACTTATAGTAGGCTCTGAAATGCTGGAAAATGTAACAAATAAAAGTGTTAAGAACCAAAATCTTCTAAGGGGAAGGGGATCCATGCTCCCAGACTCCCATGAATATAAATCTTGTGCCTCAGTATTTGCATGTCCCCTCAGTCATTTCTAAATACACCACTGTTGCAAACTGTACATTCGTGCATTTAAAGTTTTTTTTGATCTACAATAAAAATAATGGAATGTTGGGTATTACTGCAGTTTTCTTATGTTCTTAAGGTAGTAAGCCATGTCCCACTGTACTTTCAATCTAACTTCTTGCCATTACAAGTCATAAGGCCTATATTCAGGTTGGTATATGTATGTTTGCTGCACCATTCTTATCTGTAAGTTTGCCTAATCGAGTCCTTTAGTTCATCACAGGCCAAGTACATGTTATAAACAAAAGGACCAAGAGATTGATTAAGACGGGAAAAATAGAGTATGAAAGTAAACTTGCAAGGAACATAAAAAACGACTGCAAAAGTTTCTACAAGTATGTAAAAAGAAAAAGATTAGTGAAGACAAATGTAGGTCTTTTATAGACAGAAATGGGAGAATTTATAATGAGGAACAAGGAAATGGCAGAACAATTAAATAAATACTTCAGTTCTGTCTTCACAGAAGAGAACAGAAATAACGTCACAGAAATGCTAAGGAACCAAGGGTCTAGTGAGCAAGAGGAATTAAAGGAAATGATTATTAGTAAGAAAATAGTGCTAGAGAAACTAATGAAACTGATAAATCCCCAGAGCCTGATGATCTGCATCCCAGAGTACTAAAAGAGGTTGTCATCTTGCAAAATTCTATAGATTATGGAACAGTTCCTGCAGACTGGAGGGTGGCAAATGTAACCCCACTATTTAAAAAAGGAGGGAGAGAGAAAACAAGGAACCACAGACCGGTTAGCCTATCATCAGTAGTAGGGGAAATGCGAGAGTCTATTATAAAGGATGTGATAACGGCACTCTTAGATAATATCAACGGGATTAAAAGTCAACATGAATTTAGGAAAGGAAAATCATGTTTGACAAACCTACTGGAGTTTTTTGAGGATGTAACTGACAGAATAGATAAGGGCGAACCAGTGGATGCAGTGTATTTGGACTTTCAGAAGGCCTTTGATAAAGTCCCACATAAGAGGCTAGTGTGCAAAATTAAAGCACATAGGGTTGGGGGTAATGTGCTGGCATGGATTGAAAATTGGTTAACTGACAGGAAGCAGAGAGTAGGAATAAATGGGGCCTTTTCAGGGTGGCTGGCAGTGACTAGTGGGGTACCACAGGGATCAGTGCTTGGGTCACAGCTATTCACAATATTTGGATGAGGCAACCAAATGCAATATTTCCAAGTTTGCTAACGACAAAAAACTAGTTGGGATTGTGAGTTGCGAGTAGGATGCAAAGACGCTGCAAGGCGATTTAGATAGGCTGAGTAAGTGGGCAAAAACATGGCAGATGCAGTATAATGTGGATAAATACGAAGTTATCCACTTTGGTAGGAAAAACATAAAGACAAAATATTATTTAAATGGTGATGGCTTGGGAAGTGTCGATGTACAGAGGGAACTGGGTGTCCTTGTACACCAGTCATTGAAAGCAAACATGCAGGTGCAGCAAGCAGTTAGGAAGGCAAATGGTATGTTGGCCTTCATTGCAAGAGGAATGAGAGTACAGAGCAAGGATGTCTTACTACAGTTATAAAGGGCCTTGGTGAGACCGCACCTGGAGTATTGTGTGAAGTTTTGGTCTCCTTACCTAAGGATATACTTGCCATAGAGGGAGTGCAGCGAAGGTTCACCAGACTGATTCCTGGGATGGCAGGACTGTCGTATGAGGAGAGATTGGATCGACTAGACCTGTATTCACTAGAGTTTAGAAGAATGAGAGAGGATCTCATTGAAACGTATAAAATTCTGACGGGGTTGGATAGACTGGATGCGGGGAGGATGTTTCCCCCAGGCTGGGAAGTCCAGAACAAGGGGTCACAGTCTCAGGATATCAGGTAGGAAATTTAGGAGCGAGATGAGAAGAAATGTTTTCACTCAGCTGGTGGTGAAGCTGTGAAATTCTCTACCACAGAAGGCTGTGGAGGCTAAGTCACTGAATATATTTAAGAGGGAGGTGGATAGATTTCTAGACAAAAAATAACATTAAGGGATATGGGGAAAAAGCGGGAATATGGTGTTGAGATAGAGGATCAGCCACGATCATATTGAATGGCGGTGCAGACTCAAAGGGCCGAATGGCCTACTACTGCTCCTATTTTCTATGTTTCTATGTAAATGGCTCTCTTCTGATAGCCATTGAAGGAGACAGCACACATTTCCTTTTATTTCAGTTAAATTGGTGTATTCTCAGTTTATAAAACAAAGGTATATTAGAAAGATCGGGCCTACTATAAATAATATAAAATGGAAAAAGATAATAGATATGTGAAACATCTGTATTGTACTAAATGTAAGAGAGTACTATATATCTGATATGAAGGGTGTTAATGTTTGTTTTGGTAAATGGAGACATTTGCTGCTAGATCTCACTTCGATCACATTTCGCTCAACATCCAGAAGATTCATGCAATTTCAGTAGGTTGACTAGATCTTCCCCAGTGACTATGAATGTGTAGAAAATTCCAGCTGAAAAATAGCAAAATGACAGAAATGACTGTCGAGTCCAAGCCCTTTCCTGCTCCATCCACAGTAAAACAGTCTCTGATTACCGCTCGCCAGTCCACAAGATAAGCCCCTCCAACAAAAATAGTAGTCGTCACCCATTCCTCTTTTTCCAAGCAGTAAGATTCTTCTATTGCCCGACACATTTTGGAGATTTATCCTTGAGGTCTATGTCTGCAAGAATGTTTAAAAGTAAACTGAGACAGACCAAGAAACCACAGTTCAGTTTACTGTCCAGTCTCTCATGACATGACTGCATATTCTTACTTGATGTATTTTAGGAGGGAGAGCTAAGAACTTTTAAATCAGCTTTTATTGCAGATTTTAAAACTTGGTTTTTTTTCAGGTGTTCTTTATTTTTAGCATCAAAAACCAGTATAAAACTGAAGTGAAAAAGATTGTAAAGCATTAAACCTCAAGATAACAAGTAAAAGACCAACAAAGATACAGTTAGGCAACTGACAAACCACAATTATTCACAGTTTACTTTTATGCACCCCAATGGCACTTCCAAAAGTAAGTTTCCACGATCACAAACATTGTCGAGCTATTTTATCAGTAAAAAATGTTTGTAGTGGACTATGCAGTTCTAAATGTTGACAGTTCAAATTAACAATGAAAGTAGCATATCACCACCATGGTGTAGTAATGCAGGTTAACAGCATTTAACAGTAAATTGTACCACAAGAGTCCTGTTATCAACAAACATCTGTTTCCCCACTGTCACTCACAAACAACTGAGTGCAAACATCTGCTTTCACAAAAGCACTTACCTGAAATCTCATCGTAATTTACACCTTCAAGAACACGGTTGGATCTTTGCACCCTTATCTAAGTTCAGGAAACCATGAAAACATGAAAAATGCACAATAGATTTTTTAAAGGGTGTAAATAACGATCAAAATTAAATGCAGTGAAGCTGAGCAATAAAAATGGTAAGATGGCAAGAAATCCGCATGGGGTAGAGTGTAGAATGTTTTAGTATAAGGGGTGTTGCAGTTGTGTGAGGCGGACTGGCTGGACTGGGTGCTCTTTGCCTTTCCGTCATTGTTCATAGGTTTATATGTAACCTTTAGAGTTGCTGACCAAGGGCCAAGTCAAAATTACCCCTCTTGTCACATACTGGGAGGAAGTTCACTGAGTACACTTTCTTGGACTTCAAGTAACAAGTAACAATTAACACACAACTGAGCAGCCATCAGAATGCACCTGCAGTGCTGCTGTTAGCTCTTTAATAGGCATGCACACACTATGAAGGATGTTTAGTGCATGATTCCATCTGTGATTTGCAAGAATTGACAGACTAATAGAGGGAGAAAGGAGATCTAAAAAAGTTCACATAACAGATGAAACCCTGTGTATCACTGTAGACCACATGAAGGAATGACAAAATGTCCTCCACAGATCAAATGGGCAAGCCATTATTAAACAGATGGTCCAGCGGGTGTATTCTATCCGCACTTGGATCTGCTGCACTTGGAAACATTTGTGGAAGATGGTGTCTGATTTGAAAAGTGTCATGGTATGCAACTCCTCAGTTGCTATGTTGGCGATGACTACCAATTACTTTACATTTCTGCATATGGCTCCAAAGTCCAATGATCTTAAATTGGTAGAAAAAGCTAACCAAGGAGATTTCAGGTCTTAACCATGTTTGCAGGAACAGTTTTACAGATGATTATTGTTGACCCACATTGATCCAGTAACTTGCTGGAAATGGAACACAAAAGTATTACAACAGATTACAAAATGCAGATATGCCTAATAGTAGCTTCAATGATTGTTTACCAACTATTCTTTTGCATAAACAGAACTGATTAAACCAAATTATGCAATCTGCATTGTTAGTTTTACTTTTTATTCTACAATGCTGAGCGAGATATACATTGTGCAGTTTTGTTTCTCTATATGAGATTTCATCTCAAAAAATGCATGCTATTCTTTTTTTTGCAGAAGAATTGGCAGCACTAGGACTGAAGGTGGTACTCAGCAAATAAAGCACCTATCAAGACAATGATCTTGGGGGTCACAGGTTGCGAGGTTGTAATGTATTCAGTTTGAAAAGCTTTCAGAAGCTCAATTTGAACTAATTAACAGTAGAGAAAGACCTGAATTCTATCTCTTAATTCTTTGGAAGATCAAAGCAACAATAATATTTTGATATATCTTCAGCACAAATCCTTATATTTCTCCATTAGACTCCAATATCATCAAGACTCCATGGAATGCTAATGACGAGTTACATGTGCATTGTCTGGAAGCTTAGATAGTTTAATACTTCAGTAACTGCAGTCAAGAATTGTAATACCTGCTGACATTCCCTTACCTGGCTTATATTCTAAAATGCAGAAACCATTTCATACATAGTTGATAATATTACTGGCTACAAAGTAGATGCAGAGTTCTTGAACAGCTATTTTACTTTAAAGAAAGTGAGTGGAATCCATTTATTTTTTATATACATGTAGCTCGATTGGGTAAACAAGGCGGATGCTTAAATCTTGAATTTAATTAAAATTATTGGTTCAAAATATTATGATAATGTGCTGGCTGTTTGGTTTATTGAATATCATGTTGTGACATAAGCTGGTCGCAGTGTGAGCTGTGAGGACGATGCTAAGAGGCTGCAGAGTGACTTGGACAGATTAGGTGAGTGGGCAAATGCATGGCAGATGCAGTAAAATGTAGATAAATGTGAGGTTATCCACTTTGGTGGCAAAAACAGGAAGACAGATTATTATCTGAATGGTGACAGATTAGGAAAAGGGGAAGTGCAACGAGACCTGGGTGTCATGGTACATCAGTCATTGAAAGTTGGCATGCAGGTACAGCAGGCGGTGAAGACGGCAAATGGCATGTTGGCCTTCATAGCGAGAGAATTTGAGTATAGGAGCAGGGAGGTCTTACTGCAGTTGTAAAGGGCCTTGGTGGGGCCACACCTTGAATATTGTGTCCAGTTTTGGTCTCCTAATCTGAAGAAGGACATTCTTGCTATTGAGGGAGGGCAGCGAAGATTCACCAGACAGATTCCCGGGATAGCAGGACTGACATGAAGAAAGACTGGATCAACTAGGCTTATATTCACTGGAATTTAGAAGAATGAGAGGGGATCTCATAGAAACATAAAAAAGGTTAGATGCAGGAAGAATGTTCCCGCTGTTGGGGAAGTCCAGAACCAGGGGTCACAGTCTAATGATAAGGAGTAAGCCATTTAGGACCGAGATGAGGACAAACTTATTCACTCAGAGAATTGTGAACCTGTGGAATTTTCTACCACAGAAAGTTGTTGAGGCCAATTCGTTAGATATATTCAAACGGGAGTTAGATGTGGGCATTATGGCTAAAGGGATCAAGGGGTATGGAAAGAAAGCAGGAATGGGGTACTGAACTTGCATGATCAGCCATGATCATATTGAATGGTGGTGCAGGCTCGAAGGGCCAAATGGCCTACTCCTGCACCTATTTTCTATGTTTCTATGATAGGGGAGATAGTGAACAAATGATTCATTATCTATGCTGAAGTTTCACATTACAAACAAACATGAAAGAATGTGGGATAAAAGAGCTGGATTGTTGGCTACTAAGGTTCTGAGGGACTATTCAAAAGATAGTGCTGGAGGAGTGGTTGGCAAGACTATCTTAAGCCAAAAAGCTTCCCACATGTGTGTCAGGGACAAGCTGTACTTTTTGAACTAACTAAATCTGATCATAAGTGGTGTTGTGCATAAGAACATAAGAAATAGGAGGAGGAGTAGGCTATTTGGCCACACCAGCCTGCTCCGCCATTCAATAAGATCATGGTTGATCTGATCATCGACTCAGCTCTACTTACTGCCCGCTCCCCATAACCCTTTATTCCATTATCGTGCAAAAATCTGTATCGCTGCCTTAAATATATTCAAAGACCCAGCCTCCACAGCTCTCTAGGGCAAAGAATTCCATAGATTTACAACCCTCAGAAGAAATTTCTCATCTCAGTTTTAAATGGGCGGCCCCTTATTCTAAGACTATGGGCTAGAACCCCCAATTTTTTTTGCCTGCTTAACGCCCACTTAACGGCCATTTCACCGCTAAAATGATGTATAACGCCCATTTTGGCACAAAATGGAAACTGACAGGCTTTTATTTTTTTTTTAAAAAGAGACTTATCGGCGAACGTTATTTTCCCAATGGGCTTAACGCAGAGAAAAAATATTACCGGCCGCCCACTTTTTTTGGGTGGAATCAGAAGAATGGGCGATTTCAACGTCCAAATTATCGGCCAGCGTTATTTTCCTCACGGAATTAATGCGGAGATTCAATAATAACACCCGGCAACTGTTTTTTGTCATAAAGAGCAAACTAGCAGCCATGGAGATCGCCCACCGTCAATTTCACCACCTCGCACACATATCGCCCAGAATATCGCCTGCTCAAAAAAACACCCACAAAAAGTGGAACTAACCAGGACGGATGCCAGCGGTGTGGCTGGCATTTATTAAATCCCACTCTTACGTGAGGAACTGATATTGGACAGATTTGCCTGAAAGAGCGCCGATGTGAGTGACAACACTGATACACTGCTGTGTGTGTGCAGCTCAGACATCAATGATGCCCATCACCTTGGTGCCAGTTAAAATTTACATTGACTGATGTTAAGTTGTATTTAACCCTTTCACGGTAAGGAATCACCAGTGCGTAACGGTCCAGCTAGCTGAAACAATGCGCAACAAGGTTATGTTCAATAATAAAAGTTTAATAGCAACATTGGTCTGAAATCATAAGTATCACAGCCAATAACACCCAAACCCCACCCACATCTCAACTTTTCCCACCATTGACATAAATCACATATTCAACATGTCCACCAACATAGAATACAAAGGCAAAGCAGGAGCATGGTCCCCAACTCCCATACATTGCACAAATTGCATACACCCAGATGGAGATATAACACAGCCATCACCTGCACACATGCACCTCACTTTCCTTCCCCCCTCTCCTTCTTCTCCCCACC
Source organism: Pristiophorus japonicus (assembly GCF_044704955.1). Taxonomy (NCBI): domain Eukaryota; kingdom Metazoa; phylum Chordata; class Chondrichthyes; family Pristiophoridae; genus Pristiophorus; species Pristiophorus japonicus. The sequence continues at coordinate 177,478,739 of NC_091988.1, read as the reverse complement.
TCTACCCCTTCCCCTTCTCGCTCCACAGCGGGAGAGAGGGGTGCCGAGGGGGCAACATTCTCTGATGCAGAAGCAGGATCTAGGTCCTTGCTCTCATCTGTCGTTCACCGTGGTGGTGCGGAACCTCGGGGTGGAGTGCCGCGCTCGGGGACCACTGGGAGGCCTGTTGCAGCAGTGTTCCTGGCTATCGCGTCCAAGGACTCCGCCATGCGTGGAATGTACTCGGTCATGGTGGCCAGCTGTCCGGATATGCCCCCCAATGCCTTGATGAACTGGTCACCAATGTCTATAGTCCTCCTGGACAACTGTCCCATCTCTCTCCGATGTCGCGCTCGTGGAACAGACCTGCCGTGTCCACAAGGCCTCCACGGGGTCGGCGCCGTCCTGGGGACAAATGGGGTGCCCTGTGGAGAGGTGCTTGGGGCCGGCACTTCCAGAGTGGAGGTGGGAATGACCGGAGGACCAATAGAACGCCTTGGGGTGGAATGGCTTCTAGAGCGTGGCGATGCAGGTTCTTCGAAGTCCGCGCTCTCATCCGTCGAGAACAGACCCAGTGGATTGACGGTCAACAATTGGAGCTCCTCAGCACTAGATGTAGTAGGATCGGCCGCCGACTCCTGCCCCGCGCCCCCACCTTCTGGCCTCTGTGGCCTTGCCTGGGGCCGCGCTGCTGGCTGAGCTGCAAAACACAAATGAGGTTATTAGAGGGGAAGGGGGTACTAGGGTGACAAGGCTGAGTCCAGCACTACACACAGCATGTTCACGACAAAAGCACCACTGCTCTCAATCATCGCAGACATCAAATTTCATGACCATCAACACATGGTGCACTGCAATGATTTTCATGAGCCGAGCATTGTTTATATTTTTAGAAATCATCTATCATATATGATTGTTTGGATAGGAGTTGATGTGACATCTATTGACTTTAGATCACACAATGGTGTAAGCTTTACTCACGTGGCATCACTTCAGGGTCTGCAGATGCATCCGTGGCTGTCCGGGGGTGCTTCCCCACAAGTGCGAGCACTCGCTCCTCCATCTCAGTGATGTCGCTGGGGACTGGTGGCCCCCCCACCCATTCACCTCTGCTCGGACCTCATCTTCGATAGCTTCTTCTGTAAAAGGTACCAGGACGATATGGCATGAGATCATTGCTAGGTGCTGTCACAGACACAGATACAAGACATAACTGACAGATGTAATCACGGTTATTATGATTATCATTCTTTACCTAAATACGTAAACCGTGACCGCAGGCTTTGAGTAAAACATTCCTGGTAAAAGTGCAAGACCTCACATCTGCTGATAGTCACTCATGACTGTTACAAATCAAATGATATAAATACATAAGTACATGTAAATAAATGTAATACTTACTCTTGCAGATCCCACAAGGTTGTTCCATTGTTTGCGGCATTGGTTGCCCTCACGCACCTCGTTGGTCGCCAACGAGACCACCTCTGCTATCTCGGTCCATATCTTCTGGTAGGCCTTTGGGGTGGGCTTCCCACGCCCTCCCTGTGTCAAATCACTCCAGCGTGATTCGACCTCCTGCAGGAGGGAGGCATTTGCCTCGTCCAAGAACCTCCTGGCTCTTTTGCGGCCTCCAATGTGCTTCTCTTCCACCTCACTGCTCTCTCCAGCATCAGTCTCCACGGCGTGCTTTGATGCCTCCTCCTCTCTCTCCATTATAGGGCAAATTCGGTCAAATATGTGGCTAGTAACAGCTAATCTTTGTTTGCCTACTTGCTGTGAAGCTCTAAAGTCTCCCTCCTTCCTCCCAAAGCAGCCACACCACACCCAGACACGCCTTCAGTCCCTCTGAGCTCCTTCTCTCTCTGTCTCCTCTTCTGCGCATGTCATGGTGACCCTTGACCTCCAGAATTGCAGGAATTGAGCGTTGCCATACCGTTGCCAAGGACAGCCACACTTTCCGGCAAGGTCAGAAAAATTTAACACCACCGCCCATTTTATATCGCTCGTGGTAACGCCCATTTTCAAAAATGTAAACTAGGCGTTTTGAGAATGGGCAAGAAGCCGGCAATCTGAAAACCCTTTTTTACCACGCACGCTGGAAATAACGACCATTTTTGGGCGATAACCACTAAAGTGGGGGTTCTAGCCCTATGTCCCCGAGTTTTAGTTTCTCCTATGAGTGGAAATATCCTCTCTGCATCCACCTTGTTGAGCCTCCTCATTATCTTATATGTTTCAATAAGATCACCTCTCATTCTTCTGAACTCCAATGTGTATAATAAGCCCAATTTATCTTCATAAGACAACCCCCTCAACTCCGGAATCAACCTAGTGAACCTTCTCTGAACAACCTCCAATGTAAGTGTATCATTCCTTAAATTCAGAGACCAAAACTGTACGCAGTACTCTAGGTGTGGCCTCACCAATGCCCTGTACAGTTGTAGCAGGACTTCTCTGCTTTTATACTCTATCCCCCTTGCAATAAAGGCCAACATTCCATTTGCCTTCCTGATTACTTGCTGTACCTGCAGACTAACTTTTTATGTTTCATGCACAAGGACCCCCAGGTCCCACTGCACTGCAGCACTTTGCAATTTTTCTCCATTTAAATTATAATTTGCTTTTATATTATTTATGCCAAAGTGGATAACCTCATATTTTCCTACATTATACTCCATCTGCCAAATTTTTGCCCACTCACTTAGTCTGTCTATATCCCTTTGCAGATTTTGTGTGTCCTCCTCACAATTTGCTTTCCCACCCATCTTTGTATCATCAGCAAACTTGGCTACATTACACTCGGTCCCTTCATCCAAGTCATTAATATAGATTGTAAATAGTTGAGGACCCAGCACCAATCCTTGCGGCACCCCACTAGTCACTGTTTGCCAACCGGAAAATGACCCATTTATCCCAACTCTCTGTTTTCTGTTAGGTAGCCAATCCTCCATCCATGCTAAAATATTACCCCCCAACCCCGTGAGCTTTTATCTTGTGCAGTAACCTCTTATGTGGCACCTTATCGAGTGCCTTCTGGAAATCCAAATACACAACATCCAATAGTTCCCCCTTATCCACTCTGCTCGTTACATTCTCAAAGAACTCCAGCAAATTTGTCAAACATGATTTCCCTTTCATAAAACCATGCTGACTCGGCTTGATTGAATCATGTTTTTTCAAATGTCCCACTACTGCTTCCTTAATAATGGACTCCAGCATTTTCCCAAAGTCAAATATGTTAGGCTAACTGGTCTATAGTTTCCTGTTTTTTGTCTGCCTCCTTTTTTAAATAGGGGCATTACATTTGCAGTTTTCCAATCTGCTGGGTCCGCCCCAGAATCCAGGGAATTTTGGTAAATTACAACCAATGCATCCACTATCTCTTAAGACCCTAGGATTTAAGGCATCAGGTCCAGGGGACTTGTCCACCTTTAGTCCCATTATTTTATCTAGTACTACTTCATTAGTGATAGTGATTGCATTTAGTTCCTTCCTACCTATAGCCCCTTGATTATCCACTATTGGGATGTTTTTAGTGTCTTCTACCATGAAGACCGATACAAAATATTTGTTCAACGTCTCTGCCAATTCCCTGTTCCCCATTATTAATTCCCCAGTATCATCCTCCAGGGGACCAACATGTACTTTAGCCACTCTTTTCCTTTTTATGTACCTGTAGAAACTCTTACTATCTGTTTTTATATTTCGTACTAGTTTACTTTCATAATCTATCTTCTCTCTCAATCATTTCATGAGCATGTTCACTCACTGCTTTATATCAGTAAGTCAACATTTATATGAGGGGTAAAGAAGAGTTGTGAGAGGAGTTAGTTATTTAATGGTTTAAATTAAGTCAATCGGGGAGGGGGGAGTATAAATTGTTTTCACGTAACGATACAAAATAATGAACCTATCCCATTTCTCCACAGAATAACTCCTAACTAACCATCTGCTTTCTCCCTGTGAGGTTGGCCAAAGCTTGCCCTCGCAGTTTCAGTTTAACAAAAACTTGATTAATTTTTCAGTCTTTTCTGCACCTAACTGTTTGGCCGAGTCTCTCTATTCTTACCTCCTGGGGGTAGATTTTTATATTCACCACCTGGGCCATAATCTGGTGGAGTGATTCGCTCCATCAGATTACTGCTCAGGTAATGGAGACAAAAATCTACCCATGTTCACAGCCAGAAGGACTGTCAACACAATAGCCCCGATTTTAGCTCAAGAGCAAGAATTGGACAGGCGGGGGGCAAGGTGAGAGGCAACCTCCACACCACCCCCACCTTCCCCTCCTTGACCATGGCAGTGTGAGGCTTGGTTGATTTTTTAACTTCTGGGCCTTATCTACAAGCCGCCGGACAGCTGTTCACCTGAAACGGGCAGGTGGCCAGCAAGGGATAATAGAGTTTTAGGTTGAACAGGTCACCAGCTGAACAGCGTCAGCAACAAGCTAAGTTGTGGGGGGAGGGGGTTTCGGGAGGGTCTCACATTTGGAAAAGATGGGGGATCCTGGGGCAAGGGAGGGCCGAGGCTCCTCCAGTCTGGGCCTCTTCTGGTTTCGGATCCTCTTCCCACTAGTTTCACCGGATGGGAATAACACATGGCCACCAGTTAAAATTGCAGTCAGGACCTGATGATATCATCGAACTGTGATTTGCGTATTTAAAATAGAAGACCGAACCAATTTTAACTGCCCGCCTGCTTGTCTGGTGGGTAGAATTAAAACCACACCTAATGTTTCTGAGGTGTTTATCAACTGCTGAGACAGGGTAATGCGCTGCTTATGGTTTACAACCTATGAGGAAAAAAATCGTTTATCTTTTTAGCAGTTTAACCACCCACCGTCTCAGAACTTTTTTTTTCTAAACTTGTGTGAATACACTTTGCTTTAAATGTCCAACAGGTAAAAGTAATTACTTTTCCAAATCCTTTTTGGTGAAAAAATAGTCCCAAAAAATCCCAAATGTAACAAGCCCTTTCATGTTTCTTAAATACTGCAGTTCTCGCTATGAATTCTTGACATTCTTGATCATGTTTTTAATCAATATAAAATCTGCTAGGTTAATCATAATGTCGTTGGGAGTATAGGATGGTGGGGGAAAGGGTGATTTACTGTGTCTATCAACGTTTGCTTACTTCCGTCTCAGACAACTTGCTGTTTAGAGTCTTCACCACAGACCATATAGTTTTTGAACTGCTTAGCTACAGTAGCTGTGGATTAATTTCTCCTCTTGTATGGCCTCTCTGCACAACTGGCTGCCACCCAATGTTTATTTTTTTCTGTTGATTTCAAACACTTTCAGCCAGTACACCCTAATGCTCATTGCTAGTTGAAAGTCAGTGTTATAATAAACACTTACAAGACATTAACACTATAACTGCGATGTCAGTGTGCTGTATTTCACACCAATGCTGTAGTTATTGGAATAAATCTCTGTCTTCAGTGCACAGAGCTTCTCACTGGAAACGTATAGCAAGAATTTGGGCACAAGCCCAATTCACAGTCCTATGATTTCCCATCCATTAAAATTAACGGATTTGTGGCCTCTACAAGGACAGAAAATTGTGGGGATTGCAATTTGAGCAATGAATAAATTTCCAATATGGAGACCAGACAAGCAAAACTCTGCAGTAGGAGCGCTAAAGATGAACATTTCCCTTACAATGTGAATGCAACCAAGAGGCAGGTTGCAACCGGACAGCGAAGTCAAATGGAGCGAGATTCCTTGCAAGAAGAATTCTCCTTCTGCTTTGCTGCAGTCAGGTCAGGCCCTAATTCTGGATTTACACAAATTTAGTATTGTTACAAAGCAGAAATTAACGACTGTAAAATCATGCTTCCAAATTTCTGATGTATGCTCCCGGTGAGCAAGGTTCCTGCCGAAAGCGTGGATTCATAAAATTACCCTGCGGTGTAAGTACACCTTTTGGCTGTCTAAACTCATCCAAAATCTTGCTCTTAAATAGAGCTGCAACATATCCACTTTTTTCATTTAAATTAACCATTTGTCTAAATTACTTTTAGATTGCGTTAAGATGAGGGACGTACAAAGAATGGGGCACTTTTCCATTCAGAACACTAAGTGGGGGAAATTGAATGCCGTCACGTCCATTTTTTGGGATAGAAAATGTGCATTGGTGGGATGAATTTTGGGTTGTGATCTTCCGTGCCTGACCTCCTCTGAAAGTTCATTGGCCACCATGTTGGTTTGGGTGACTTTTAGTGTTCCTGGCGGTCAGGCAGGTAAGGGTGCTGTACTTATTAAAATATTCAAATTAGGGTTCCTTGTCTGTTGAAGGACCTCTTTCCAAAACTGAACTGTGGGAGCGTCAGATTCACCAATTCTTAACTTCGGCCAGTGATTCTTGGCACCAACAGTCAGCATACAGGCTGTATTAGGAATATTTAAATGGGATCCTCAGCTGTACTCAGGTAAGCCTCTGGTTAGTAGTTTACCTGTTGGTAGCTAGGAGGTCCTTTCTGGCTGTTTTAGTTGAGATAGCCGTTTGCAAAACTTGTGGATTGAGATTTTCAGCAGCTTTGTTCATTAAAGGCTTGAACTCTTTATTGTTGAAGAATGGATGTGCTGCTGGGTCTGCCACAGGGTCCTGGAGAAACAGCAGTAGCAGACTTAGAGCTGCATGCACAAGAGGGTGAAAAGGGGCCATTTGCAGACACCATGTGGTTCTTCCGCACAGTATCTCATACCTCAACTTCAGTGAGGAGCGCTGCGTCGAGTGGCTCCACTTCACCAGGGAAGCTGGGATTGAACTATGTCACCTGTTGCAGCAACAACTGCAGTCCAGCAGCACTGCCCGTGGCTGAGAAGGTCATGGTGGCCCTCAATTTCACTCTATGAATGTGCAGCTGGTGTGTGTTCACAGGCAATGGATCATGCAGCTCTGTGCCTGATTTCCCAACGATAGTCATGGTACCTTCTTCCTGTGCCGGTCCTCAATTCCCCCCTCTTTACCAAGGTGTCAGGCTGGCTGCTTGGGAACAAGGGCTATACCCTGACTCTTGGCTCACAATAATTGTCAGGAAGCTGAGTACAGAATCTAGGGAGCACTACAATCAAAGCCATTCTGCAACCAGAGTTCCCACAGAGCAAACCATTGGAGTTCTAAAATGGAGGTTATGCTGCCTGGACATGTCTGGAGGATTATTTTCGGAAGTGGAGGACATGAAAAGCAATGAGCTGTCGGAGCTTTGCATCCGCAAATCATAAATGAACAGTTCAGCTGAATCGTCCCTCCCACCTATAAACCAATAGTCCATCCTACCATCACAACCACTCCTTATACCCAACTAATGAATACACTCATCTTCAACACCAACACCAATACAAAGAAACTGTTGCACAACAGCAAACTGGTTGATGATATTTCATATCAAGATCCTTTACAGTTTATAACATCACCCTTGCACAAACTCCTAGTTCCCATCTTCTGTGCTTGTTTGCCTATTCCAGTGCTCCCCCCACCCCCCCACCCCGGCAGCAGCATGGAAAGAGTAAGGTTGTGGAACTTCAACTGAGAGCACTTGAGATGGCCATGGTGGGTGACCTCAAAGAGCTCTGCAGCATCTTGGCAGTGGCTGGGGCAGTCTGGCTCAGCTGGCTCTGCACAGGCATTGGTTCAGAGAGAACAGCATCTCTCTGTGAGACACCAATGTCACTGTCATAGGGCAGCACCTCAGCACTCTCACTACTCTGCGTGAGAACAGAGTCCAGGAGTAAGATGACACTTTGGAAGCCCCTATCCACGATGCTTTTGAAGCCAGAGGAGATGGTGGAATCCAGAGCCAAGATGGCAGCAGTCTGAGCTTCCATCAAAGGTTCTAGAGGCTCCAACACTATGGGCCCTGTTGCATTATTCATGATGCTCCATGGGTGACTGCATTGTCCGTCCCTATGCCCCTCTGGAATATCATACACAAGTTGGAGTTGGACTTGTCCATGCTGTCTAACACTGTATGCAGGCTCGCTGGCAGGCAGTCCACTGCCCTAAGTAGGTTGTCATGCGTAACCATCAGTCTTCTTCCATACGATGAGTCCTTTCAGTCAGTATCTATGCCCCCTGCAGCAGGGTCAGGATGCAAGCTACTCCTGGGCGGTACCATTGCCCGTCCTTGCTCCTGCGCACTTGTGCTTGGTGGATCTCCCATTGCAGATCCGTCTACACTAAGCATCAAAGTATTTGAGCTGGTGCCTGCAAGAGCAAGGTTGAGTGATGGTATGAGCTCTTGAAGGCTCTCCTCCTCTTCTTCGACTCCAACAGGATCCTCTATCTCTGCTGGACCTGGAAAGGGAAGAGTAGCACAAGGGTTAGCTGTTAGTGGCAGGGGTAAGCAGACAGATGAGGGCCAACTCAAAGCAGCACCACTTTGCTATCCAGAGTCTGTATCGAAAGAGATGTCAGTGAAAAGAGATAAAGAAGTCAGTGAAAAGTAAAATCGGGCAGGGTATTAATTAGGTGACCATTCCGATCCAGTCAGTTTCTACAATTACCACCTGAATTTTTGCAATTACTTAGTCATGGAGGTAACTAACCCCTCTTTTCCAAATAATTAAATTAAGTCAAGTGCAATTCTTGTTTAAATGCTGGAATGTTTAGGACACCAGCTGCTGCCTTCATTTTGCTGTCATTGGAGTACATGCACCACTTTGGAGGTGGGTGCAAACTTTACTAACAGCCACGTCCACTGGAATTTTTTACTTTAGAACAGGCATAACTGCAAATTCCTACCTCCAATGCCAGAATCATCACACCGTTGCCTCAGAGAAATCATGGAATTTTAAGCCCACAATGCTTTACCATGCAGCCTTCTGCCTCTATAATGAGGTGCGTTTATATTAGCGCCAGTGGCTTTCTACCTCTAAAAATCTTCTCACATTGAGTTTGACTTTTGTCTCTTGTAAGTACAGTATTCATTTTTGTGTAGCTTACCACCAATAATAACATCTGTTTATAAATGTTCCACCATTCTCTGCTCTTTCAAGACCCTTCTTAAAACCTACCTCTTTGACAAAGTTTTAAGTCATGCAACCCCCTCCCACGCAACTCCCCCGCCCCCCCCCCCACCATCCCATCCCACCCCGCTCAAATAGTATTGCCTTCTTTGGTTTGGTGTCTTTTGCTATCTGATTACAATTTAATGAAGCGCCTTGGGTAAAGGAGCCAAATAAATGCAATTTTTGTGGTTGTAAATCGCCATCATTGCCCATCCAGTGCAGAATCCAGATGAAAAGGTTTATCATAAAGAAACCCTTTTTAAAATCCATCAAGAATTTCTACTTCATTTAAATATTTTCTGCTAATCAGTGTAAGTTATATCTGGCATGCAGACTTTCTTGGTTTTTTGGACTATGGACAGCTGCACCTCGAACAAAGCAGAATGGAATTTAAGGGGTGATCATGCAGTCGGGAGTTGCATTTGAAGAGACACAGCTGATAACACTGCAGCCCTGATTCTCCGGCTCACACTCAAGTCGAGCTCGGCTGATTAAATCTCTCACCTATCACCATTTCTATTGAAACTCAGTAGTGAGATCTAATTTTAGTGAGAATAGGTCACAATAACCACAAAAGCATACCACAGAGCAGGAAGCGGGTCATCAATGTGAGAGCAAAACACGTTCAGTCAAAATTAAGTCTGTATCTTTTCCATCCAAAATACAGAACGTCAATTTTAATGCTGTACTACTGAAAAAAAGTTAAATTCAGGGTTACCATTTCAAACAATTAAACAAAGAAACAAAAGGGATGAATTTCCTTGTTGTTTCTGTTACACTTATGGTGCTGGAGCAGCCTAGGATCGATTTTGAATGAGGAAACTCAAGTGGAAGTGATTTCTGCCATCTGTGCACCTTGAAATCACTTTCCTCAAGTTATTTCAATCTTTTGGCCCTTCCCATGATCTGCCCGTCCAGCCCTTGTTGGACTCATTTGTATACCAGCACCTGTTATTCAGTGATGAGACCTTGGATAACGTGGACCATTTTCCAAACCCGGGAGCCCACTGTCAACAAGGGCAGACATCAATGACTAGGTCCAACACCGCCTTCAGTGTGCCAGCGCAGCCTTTGGTCGCCTAAGGTATAGTGTTTGAAGACCAGAACCTTAAAACCGGCACAAAGCTCATGGTCTGCAGAGCAGTAGTGATACCTGTCCTCATATATGCTTCTGAGACATGGACTATATACAGCAGGCACATCAATAAACTGGAGAAGTACCATCAACGCTGCCTCAGGAAGATCCTGCAAATCCGTTGGCAGGATAGGCACACGAATGTCAGTGTTCTCGCGCAGGCCAACATCCTCAGCATCGAAGCATTGACAACGCTCGATCAACTCAATGGACGAGCCACATTGTCCATATGCCCGATAAGAGACTCCCAAAGCAAGCGCTCTACTCAGAGCTCCAACAGGGAAAACGAACCCCAGGTGGGCAAAGGAAACGCTTCAAGGACACCCTCAAGGCCTCCTTGAAGAAGTTCAACATCCCCACCGACACCTGGGAATCCTTGGCGCAAGATCGCTCAAAATGGAAGAGAATAATTCGTGAGGGCGTTGAAAATTTCGAGTCTCTTCACCGGGAGCAAGCAGAGACCAAGCGCCATATGGCGGAAGGAGCACACGACAACCCAAGCACTTCAACAAACAGGCACTTCAACCACCATTTGTCCAACCTGCGACAGAGACTGTAGCTCCCACATTAGACTTAACCATCATCTGAGAGCTCATTTTTAATGTGGAAGCAAGTTATCTTCGACTCAGAGGGACTGCCTATGATAATGATATGATGATGATGATGAGACACAACTTTCCTGGTTTTGCGCCCCTATTATATTCTGGATAACTTAAACCCAAAAGAAAAGGCCCATCATCTCCCTCTGTCACCTGATCTAGGTGGAGGTGAGGAGTTTGAAGCTTTGAAGAGTCCCCAAACTGCTTCGCGATTGCTGGCCTTTGGAAACACTTTTATCATCCTTTTTTTTTGCTTTGCCCTTACTGAGATCTGCACTTTTTTTTAAACTGAGTGCTACTGTCTCAGTCCACCCAAAGATTTTCAGAAGTCCGATCACCCCCACATTCCCAACTAAGAATTTACAGGCCACACAGGTTCTGTAGAGGAGCTTTGAATTAGAAAAGTCCGCTTCTCCAAAGCTGCCATCAATGATCTTCCCTCCATCACAAGGTGACGGACGGGGCTGTTCACTAGCAATTCCACAGTGTTCAGCTCCATTCACATCTCCTCCGTTAATGAAAGCTTACAACACAACCTGGATAATAGCCATACTTTTGGCTGACAAGTGGCAGACAACATTCGCACCACATTAATGCTAGGTAATGACCATCTCGAACAAGAGAAAGACCAGCCATCTTAGCTTGACCTTTAACAGCATCATCCTTAGGGTCATCACTAACCAGAAGCTTAACCGGTTCAGCCATATCAACACTGTAATTAATAGTAAGGCAGAGGCTGGGTAATCTACAAGTGAATCACTTCCTGACTCATCAAAGTCTCCCCACCATCGACAAGGCTCAAGTCAGGAGTGTGGTGAAATACTCACCACGCGCTTGAATTAGTGCAACCACAGCATCATTCAAGAAGCTTAACAGCATCCAGGTCAGACGTTCACTTGATTGGCATGCTTGTCACCTGTCTCATTAACCACCCCCCTCCAGCACTAGCACACAGTGGCTATATTATGCACCATCTACAGGATGCACTACAGCAACTCAGCAAGGTTACTTCGGCCTCCTCTGTGACTTCTACCTCCAAGAAGGAAAAGAGTATCAATGTTATGAGAACACCACCACCTCCAAGTCCTCACCAGCACCTGGGAATCCCTGGCCCAAGACCGGCCTAAGTGGAGGAAGAGCATCCGGGAGGGCGCTGAGCACCTCGAGTCTCGGCGCCGAGAGCATGTAGAAATCAAGCGCAGAAGGAGCGTGCGGCAAACCAGACTCCCCACCCACCCTTTCCTTCAGCTACTGTCTGTCCCACCTGTGAAAGAGACTGTAATTCCCATATTGGACTGTACAGTCGTCTGAGAACTCATTTTTAGAGTGGAAGCAAGTTTTCCTCGATTTCGAGGGACTACCTATGATGACCCTCCAAATCACACACCATTCTGACTACGACATATATCGTCATTATTTTGTCGTTGTTGAGTCAATATCCTAGAATTCTCTACCTAATACCATTGTGGGAGCACCATTTCCACAAGAACTAAAATGGTTCAAGAAGGTGGTTCGCCACCACCTTCTCAAGGCAGTTATGAATGGGCAATAAACACTGCCTTGCCAGTGTCGCCCACATCCCAAGAAAAATTCATTAAAAAATGATTCTGCCTTGCAAAAAGAGACATACTTACTCTTTGGTGAAATGCACTACTGTATTCATCATCATCATCATAGGCAGTCCCTCGAACAAGGGTGACTTGCTTCCGCATGAGTTCACAAATGTTTCAATGAAGGACCTGATGTTCCAGTTCTGAACTTCAATTTAGGAGGTGGAAGATGCCTGTGCGTAGATTTTTTTTTTAAAAAACGTGTGGTGACCGTTGCACATCAGCCACCACACGGGCTTGACAGAGCTAGGTCTTTATCCAGTGGCAAACGTTGACCAGGATGACTGGAGACCTGCTGTGCTGCACGGACCAAGTGCGCACACATATTGCAGTGTGGGCAGGCCCGTGCTGCCCCTGGGCCTTCGGCTCTTCTGGGCCCCGTACCCTCATTCGGCGCACCTCCACCACAATTTCTCGCCGCTCCTCCACCACAAAAACACTTTTAGGCTGGATAGCTCTTTTTTGGCCAGCACGAATACAATGGGCCGAAATGGCCTCCTTCTGTGCTGTAAATTTCTATGATTCTATGATTGATTCTATGATCACATATTCTAATCCAAGGCATGCAAGCAGTAAGTGAAGATGCCCAATCATCAATAGAAGTTGCTGTGGAGTAGTTATATTATCTGAACTGATCAGAAAAAAATGTCAGTGAACACAAAAAAGCAGCAAGGCAGATTCACATAGCATTCAGGTTGCGACCACGGTCAGGAGTCCTGCAGTATTCAGATCTTCCTAATCCATGTGCCCAAAAGCAATAGAGGGTGAAGGAATTTACAGGATAAAAAAATCTAGGTAGAGGCCATGAAACAACCAAATGAGAAGAAAACCACAAAGCTGAAGGTTGCATTTAAAGAAAAGCCACAGAACAGCAACAACCTCCGTAGTATCGTAGTACCCTACTAAGTATCAGCTGTGGCTCAGTGGGTAGCACACTTGCCCCTGAATCAGAAGGCTGTGGGTTCAAGATGAAACTCACAGACACTTAATAATTATTTATTAAGTTAAAAAATACTTAAGATTTATCATTTCTCCCATTTTCTATTTTTCTGAATGGAACCAAATATGGCAGGGAATATATTTGTTAGACAGTTTTGGAATATGAACAATATTATTTGGCTGCATCTGAAGACTGTCACCTATGTTAAAATTAGAATCCTAACTCGCACCAAGTCCTGCTCACCCATCACCCCTGCACTTGCTGACCTGCATTGGCTTCTGGTTAAGCAACACCTCGATTTCAAAATTCTCACCCTTATTTTGTAAACTCCTCCAGCCCCACAACCCTCCTGAGATGTCTGCACTCCTCTAATTCTGCCCTCTTGAGCATCTCTGATTATAGTCGCTCAACCATTGGCGGCTGTGCCTTCTGTTGTCTCGGCCCCAAGCTCTGGAACTCGCTGCCTAAACCTCTCCTCCGCTCTACCTCGCTTTCCTCCTTCAAGACACTCCTTAAAACATACCTTTCATCAAGCTTTTTGTCACCTGCGCTAATTTTTACTTATGCGGCTCGGTGTCAAATTTTTATCTTATAACACTCCTGTGAAGCGCCCTGGGACATTTCACTACGTTAAAGGCTCTATATAAATCAAAGTTGTTGTTGTAGTAATTATGACAGTTAACATGCATATACCCTATCGCCTGCAGTAAACCTTTAATTATCTGGCACAAAGTGGATTATTCCATCCAAAGCTTTTGACAGCTAGTACAAGTTCTTAATTTCGTTTAGCTGTAAACACATGCAAATGACTTTTGTGTCCTCTTCTCCCTTTCCCACACTTCTTTTCATAACTTCTCAACCTACACATTCTTCCTCCTTTTAAAAGAGTGACTTTGGATCAATGTTCCCCCTAAGGTGTGTGGACGCGCATCAATTGGGAGGTCCCACGCAGGCCGCTCACAAGCTGTTGTTGTTGGAAGATACCACGCATGCCTGATGCGCAGCAAATTTAAAGGGACCACGCACAAAAAAGAAGATAGAGGGAACATTGCTTTGGATCCCTTCATTCTGAAAACTATAATATTTCCCCTGAATTTTACCTGAAATTAGCTACAGGTTTAATTTTCTTTTTTTGGTCTCTCTCAAGATTTAGCATTACCATCAATTGGAGAGGGCAGTGCATAAGGTTGCAACCATCTAATGGACAGATGGACATGAATGGGCCTGATGAGCCTTTATGCATTTTTCATGATTCTTTGTCCCAAGTTAAGCTAACAGAAGATACAAGCATAAGGAGAGAGGAAAAAGTGTAAGGGAGGGATATAGTTGGCTTGCTCTCTGATTTTTATTCTCTTCCCATGGAGGTAGTTCCTTGTCTCCATTTGTGTCTACCTCTCAAAAATCTAACTGAAACAAAGTAATTACCACACGAGGAACTGGACCCAAAAACCTGAATGTGCATTCTACGACCATAAATTCACTTTTATTTCAAATATTTGGCAAGAAAACACCAAGTGATACTCTGCAATGCATATAATCTCACCGCTATGAATGAAAGATTTATTCTTTTTAAACTCTGGTGGAGAGAGAATGCATTATACCCCAATCAAAACTCTATATTAAATCACTTAACAAGTATTCATAGTAATAAAGACAGAAAATGTTGGAAATTATTCATAGCAGTCCAGCACAAGTGTGGCCAAGTAAATACTGCTTACACGCATTCAGGTTGTAGTGTTATACCATGATGAAAAGATACCCATGAACGGAGGCACTGCAATATAAACCCAATATAAAAGTTAATTTGGGGTCGCTCTCTCTCTGCATCCTCAATGTTTAGCAACAACAGTTTGTTGGCAAATGTAGTTGGAAAAAACTAAATATGCTCAACCCAATTTGGTAAAGAAAACAATTTAAATGGAAAATTAAAATGTCATCAATAATGGAGGTGAAAGGAGAATAATTTACTAGTACAGAGTTGACATTTCATGGTTTTGTCTGTTGTGCTTCTCCAAAATGGCATCTTCTGAAGAAGTTATCACAGTTGGCCTGTATGTAACCACATTTTACCATATTGGATATGGCATTTCAGAAATTACTTGCAATCCACTTAAGTTGTTTCTATTAGGTCCTGGTTTACACAAACACACATCCAGTTTACCTAGAATTCTGACTCTTGAGGTGCATATACTATTTTTTTAAAATAAACAAATAATACTTATTTTGCTACAAATGTATGCACCAGCTGCATATCCAATGCATACACTGCTACCTAATATCCACTGGGCACTTCAAAACTTAGTATCCTGGAGCGAGGATTATTGAATGATTCCTTCTTGGAGGAACACACAGTTTTTACTGTCGCCACTCGGAGAAATTTAAAGATAGCTTGATCTAGGAGGCACATTTCAATATCTTTGGATACAAACATCAACCAGGATCATTGTTCCCACATGTTTCGTGTAAATACATTTAAATAATATGGGAGGTAATGTGAGTATTGAAGACAATTATGCTAGTATTTAAGCTTTGCTTGAAGATAGGTCAAAAATATATCTGTTTTACACACAGACTGAATCCTTGAAAAAGGAATGCAGGAAAAAGATCCAGGAAAAATATGCCAAAATCATAATTCAAATTCCACAGACACTCTATTTCTCAACCACCAAATGTAAGCAATTTCAAAGAAGCAAAAGTGATGGAATACCCGAGGCAAGATGTTACAAACACAAGATAGGCCATTTGACCCATCTTAGTTTGTCCATCCATAGGGCCCAAATTTGCCCAGGAGTTGCTCGTTTTTTTTGGAGCAACTTGAATTTTCTGGAGTATCCCATTTAAAATTCCCATTCTGCACATTTAATTTGCACCAGTGTAAGTGAGTTAGTTAGGATTTTTTTTTAAGTTTAGTTTTTTTTTTCCAAAAGGGGCCATTACCAGCCACCTATGCCTGTTTTGGCCATTTAAGCCAGTTTGGACAGCTAATAGTTGCTCCAAACTAACTTAGGCCAGCGTATGTGGTCACTTGTGGCTGCACAGAAAACCCCTGCGGAGTTAAGAAGTCAGCGCAGGTAACCAGAGATAAGGGGGGGGAGGTGGGGGGAGGGAAGCACAGAGGACCTTGCAAAGCACTAAACACCTTCACAACAATTCAAGAAGCATAAAAACCATCAATAATAAAAATTTTTAAGTCAGCGGGCCGGGCCAGCCGGTGCGGGAGGCCACTCGGCCTGGGATAGGGGCGGGAGAACGCACCAACTCGAGAACGCATCGGCAAGCCCTTCGGCCAGGGCTAGGGGCAGGAGAACGCACAGACTCTCTCTCCGAGGGACTTCACCGAGGACTGGACTTCTCCGAGGGACCACCGGCTGGGGGCAGGAGCTACTGCAGCACTGTTTCTCGCGCAGGGCCCTAGCTCCGCCCCCTAATGGACGGACCACGCCGTGCCAAGCCATGGGAGAGGCCAGTGTGGGGAGAATACGGAGCTGCATTTTCGACAGCGTTTTGGGAGCAGAAAGTCGGTGCACCTTAGGTAAGTGTGCCGAAAAAAAACAGAGGGCCAAATTTGGGCCCATAGATACTACATGGTTCCTCATAATGTCATCTAATTGTTTCTTAAAATATTCCAGAGTTTAGCCTCCACTACCCTACCCGGAAGTCTATTCCATGTGTTGGTCACGCTTTGCGTAAAGTATTTCCTGATATTGATCCTAAATTTCCCTTTTGCCACCTTTAAACCCGTGTCTCCTTGTCCTATTACCATGATTTATTTTGAAGTGATATATCGGTTCTACTTTTTTAATACTGTTTACTATCTAATATACCACTCTAAGAGTAACTTTTAGTTGTCTCTTACAAGGTTATAAAGGTCAATGTTCTCCAGTCTTTCTGGTGATGCTCGGGATCAGTTTTGTGGCTTTTCTTTGAACTCATCAGATAAGACCTTCCTCATGAGAGATCCACAAAGTGACTGATCGAGATAGAATTCCGCTAAGACATAGCAAAGTTAACAATACTGTCTTTTCCTCCAGAGGCTGAAAGCCAGGAGGCAGCAGAGAAGATTGCTGAAAAATAGGACCTTTAATCCCCTCTACCTCTGGCAACACTGGCAGCCACTTGCCCATTCCGTCATTCACCGTCTCCCTTGCATTCAGTAGCCCAGAGATATCCACTTGAGGAAATGACATAGAGCACGAGGAAGCCAGGGGATGCAGGTGTTACGCAGCCACCCTGCCTCTTAACCTTCATGTTGAAATAGAGCTACAACCCTAGATTGATGAATTATAAAAGCATCACGACAGCTCCCAGCAAGTCATGAATTCACATGCAAGAAGCTGCCCCTGTCATTTTAAATTAGCTGCACCTTCAGGGAAGTAAGCCTTAGCAGTTCTTATGAATATAGAGATTTACATTGCAATCAGTACCCCTGACAACCCTGAAAAATTCAGCAATTCTGATAAATGTGTTGGCCCTCTCAGGCATTTGTGTGGGAGCACTGTCAAATTGTATAAATTGAGCAGCCATGGCCAAGACGGCATTGGTGACTTGCCTTATAGAAGAGTGCAAAGTAAGTTGGCTAATCTGACAAAAACCTCTGTGGCTCTGCAATAAGGTCATGGCATATAAGTTAAGAGCTGTGGTCACTGTCTCCACCACTGACAGGGATATGCATGTTGGGAACCTTGGCTGCAGCTCCATCTGCAGCAACAAACCGAGTTCCTCCAAAGCTCCATAACCAAAGCGCAACCTCCTGAGACAGAGCTTCTTAGGTGTCAGTTTTACCTCAGTGGCAGCACTCTCACTTCTGAGTCAGAAGGTCGTGGGTACAAACTCCACTTCAGAGACTTGAATATGTAATCTAGATTAACCAGTGCAATAGAGGGAGTGCTGCACTGTCAGAGATTCTGCCTTTTGGATGACATGTTAAACCATGGCCCCATCTGCCCTCTCAGGTGGATGTAAAAGATCCCATGGCAGTATTCCAAGAACAACAGGGTAATTCTCTGGATGTCCTGGCCAATAGTTTTTGCTCACAAGCACCACTAAAACAGATCATCTAGTCATTGATTTTGTTGCTGTTTGTGGGACATTGCTGTGCACAAATTGGCAGTCGCATTTCCCTACATAACAAACAGTGACTAGACTTCAAAACATATTCCTTTGGGACATCCTTCCATAAGTGCAAGTTATTTCCTTCCTGGGAAAAGTCTGAGAAAGTGCTATAAAGGGTCTATGCATCCTGCTGGAAGGGTGGTGCTGGGATGGCTTGATTCTCCTCTAGCGCTATCTGAATGATCTAGCTTCCCTTACAGCCCCTCTTCCTCCAGAATATAGGCCGTGTAAAGTAGGATTCCCAGTGGAAAGCCCATTGTACCACCTTCAAAGTCGAGCTCAGTAATTGTCTTGAAATAGAAAGTTTTCCAAGGGTAATGGAGAATGCAGGACAAGGCTTCCTGAGTAGGACAGTGGACATATTTTGCGATCTAAGATATCGCCACAACTTTCCACAAGCAATTTCAATTAAAGAGTGTCCTTTTAACCAAGTACTTATGCCTTGAGAAACAGGTTCTGGCAAACTCCGTCTTCTAAACATTGGTGCATATTCTCAAGGTCGGATGGGAAGGCGAAATCATAAAATTTAGGACGGGTGACTTTTTCCCGTATGTAAACTTTGTTATTTGCAAGTGGCCACCACTGTAACAATAGGCATCCTTCACCCTAACCTGAAACTGAATAGGATTTATGCCGGGGTGCTTCTCCAGTGGAACCCAGCATAAATTGGCACCATCAGATATTCTTGGCCCTGCAAATAGTTAATTGTTAACCTATGCTCTCCCCCAACCCAGGAATTGCAGGGCCAATAAAGAAACCAGAGTCAGCAGGGAATAGAAACTGGTGTAACTAAACATATTAAAAGCAGAGTTATATATTTTGGTAGTAATGTGCATTTTATGCAACTCAATACTATTATCTCTCGTGCCAAATATGCATCTTCTGTACTTATCTATATTTAAGTAGTTGCGATTTTAATGGTTCACTTTTGGTCGTAGGTTTTGCTCTGCTTGGACAGAACCGAATAATAACTACTCTGCTTATAATTGATAATCAATATCATCTCTACTTTGAGGACAAAGTCTACTTTCGCAACTAATAATAAACGTTTTAATAAAAACAACACATTGTTTCAATGGACATACCTTACGTACAGTTTATGTACATACCAATGAAATGTTCAAGTCCTTTTTGGGTTTCATATTATTATCTTCTTTCTTTTTTTTGTGGCGAAAGGAAATTCCTGCCTGGAAAATTATACGTGGTGCTGGCCTTTGTCTGAGACTGCTTTCCCAACCTGATACTCCTCGTCGTTTTGCCTATGGGCAACATACAACTATTAAAACACAGGTTTCAAGTTGACTCTGGTTAGCTTCTTTGCGCTAAACAAGGATAACCATGTATTCCAAGTGCCCGAACTGGCAAACATAAACAAAAGACACAGCAACAGGACTATAATGGATTTATTATTTTTCGTTGGCAACCAAGATGAAGGGCCAAGTTGCATTGTGCCAAGTTGCATAGTGCAAGACATCATCAAGGTTCAAAAGAGAAGGCAAGGCAAATTTGAATAGTGAGCAGATGATACCAAGCTTTTGTTTTAAAAGCCTAAAATTGCAGAAAGAAGGAAATACCCAGGGAAGTAAAGGGTTCCACAGTTCATATATCCTGGGAAAGAATAAGGTAGAGTAGGAGACTGCGCAATGAGTCTTGATTTCAACATTAAGGTTTAAGAGTGGCGAAAGAGCCTGTAAGATGGCATATTTTCAGTTTAGCAGAAAGAGAAGTTCAGAGAAGTACTAACCATGTAATATCAATAAAATAGAGGCAAGAAAGTTTGCAATGAGAGACAGGTTAGAGCTGCAGTTGAGAGAAGGATCACCTGCCAGACATGCAGTTCCTTCTGGTACCATAACCAAGCATGTGAAAGAGGTGCTTGAAGAACCTCCGAAAATATGGGAGAAATATTCACGTCCTGGATGGATTTGGGCTTTATAGAGAGTTAAGAGCGGTTGAGAGGAAAACCTCACACAAGAGGAAACCAAGCTTCCTGTAGGTAATTGCAGCAATTGAAGAGATATAAGAGTTCCATTTGAGGTCAAAGGAGATAGTGAGGCCAAGAATGTCAACAGGCACATAAGGACCACGGTGAAGCCATCAAAGGTAAGACATGGTAGCTGTTGGTTAGATCTACAAAAGGCATTAATATGTTTGACGTCAAATCCAATTAGTATGCCGTAATACAAAATCTGTTTTCTTATTAGGCAGTATTTTAAATGAAGCAGTGTTATTTCTAATGTAATTTCATGTCTAAAGAAACAATTTGTCACCTAAAATGAAACTACATTATTCAGAAAATATTTATTTGCTTAATAAGCAAGGCCTTTGATAGCAAGTATATCCTCTCCATCACAAAGTCCTCCTACTTCAACCTCTGTAACATCACCCGTTTCTGTCCCTGCCTCACACCATCTGCTGCAAAAATGCTCATCCATAACTTTGCCGCCTCCAGCCTCATTAATCCAATGGTCCCCTATCCTTCACCTTCTATATATTTCAGCTCAGCCAAAATTCAGAGGTGCGTAACCTAACCCGCATCAAGTCCTGCTCACCCAACAAGTCTGTGTTCACTGACCTAACCTGGCTCCCAGTCCGCCCAATAACTCCAATTTAAAATTCTCATCCTTGTGTTCAAAGCCTCATTCCTCCTTATCTCTGTAACCTCATTCAGCCCTACAACCTTCCAAGAACTCTACATTCTTCGGAACTCTGGCCTTGTGCCAAGACATAGTGCAAGACATCATCAAGGTTCAAAAGAGAAGGCAAGGCAAATTTGAATAGTGAGCAGATGAATCGCAGGTGCAGTCAATCACAGCCTAACTTGGGGGAAGCCTGCGATGGCCTATAACCTTTTCCTGCTGACTACTGGTGTCCTTGAGGAATGTTACAAAATCATTGGCTTTGGCAAAGAAAGTATCAGTGACCTACTTGTTGCAGGCATGGACTGCAGACTGACTAATGTGACCGATGGCACCTGCTACAGCCTGGAAAGAGCTGGAGGCAAATTAGCCACAGACAATGCATGACCAGCTGGGTGAGTAAGTAGCAGATCTTATTGCAAGAGGCTGCACAGGGCTGTGACAGCATCTCTGGAGGAGCATTGCCTCTTGATGCATTGCTCCTCAGAAAATTGGATGTAATTTACTCATGGCCTATAGACCACATGGGCAGGGTGGGAATGTCTGTGAGCAGCCTTCCTCAGAGCTCCAATTGCAACTCATTAAGTTCCATGACGCACTGCTGCTCCTGTAACTCCTCTTCCTCCAACCAGAAAGACTGGATATGATGTCTCCCATCTTAACATCGGAACAGCAGTAGGTCATTCAGCCCCTCGAGCCTGTTCCACCATTCAATGAGATCTGGCTGATCTTCAACTTAATTTCATATACCACTATTGACCCATTTCCCTTAATACCTTTGGTTAACAAAAAGCTAGCAATCGCAGATTTAAAATTAATAATTGATCAAGCATCAATTGCCTTTTGCGGAAGAGAGTTCCAAACTTCTACCATCCTGAGCGCTGGGTTTCTTGAATATTTTGAAGCAGAAGAAAACTGTAAGTTAGAAAATTCCAACAGAAAAACCTTGAAAAAAATCCAACCAGGTGAACTGCAAACAAATTCCAATGCTCTGACTGCTTGAATAGTGCTTCCGATTGAAATTTTATGCCAATAAGACTTGGTGGGTCATACTACTTCTTTCCAGTGAAAATGGCATTGAGGTCCTATAGAACCTCTCTCTCAGGAAGTCAGCAACTCACCACATTCACCCCAACTTGACCAATACCTGCCATCGTGCCAGCAAGTCAGCCGCAGCAGCTGAGCTGCAGCAGCCTATGGCTGAGCCCTCACAGACTTGAGCACTCAGAACGACACCGGCCCCAAGCATCGCAAGGATCCTCACATGAGGAACAGCACACTTCCACCAGCTCTGCTCAGGCCACTAGGGTAGCACCTCACAGGAAAGAGTGAGGAAACCTTCTTGAAAGAAAAGCACTGATTTAATCACCTAGGTGAGAAATGAATGGAAAGTATCTATTATGTTTGGCATCAAATTAATCACCTTTATCACATTTGACATCTTGGTCTGCAGTATGGTTTCATAGCCACTTCCAAGTTTGTATTGTCAGAATGTCATTGATATAGAAGTTCTCTAAATGGTTTGAATGTTCTTCAATGCAAGATGAAGGGCATGAGGAAGATTGTAGAAGGTCTGTTGTGCAGAGGGTCTCTGTCCTAAGTTATCAAGGCAGGGCTGTGAGAAGCTCCTTTCATCCTGCATTAAAGAACCATTTGGAGAACTTCTATATCCCTGACATTCTGGCTGCAAGATGTAGATGTGACCCTCTTTCCTCAGCTGCTTCCTTTCCTTCCCTTAATTCTTCCTTGCCAATGATGATTGCTGTTGCTGCTGCTCTGCCTACTCCAAATGCAGATCTCTCTGCAATGCAATGTTGTGCCATATGCAGCAGAACATACAATGCATGACACTATCAGGGCATAATGTAGGGATCCAGACACCCAAGTCTCTGTTTAAGCATTCCTATCGTGTGTTTTATAAGGATTCTGGTTGTGTCCTGGCTTCGATTATTGTATTTATTTAAATTTCCAGCATCCGCGGTATTTTACAGCGAGTGAAGTGGGGTTGTACAGGAGTATCAACCACCAGGTCCACAGGGGGTATTCCTTGTCTCCAAGCAACCATCCAGTCACATTCCCCACAAGGTCGAATAGAGATGGAATGGTGGAATGTCTGAGTATAAAAACATTGTAGCAGTTCCTTAGGTACCTTGCACAAATCTGTGTGATACTGTTCTCGTAATCGACCACTAGTTATACTTTGATAAGAGTGTATCCTTTTCTATTGATGAAGGTTGATGGCCACGTGTGTGTACAGTCAATTATACCCTGCACATGATTGGCCGTACACATGTGGCCATCAACGGGGGAAGCCTGCAAAGCCCATAGCTCCCTCCTATGGATGGTTTAGGTCAATGAGGAAGGCGATATACTGCTCAACCCTGGCAAAGGGAGCATCATCCACCTGTTTAATGCAGCTGCAAACTGCGAACTGGGAGATGCAGCTGATGTTTGCTGTCACAGACAGAAAGGATTCAGTGGCATAAAAATTCAGGGCTGTGGTGATTTTCCAGTGGCATGGCATGCACCTCAAGTCAGCAGGCAGCAGATACTGTTGCAGGAGATTGAAGAGGTCTGTGCCAACCAGCCTGCCTGGAGAAGCGCAGCCTCCTCTTGCACCTCTCACACCATGGAAGAAAAATCCATGCCTGAAATGTTAACTGGACAGTTTTCTCCATATGCTTCCTGACCCACTGACTATTTCCAGCATTTTCTTTTTTGTTTCAGTTGTCTCTGGAGTAGCTAATTGTGAACTCAATGTTCAGTGTGAGATGCCATGCAATAACCCAAATAATGTTACTTATACTGTTGGATGTGCACAAACTTTGTGGCCCAATCTTATTATTTATCTGTTTAGATAAGGAGAGCTAAATAACTTTCATATTTTTTGCGATTCAGGCCTCACACAAAGTATGCTAAAGACATGCCTCTCACAATGGTTGGACACTGCATAATTACATTTTATGTAGATTAGGCTGTTTTTCCATTCTTGTTCAGTAGAGGAGCTTGACCCTTGATATAATTAGTTAATAAGAGCTACAGGGTACTTGCTTGTCCCTACAAGCTTGTAATAACATGGTCTAAAATAGTTGTAGACTAAAATAGTTGTAATAACATGGACTGAGTAGGTTTTGTTTGATTATCATACTAGAAGCAGTCAGTGCCAAAACAGTACATAAGTGTCAATCAATAATATAATAAACAGGTACAAGCCTTGGGACATCATCTTGCAAAACTTGTTTTGCAACAATATAACAGTTACATACTCAGTTCATCTGCTCAGTTTTGTTGGCGATGCATGGAGAAACACAATCAGACTATAGAAAATCCGACTTTAAACAGAAAATCACAAGCCCACCTTGTATCATTGAAACAACTAAAAAGGCTTCTATGCGTCACACCTCAAACATCACAGTTCAGAAGAACAATCTTAAAAAAGGAGAAAGAAAACCAGTCATTTCCTGCTAGTTTTCCAAACTTTCTGAAAATCGTCTCTGACAGAGATTTCGGAACAGATGCCACAGAAGTTGCCCTCAGCAACTAACCTCTAATTGACTTGAGAATGTGCTCACTTGGACTATTTCCCTACACGGAGTACCTCAGGCTGTGATAGGTTAGACTAGTTCACCACAGGAAGTACCTGAGTAGTGGCCATAATGCTAGATTAAACACAGCTCCATTTTAGCAGTTAAAAACACATCATTTTTGGTCAAAACATGTGACTGATTTCAGGAATAGATTATTGTGTCTTTTAGCTGCTAAACTGTACTCCAGAATTCAACTATTCATCAGCATTACCAAGGACAACCTGCTAATGATTTCAATTAATGAAAGCTGAAAATATGCAAATAATGGGAAATGGAGGGAATTTGAAATAGAAACATAAAAAGTCTCAAGGCTGGAAGGGAGATGCTTTATGACCAAAGAGCTACAGATACATTAACAGATCAGTTACCAACTCTAAAAGCTGGCATGATAATGAACAAGGTATAGATTTGGGTATTGGGCAGATAGATAGCTGTACTAACATTCAGCAGCAAAATGCCCAGACCTTAAAATAGTCTGTTAAAATAGCAGAATGAGGAATTTAAGCATTAAGCATATTTACACTCGTATCTCACAAGGTAATTTCAAGGGCTAAAATGAAGTACCAAAAAACTGTGTATTGGTCAGCTGCTAGCTTCATAGTTTTGCCAACCTGCCTCCGATACATTTATATTATAAATAGTTTGCTTTCCATCTATTAAAGTTCATAATTATTAATGAGGAACTCATGTTTATTTTATATGTAATCCTATCTGAACAAATATGTGCTATGTTCTATCAAAACATGTGATTGATTCCCAGAATAGATTCAAAATCTACTGTGATGTTTTTTAACATGTCTGTTCTTAATCTGATGTGACATCCTTTACAATAACATCCGAAGAGAAAACTGGTGTCAGACTGATAGCAACTACCTTTTCATGCCCACCATACTACACCAGACTTTGCTTACCTGTGAAAAACATGCTAGCAATGTGACAATGTGACACACTTGCCTTTAACTTTCTTGTAATGTTCACTAGTTATGGATAGAAAGTATGGATACATAATGGCATAGAAAAAAAATGAATTTTATTGACACCTTTGGGTTGGTGGCAATATTTACAGCGACATACAAGCAAATTAACTTTGCTACGGCAACGATTACTAAATGAAATTAAATAAATTCAATTGCAGCATCAATCAAAAAATTATTGAACATATCACAGTATAAAATCTTTACATCTATTAGCAATTAGTGCCTTTGTGCAAGTTGGACATGAGATTAGATTATCCAATATCCCACTGCCAGCAAATGTTTTTTTTAATTGTTCTTGGGATATGGGAAATGCGAGTACAGCTGCATTTATTACCCAACCCTAGTAGCCAGAGAAGGTGGTGATGAGTCCTTTCCTTGAGCCACTGCAGTCCCATGGCGATGGCACTCCCATAATGGTCTCAGGTAGGGAATTCCATGTTTTGACTTAGTGACAATGAAGGAACGGCAATATATGTTCAAGTCAGGATGATGTGTGACTTGGAGACGAACTTGACGGTGCAGGTATTCCCACAACATTGATGGTCTTGTACTTAGTGGCAGGAGTCGCAGTGGATGGATGTGCAGTCGAAGTAACATTGGTGAGTTACTGCAGTGCATCCTACAGATCATGCATATACTGCAGTCACAGTGGGCTGGATTTTAAACTTTGCGATACGCTGGGAGTAGGGGGCGCGTCCGATATCGCACAGGAACCCTGGAAGTAAGTGCAGCGCATCTTTCAGTGGCCTTTTAACCCAGCCACTGCATTACCATATCATTTCCAGGTTTCCTGACCAATTAGCATGAGTGGGCATGATGACGACCCACATGAGGCGATTTCAACTCCGGTATTTAAAGGCACACTACAAATGGAGTTTAGAGCTGGGAGCACAATAGAAGGAATTGGCAGAATGGAGACCAGATTGTTCAAAGGTTGCGCCTCGCTTTCGTGATGCCTCCCTGGATGAGCTGCTGAGTGCTGCAAGAAGCCGCAGGGAGATACCTTTCCCTACTGCCAGGTGAAAGAAGCTTGTAGGTGAAACAAAGAAGGCATGAGTTGCCCATGAGATCAGCAGCAGCACACGCGTGGATTCAATGCCGAAAGTGGTTTACGGACTTAACCAGGGCAGTAAAGATGAGTACAGTGGCACACTCACCTACATCCTGATGTGCATATATCTCCAACCCCCTCACTCTGCCTTCTCAAGCTTACTCCAGCAGGTCAGTCACTCATCACACCAACTTACCTTGCGGGTACAATGCACTGCCACACATCCCCGTCCGTCCATCCATCACTGATTCTCACCCTCATGCATTTTCATGCCTTTTCCTCAGTCACTCTCAACAAATGCTCTCCATCCATCCATTCAACACATGCCATTAAAAAGAGAAAAAAAATAAAGACTCGCATTTATATAGCGCCTTTCATGATCACCAAACGTCTCAAAGTGCTTTACAGCCAATGAAGTACTTTTAGAGTGTTGTCACTGTTGGAATGTGAGAAATGTGGCAGCCAATTTGTGCACAGCAAGCTCCCACAAACAGCAATGTGATAATGACCAGATATCTGTTTTTGTTATGTTGACTGCGGGATAAATATTGGGCAGGACACTGGGGATAACTCCCCTGCTATTCTTCAAAATAGTGCCATGGGATCTTTTACATCCACCTGAGAGCGCAGACGGGACTTCGGTTTATAGTCTCAACTGAAAGACGGCATTTCCAACAATGCAGCACTCCCTCATCACTGCACTGGCATGTCAGCCTAGATTTATGTGCTCAAGTTCCTGGAGTGGGACTTAAAACCACAACCTTCTGATTCAGAGGTGAGTGTGCTACCCACTGAGTCACAGCTGACACATTACTTTCATTCATAGATCTCTCTTTTCCCTCCTTATAGGAGCACAGAACACAAGGGAGAGGCAGAGAACTGGAAGTGACCCTGCAGCCCATCTTGTAGCTGATAGCTGCAGAGGAGGCGCTGGAAATCAATGGAGTCGCGGCATGCCTGGCCGTGGGAGATGGGGGCCTTCAAGCTACCCGGTGATAGAATTAATTATCAGACAGCCACATAGCGTACATTCACTCATGTTGACTAGATGTCAGCAGCAAGTGAAATATGATCATGTGCATAATGATCACGTAAAACATTCTTACCTCGACAGTTCTAATTCATGTGTTTAATCTCCCACAGAACTTTCAAGCATCTCGCAGGAGGTGGTCCAGGAGGACGATGACGTCTCCTCAGAGGAGGTCAATCCCTCACCATCACAGGACTCATGCAGACCATGCACCAGCTCAGATACTCGCACTTTGGTGGGACCAGTAAGGCAGATAGTTGAGTTTTCACCTGGTGACTCACACATCACAAGTGAGCAAGAGCAGATGATGGAGACAGGGACAGCAGTGGAGAGGCCACATTGGAGGCTGCAGGATGCTCTCAGCTCCGCTCAGCTGGACGCAGATGCTGTACCTCGGGGGCCGTTGACGAACAGCATACTTCTAGAGCAGCAGCAAAGAACATGCGATGTACTGGCAGGTGATCCTGCCATACTGTGCACACTTGCAGAGAGAATGGCTTGCACACTATGAATGCTACCCTAAATAGGATAAATGTTACTCTAGCCTTGGCCCTACTGAACTGCAGTAAAGTGTACTCAAACTCATTGCTAGCAAGGAAGTGTGGGTGGGCCATGAGAAGGATGATGGTGAAAGGGGACAGGGAAGTGTGAACTTGGCTCAAAGCGCCTCAAATTCTCACCCATTGCTCCTTCCCCCCGACCCCCCGCCACTCCTCAGACAGTACCCCACATGCTGCCTGTGGCAGCACAGTCTTTGCCGGGGCCCTCACAGGCTCCAAAACTCAGAGGACATCGGCCAAGAGCATCTCAGTAGTCAGAGCAGGGATCTGAGCAGCCTGCCTCTACCTCTGCTGAAGCCACAGGAGTTGCACCACGTAGAAGTGCTAGGAAGAAGAAGAGTAAAAAACGTTGCACATGGGTGTGTTACACAATGTTAGATTGGTAAGTTTCTGTTTTATTTTTGAGTCACATATATATTAATTCTTCCCCATCTTGCCCATTTTTGGTCACTGATTGGTAAGTGGCCTTTTCACTTGAATGGCAAGACATGAATTGGTCCAAACCTCGCTGCGAATGCCATGTTGTGCAGAGCACAGTACAACACAACCATATTGGAGACCCTGGCTGGTGTATACTGATGGTCGCCTCCAGCCTCAAGCATATCTTCAGCATGCCGATGGCTTGCTTATTAACACGTGGTTGTTATATGATTCCTGGGCCTCATTAGTTGGGTTCGTCACGGGAATTATCAGCCATCTTTTAAGTGGGTATCCCTCGTCTCTGAGCAGCCAGCCTGTAAAT